>NC_091836.1:33846657-34149687 GCF_037783145.1 Equus przewalskii
TATACCACATTCTTGAATTAATGAAGAAACATCAAGAATCTATTTCCTCAGAGAATCCTGGCTTGGGGTCTGCATGGGGGAGCAAGGCATAGGTGTAAGCGTATGTATGTGTGTGTGTGCGTGCATGCACATGCATGGCACGCACACATGCTAAAGGACACAGGGAAACTTTACTTAAAAGAATTTGGACCCTAGAAGTCATTTTACCTTCTACTACATGCAATACAGCAGTTCTAAAGTTGAGGGTAGCAACTATAAATAAGCCAGCCAACATAACTCCTGTGATTCTTTTTTTTTTTTTTTGAGGAAGATTAGCCATGAGGTAACATCTGCCAACCCTCCTCTTTTTTCCAAGGAAGACTGGCCCTGAGCTAACATCCGTGCCCATCCTCCTCCCCTTTACATGTGGGACGCCTGCCACAGCATAACTTGCCATGCGGTGCCATGTCCGCACCTGGGATCCAAACTGGCGAACCCTAGGCCACCGAAGCAGATAGTGTGCACTTAACCGCTGCGCCAGCATGCTGGCCCCATCCTGTGATTCTTTTATTGTAATGTGATACCAGCCCTTCTCTTCTGGATTTTAATTTTTCTACGTGTAAAGCAGGAATGGGGGGATTGCTAAAACAGTGAAAAATGGGTGTACTGTCTAACATTGGCCATCTTCTTCTGAGCCTAACTAGAAATATCCAATAAGACCAAGCCCTGGGGCCAGCCCCAGTGGTCTAGTGGTTAAGTTTGGCCCACTCTACTTCGGTGGCCTGGGTTCAGTTCCCAGGTGTGGACCTACACCACTCGTCTCTCAGTGGCCATGCTGTGGTGGTGGCTCACATACAAAAAAGAGGAAATCTGGTAGCGGATGTTAGCTCAGGGTGAATCTTCCTCAGGAAAAAGAAAAAAAGACCTACCCTGACTTAGGAGGCAACAGATGAACATTTAGACTTTTCTCCATTTATAAACATCTCACTCCATGTTATAAATAACACTTGATTTTAAAATTCCACTTTACCCTGACAACAAGATGGGCACGCAATCTGCCATTTCATTTAAATGTGAAGAGTGGTAGGTTATAGTGGAAATCTTACCTCCTCAGAAAAATCACATGGGGGGTAGGGAAGGAGAAAGAAAGAGACAAACACTGTGTTTGCCTGTGTGTGTGCGTGTGTGTGTGCACACATATGCCTGCACATGTGTGCTGGGAGTTGTGTAGAACATCCTTTTGATCATGAAATAAAGTTCTACAGAGTGTTAGGAGACTAGAAAGCTCGGCTTTTGATACTGTCAGCACCTAAAATGCTGTGTTGCAAAGCAAGTGCATGAATTAAAACAAAAAAACAAAAAATCAACAAATGGGATGTTTCAAATGGACTCTTTTTTCTATTTCTCTATCTCAGAGTTTGTAGCCTTAGCTTAAGAAGTAAGATGCTTAAATGCTTAAGAGTAAATTCTAGGCAGAAAGAATGTGTTCACTCTTAACAATCAAAATCTGATTTAGCTTGACAGAAGATGGGATGGAATCCCCTGACAGACTGCAACTGAGAACCTGACTGTATGGATACAAACAGATCTGGTCCACGCCTTTCTGTGCAAACACGGAACTGCAATCAAAACATTAAGGAAAGGACTTAACAGCAACCCCACTTCTATACAGAACCACGCTTCTATCAAGAGATAAAACTTCATTTTTGCCTCCCTTCACTTACGCTAAAAAAAAGCCCAGAAAAGCTCAGTTTAATAAACATTTAAATTTAAAAGGATTCTGTATATTTAAGTAGGACAGGAAGCAAGAAAAAACAAAATATTGGTTAGGAAGACATAAATAAGAGAATTTAAACTTTGAATTAGAAAACTAATGATGAAATGAAATGGATATGTCCAGGAGATATTTTTAGTAGCATTATTTAGTAAACAGTGAGAAAAAGAAGAAACTATAAGGGGTAGAAGCCATAGAAGCAAAACAAGAAATCATAAAGCATATGAAAGGGCTGTTTTATAAATCTTTTAAAAAAAGAAATAAACTGAGACCATGCTCTAGTTGGAGAGACTTTTAAATCTCAAATTTAAATATTTCTCGCAGATGAAGAAGTAGATAGATAAATAGTAGATAGATAGAGAGAAGTAGATAGAAAAATAACTTGAGAAGAAACTGAGTTTTAGAGAAAGAGCTAGAGAAGACAATCATCTTTCAAAGTTCTCAACCTATGAAAGGAAACAAATCAAAGTATACAGAACATATTAGTGCTAATCAATAATTCAAATTCAAGAATTTATTCCTAAAATTCTTATTTACATAATCTGCCTCTTTATTGTAAACTGAGCCTTTGATAAATATTTAAGAGGTGAAATCAATATCAATTTCTTGTTTTAGTAACTTTCTTTTAAAAACTATAGTTACTTCATGTTCATTATGGAAAAATCACATGATTCGGATAAGCAGAGAAAACCAATCCCAATTTCAAACGTGCCAAAGAACTTAACTCATTTTAATTTCTCTGGAGTTCTGATACTGAGTAAAAAATATCTATTAATATTTCAGCAATATTTTAAGCCTATATAGTTTAAAAATGTCTCTGAACTTGCTATTACACTGTCTTGCCTTGACCTTAATTTAAATGAAACGACAATGGTCACTCATACCTTTAAGTCAGATAGCTTCCACTAAACAAATAAAATGACAATTCTGAGGCCCAGAGCACTAACTCCTATCATGCTGTACCCAGAAATCCATGCTCTTTATTCTAGATTGTTTTTGTGTTTAATTAGAAAGTAGAGTTGATCCCAAAAATAAATGAATGCTAAAGACATATAGCTCCAAGGCGTTTGTTCTACCACTGCTGCCTTGCTAGAATACCAATCAAACTATCAAGAGACTGGCTTCCCTTGATAACCTTTTCAATGTCCTTTTTATCCAGCTTTACATAAAAGACTCACTCATAGTCTATCAAATGGGCCCTATGCTCTAACACGGGAGACAGGAACACCTCAAGGTGAGTTTCATCGCAGACCAACATGTCAGCAAGTCAGCATTTCCTTGTTCTGTCCCTCTTGATTCTCCATGTATGGCATGTGCCCCATCCCTACTTGGGAGCCTACATAGTGCTCTTCCTCCCGACACTCTAGCAGAGTAAGTAGAGCCCAGTGAAGCCTCTGTATAGTTATAACAAAGGAGAAAAAAATGCTAGGTCTCAAATTTAAGAATAATTAATCTTTGGGGCCAGCCCCATGGCCAACTGGTTAAGTTCACGCGCTCTGTTTTGGCGGCCTGGGGTTTCGCTGGTCCGGATCGTGGGCACAGACACAGCCCCACTTGTCAGGCCATGCTGAGGCGGCATCCCATATAGCACAACCAGAAGGACCTACAGCTAGAATATACAACTAGGTACTGGGGGTCTTTAAGGAGATGAAGAAGAAGAAGAAAAAGACTGGCAACAGATGTTAGCTCAGGTGCCAATCTTTAAAAAAAAAAGTCACTTCCTCCCCGACAGGTCCTACTCTCCCCACCTACCCTAAAAAAAATTTTTTTAATAAAAAAAAAGAATAATTAATCTTCAAAGGTCATGACTGAAATAGAGAAGAAAAGTGACACTAACAAAAGAAATTCCAGGCTATGAAAAAGTTGAGCCAAAAAATTAATCACTGGTCTATTATTATTTCTTCTTCCCATGAAAAGAAAAAAGAAATATATATATACACGTCAATTTGATATACATATTAATATATATCAACATAATATAAGACAGCTAACTGAAGTATCAAGATGTCTGAAGCTTACCTTGAAATGGTTCACACACACAGAAAAAAAAGATAAGCTAAATATGGCAAAATGTTAACGTGTCAATCTAGGTGATGAGTGTATAGGTGTTTATAAGTCTCTTACCTTTTGTGTGTGTTTGAAATTTTTTATGATAAAAAGTTGAAAAAATAATGACATCTTATATTTAGACAGCAGTTTTCAATTTATAAGGGCCTTTAGAGACAAACAAAATAATTTAATCTTCATAATGGCCCTGTAAATTAGTTGGGTCAGATATAATGACAGGTATAGTATAGTCATAAAAACTAAGCCTCAGACATTTAACAAAACTCAATACTTTTCCGGGATAAAAACTCTCAAGCAACTAGGAATAGAGGGAAAATTCCTCAACATGATGAAAGGTATTTACGGAAACCCCACAGGTAACATCAAATTCAGTGGTGAAAGACTGAAAGCTTTCCCCCTAAGACCAGGAGCAAGACAAGGATGTCTACTTTTCACTACTGCTATTCAACACTGTACTGAAAGTTCTAGCCAGAACTATTAGACAAGAAAAAAAATAATAAAAGGCATCCAAATTGGAAAGAAAGAGGTAAAACTATCTCGGTCTGCAGATGGTACGCTCCTATACATAGAAAATCCCAAAGAATCTACAAGAAAGCTACTAAAGCTAATTCAGCAATGTTCCAGGGGGCAAGATCAATATGAAAAATCATATGTTTCTATACATCAGCAATCAACAATCCTAAGAGAAAATTAAGAAAGAAATTCCATTTACAATAGCATCTAAAAGAATTAAATACTTAGGAATAAATCTAGTCAAGGAGATAAAAGACTTGTACATTGAAAACTATAAAACATTGCTGAAAAAGATTAAAGACCTAAATTAATGGAAAGACATCCCATGCTCATGAATAAGAAGACTTAAGATTGTTAAAATGTCAACACACCCAAAGCAATCTACAGATTTAATGTAATATCTATCAAAAGTTCAACACCTTTTTTTGCAGAAATGGAAAAGCAATTCTTCATATTCATATGGAATTGTAAGGGACCCTGAATAGTCAACACAATCTAGAAAATGAAGAATAAAGTTGGAAGACACACTTCCCAACTTTGAAACTTACTACAAAGCTACAATAATTAAAACAATACTGGCATAAGGAGAGACATATAGACCAATGGAATAGAACAGAAAGCCCAGAAATGAGCCCTCATAAATATGGTCAATGGATTTTTGACAAGAACATCAAGATCATTCAGTGGGGAAAAGACAGTCTTTTCAACAAATGGTGCTGGATAAACTGGATATCTACTTGGAACAGAATGAAGTTTAGACCCTCACCTCACAATGCATAAAGAATACACTATACACTTCAAAAAGAATCAAAGGCCTAAACTTAAGAGCTAAAACTATAAAATTCTTAGAAGAGAACATTGGGGAAAATCTTTATGACACTGATTTGGCAGCAATTTCATGACTATGAAACCAAAAGCACAGATAAAAGAAAAAATAGATAAACTGTACTTCATCAAAATTAAGAACTTTTGTGTATCAAAGTATACTATCAAGAAAGTGAAAAAACAGCCTAGAGAATAGGAGAAAATATTTGCAAATCATATATCTGACAAGCAATTAATATCTAGAATATATAAAGAATTCCTACAATTCAACAACAAACAATTCAATTCAAAAATGGTCAAAGAACTTGGACAGACATTTCCCCAAAGAAGATATACAAATGGCCAATAAGCACACAAAATAATACCTAACATCATTAGTCATTAGGGAAATGCAAATCAAGACCACAATGAGATACCACTTCACACCTACTAGGATGGCTTTAACAAAAAGAAAAAAATAAGTAACACACGTTAGTGAGTATGTAGAGAAACTGGAACCTTTGCACATTACTGGGAGAAATATAAATTGGTACAGCCACTGTGGAAAATGGTTTGGTGGTTACTCAAAAGTTAAAAATAGAATTCACAGATGACCCAGAAAGTCTACTCATAGGTATATACCCAAAAGAATTGAAAGCAAGGACTAGAACAGTTATCTGTACACCAATGTCCATAGAAGCATTATTCATAATAGCTAAAAGTTAGAAACAACCCAGGTGTCCACCAACAGATAAATGGATAAACAAAATGTGGTATATGCAATAGAATACAATTCAGCCATTAAAAGGAATACAATTTTGATATATGCTACAATAGAAAGCAGAACAGGGGTTACCAGAGGCTGGAAGAAGGGGAAAAGGGGGAGTTACTGTCTAATGCGTACAATTTATGTTGGGGATGATGAAAAACTTCTGAGTATAGTTAGTGGTGATGAGTACACAGGGCATTGCAAATATATTTAATGCCACTGAACTGCACACTTACCAATGGATAAAATGATAAATATTTTGTTATATTCATTTTAACCATAATTTTTTTAAAGCATGTTTTAATAACAAAGTCTCAGGAATACCAAGTGATTTGCTAGAAGTCATACTAGTTGGATGACTAACACTCAGTCTCAATTTTTTAATCTCCATGACAACAAAAGACACATAGTATATTAGCTGCTCAGCATTAAAACAAAAGTAAGAAAAAAAGTGAGAAAACAGTGCCTGGCACACTTAAGTACACTAGCCGTGATCGGGAAAGCAGGCTCTGGAGTCACATTAGCTCCACTATTAACTGCATAACCTTAGGTGGGTAATCTAACGTCATGGGCCAGTTTCCTCATCTGTGAGATGTGAGTAACAGTTCTTACCTCATAAAGCTGTTAAATCAAATTAATACATGCAAAGTACTTAGAAGAGATCTTGGCACATGGTAAAAAAGAAGATTTCTACCTCCTTCTCCTCTTTACCCGGCTTCTTCTTCCTGTTTGTTTTTTTTTTTTTTTGAGGAAGATTAGCCCTGAGATAACATCTGCTGCCAATCCTCCTCTTTTTGCCAAGGAAGACTGGCCCTGAGCTAACATCCATGCCCATCTTTCTCTACTTTATATGTGGGACGCCTACCACAGCACGGCTTGCCAAGCAGTGCCATGTCCACACCCAGGATCCGCACCGGTGAACCCCAGGCTGCCGAAGCAGAACGTGCACACTTAACCACTGCGCCACCAGGCTGGCCCCCTTTTTCCTCTTTATCATCATCATCATTACGTATTGGCTGACACTCTCCAAATTACCTGGGAAACCGTCATCTGCATGTTACTTTGCCCACTGCAAAGCCAGACATCTCCAAATAAGACATCATGAACTCTCAGGGTGAAGTTCATTGTCCCAAAAGTCTGCTGTGCCATCATTTTATAAGGTCCACCAGGCTTCATCGGATCCAGTACCACCATCCAGCTATTAGAGTGTGCTGAAATAACAACAAGGCTCCATGGAATTAATCAATCAATTAATTAAAATGAAATTAAAGCCCAATCCTGTCATGTATCATACTCACTTGTGGCTATTCCAAGCCTCTGTGATAAACTGAATTCAAAGCTATAAAGATTGGCCAAATCTCAGACAAGTGAATAGAAATAATAAAAGCAGCACCATTTCTATCCTTAATCTGTACCAATCCCTCCTTACTTTTAACTGAAGCATTTACAGGAATAATAAGTTACCAGTTATAATCCTAAAAGAGGACAGACAAAAATACATGGAGATTAAAATTCAGGAGAGTTTAATAAAAAACATAAAATAGAAATTCTTATTATACTCTCGAACAGTCACTGTTAACATAATCATAATCTAATAGATTTACATAGTGCCCCAAACTAACTTGTGATTATCTGATCAAATGTGAGCACAGGTTAGAGATAATCATCCACGATCTGAAACTTCGCCTCACTGATGGTATCATCCTTGTTATCAATCCCCCCACCTCCTCCCCATAGTGCTACCAAGATTAATACTACTAGTGGTTCTGGGTTCTATCAACAGTTAACCAGGTGAGTGGAAAGGGACACATAAAGAAGGAGTGGGAGGTATATAAATTAACCTCTACAAAGAAGACATTTAGGCTTGCCCAATTAATTATTTTCACAGAGTTATTCACCAGACTTAAGGTTTTCGAACTCAATTAGGGAGATGAAAAGTTATCCAAGACCCTATTTCAGAAATTCATAGCATATTCCTTAGGAACCACCTCCCTACCACCTTCCTACCTCTCACCCACTCACCCCACCACCGCTGCCAACATCACACTTGGAAACTTAAGAAAGATATCTTGAAAATGGCAAAATTATGCATAGGAAAACCAAACAACATGAACAAAGTTGAAGAAACAAGAGTGAGAAAAGAGACTAAACAGATAAACGATCACTTTAAAATAAATATTCTTGGTATAATGCTGAAGAATACGAACTGATTTATAATTTGTGCCCACCAGATCAATGTAAGTTCAAAGGGAAAGAGTGGTAAGAACTGGAAATGGAGCATCCTAAAGTTATTATACCAACCTGTAAAGAATAATTATAAAAATACTGTCCAAGTGCCTACTATGTGGCAGACACTGTGCTAAGTTCTTTCTACTCAGCAAGAGCTAAGCAAAAGCATGAAAAGTCTCAATGCACGATTGGAGATTAGTAAAAGCTCAAACCATAAAGGACTGCTCAGAGTCTTGGGGGAAATGTCCAAAACCCTCCAGGCATCAGTGAAAGGGTGCATGTTTGCTCCTCTCAAAAGCACAACTGACTAAGCTTGCTACTCCCATGCCTAAGAGGTCAATTAAGCCCAGGACCAAATGCTCACTAGTGTTTTTATACCACTAATAGCCAGACATCGACATATTAAATGTATAATTCACCTAAAGCAGAAAAACCACTGTTTTGGAAACAGTGGGCAGCTAGTACAGATTGTGTCGGACAGGTGTGATGTGCTCCGTATGGCTCACTTCTGAGCAGGCAGACACTCCAATCTGTCCCCACTACACTCTTGCCAAGGTCTTTCCAGGCTTCTTGCACTGACATATCTTACTGGAGCTCTGTCCTCCTGCCACCAACATTACTCATTATTAGTGATGAGGTCAACCTACAGAAAACCTAGGACAGAACCATTTTTTAACCTTCGACTACTGTACAATCTATTCCTGGTGACTGCTATTAATTAGATATTTACACTTAGTCTCAATCCAGGCAACAAGGCTGGTGAAGAAACCTACCTTCACCAGAGCTTCAAAAAATTTTGCTGCCCAGCAATAGAAAGACAACAAGGGAAGGGGGAGACATTTGGGCAAACCATGGCAAAACCATCCTACTGTAGCCAGACAATGAGCAACCTCTAGGGCCTAAAGCATCTGAAGATAACCAGGCATCAAACCTGAGCCTTATTTCGAAGAACTGGTCTCACAAGGAAATCTCTCAACTTCCACAAAGACCTTGGAGAACTTCCTTCTGTGATAGTCCTCAAGCTGTTTCAGTTTCTAGCTTTTTTCCTCTCCCACTTGATAAAAGAAGAATAAACTCCAACACAATAATGGGTACTAAGTGAAGTGAACTGCCAGGCAAGGCAGGGGAAACAAGATCCACTACAGAGAAGTCACTAATGGTCAAACTAACTCGGAAACAACTCATTTAAAAGAATGAGGATTTACTCCCTTGTAAATACATACAAAGTAGAGCAGCCCCTGTGAAGACTGTTTCTTAGACTAAAGGCAAGGACAGGATTATAAAGGCAATGGCCACCACATCTCACAAGTCCTTGGCCTGTCAGATTAGGATTAACTGGTTAAAGTGGAGCTCACCACAGGCCAGTGAAGACCATTATAGTTTTTAGAAACTGTGTTGACTCACCAAATAATAAAATTGAGTCACCAACCACAAAGAGTTGAAGTTCACCATCCAGCTGGCTTTCTACTGATGATGGGCTTTCCAAGCAACAGTTGCTCTGGTTCCTCCTTCTAGGCCCTAGTCACTTGCTATTTTGTAACCTCTCTTACCAATCCAGGCCCAGGTTTCTGTAAATTCTCATTTTTCTTGCATTCAAATCTCTGCTTCCTCACATTCCTTCTCCTCCCATCTAGGAAGATTCATTTCTCTCCTTCATTATACAGCTACTTAGAGTGCCTACTGTGTGCCAAGCACTCCATCAAGCAGACAGAAGCCCTGGGTTACACTGACAAGAAAGCCATGCAAACTGACTGGGGCTCTGTGTTTTCGTGTCTAATGCTTAGCATATCTGGTGGCCTATTTCTTACTGTCTCTCTTCTCTTCATATTCCAGCCAAGGGCATAAATAAAGAACTCTCACCATTTTCTCTCCACCTCCCTGACCAACCTCCATCTCAAAATGGGAAGAACAATCAAAGGGAAAAAATTAAGATAATTTGTCTAGAGACAGGATTGGTCGTAAAGAGCTTTCTTGCTTTTTTCCTATTGCTATTCACATCAGATGTTAACTATTTTTCAGGTTATTGTGCCAAATCTCAGATGCCAAGAAGAGAAAAAGGAAAATTATCCATGACCTTTCCCTTCCCAAGAGGAAAAACCTAAAACTAAAAGAAGCAGCCCTGTTCACTTCTTCCCCTGCAGAACCCTGGCACTTCACAGCTGCGAACTGGTTCAGTAATTTGTGGAAGTGACTTGGAGGTAAAGAAGTTCTTACTGCCTAAACTGCCCCTCCCCAATGTGCATTTATTCTGTATAAAGTTCATCTCTACCACCACCAAATATGAAGGTAAAACCAAGAAAACCTAAAATACTTTTCTATCAATAAAACGTTTGTGCAAGTTTCTTAAACTATAGCATTCTGTGGCAGACATACGCCAAGGGGACCCCCAATAAGTCACACCCTTGTGTAATGCCCACCCCTCAAGTGCAGGCAGAATCTGTGATTTGCTTCCAACCAAGAGAAACTGACAAAGAGGATGAGACCTCATTCTTGTCATTGGGTTACATTATACAAAAAAGATGAAGGGGTTTTGCAGATGGAATTAAAGTCCCTAATCAGTTATCTTTAAGTTCATAAAAAGGGAGATTATCCTGGGTGGGCCTGACCTAACAAGGTAAGCCGTTTAAAAGAAGGTCTAGAGCTCAGAGATTTGAAGCAGCAGAGACGCTGCCATGAATTCTACAGGCACAAGGAAACGAATCTGCCAGCAACCGAAGGGACCTTGGAAGTAGATCATCCCTAGCTGAGCTGCCCTGGCCAATACCTCGACTGAGAGAGACCCCAGAGACATTTAGCAGAGACCTCAGCTAAATGACGGCCAGGCTTCAGACCTACACAAATTGTGAGATAGTAAAAGTGCGTTGTTTTAGGCACCTAAGTTTGTGGTAATTTATTATGTAGCATAGAAAACTAGTATGCATGCTAACACTGCAACCAGGAGCTTTTTATTTTTCTAAGAGCTTTAGGCTTTTTGTGTTTTTCTAAGTTAGAGAAAATATATCTATTTACCTCAATCATGATAAATTCAGGCAGACCCACACTCATTTTATCACCTATATATGTATCCACCATGTGAGAAGATATACCCTATTCTCCCCAATTTTATTCCTGGTGTCTGAAAGAATCATGACGACTCATTTGACAACATGGCTCGAACGGGCCCAGTCCCTGACCGTATTCCCAAGCATCCCTCAGGCTTTAATTTTCCCAATGCTTAAGCGTCAGTCTGCTGGACAAAACTTTTTTGTTGTTTAATTCCACTTTGCTGTGGGCACCTAAGGGATTCTAGGTAATAACTTAGATATTAATAGAGATAGACAGAGTGGCAAATTGAGGTAGTCTGGCTGAAAATCCCAGAGTCCTCATCAAAATTTAAACAGAAGTCAACCTTTCAACGTACCCTGTAGTGTCTCCCTTGAGGAACATTTTCTTTTCTGCCTTATGAAATTTCCTATATGTCTACCTCCTTCATTCCAAGTAACACTTTATCCATTGTACTTTACGGGCAGGACAGAACAAGATGCCCATTGAAGTAGGCTTGCAGCTTTATATAAACTGAAATACCTTTCTTCTCTACCAAGCAAATGTGAAGAGCCTACTAAATAGATCTACACCCCCCCACCACCAATAACAACAACCCCTTTTCCTGTGAAACTGCCATCAATAGTCCATGAATCACTTGGTTCCCTTAAGTTGCTGCTGGATATTTTAACTCCAAATGACGCATCACTTTGCAGTGAAGCAACTGAGGCACGACTTGACCCTAAACTACAAAATGTGAAAGGACAGCATGAGACAGTGAGCTCCTGGAGGACGGGCACTGTTTGTATTCTTCTTTGTATTCTCTAGGGTTCCTAGCTTGGTGTTTTATACATAGACAGCCCTCAATCGACATTTATAGAATTGAACTCTAAGTGAGCAAGTTCACTATCACTGTAAAGGAAAAGAGAGGCCCATTCTCTAATTCATACTTTTTATTCCTTCTTGTCACCACCTACCTCCCTGCCTCATCTCTGGCCACTCCAAATATTGGTCCTGAAATAGCCATGATAGGGAGCAAAACTAAAAGTAATGAATAAGATTATGTTTTCAAACTGAAATGCTATATATTAGGTGCTTTCTATTCTATCTCTACAGTACTATGTAGTCTCTGTTTTCTAAATTTTTATTGGTAATGTTAACTATTAGCACCAAGGAAATCCTATTTCTTATTTTTACACTATGCACTTCCTTGGATTTCTAAATTATCACCGTTACTGAGAGCACCACTACTTGTACTCTGTGCTGCTAATTTCTAAAATGGACAGGACACAAAAGGAAAGCACTGCTAGTCTCCTGAATTCTTCATCTTCCGTACATTCTACAAGTCACTAACAGCATTTAAATCTAAAAGAGAACAACTTCTCAATCAGCTTAAGCTTCCCTTTCGAGTCTCTTAGTTTCACCAAGTAACACTCTTACCTGAAAAAGTCTTAAAATCCAAGAACTAGAAACACTTACCTTGCATTTATGCCGGGTACATAGTATTTTAAAATGCCTGTTGAATGGAAATGAATTATGAAGAGCCTGCAGCAAGGTCTGGATCACTCTGGATTGGATATCAGTACCGTATATTGACAAGACTAATTAGGCCACCCTGGTTTTCAGGGGCCAATAAAATTTCCACAAGCTTCTCCGTCACATATGTATTCAAGTCACTGCTCAAACCACCAACTCCCACATTAACTCCACCACCCTTCAGAGCAGCCTCCTCACCTGCCTGCCTCTCACTTCAATATCCCACAGCTGCGTAGCTACCTCCAACTAAGATATAATCAGGTCTCCATTTGACCCAGCCCTGAGTATGCCTTCCTGCATCCCATAACTTCTAGCTTTGCTCCTCCGCACACTCTCTTATACACCTTTATCTCTTCTAGACAGACCTCTCTGCTCATGAAGACTGCTAATTCTCACCTTCTTGAACATCATCACAGCCACTATCTTGGGTCAACTCTTCACTGTCTATTGCCTGAATATCAATAATAGCCTGCTAACAGGTCCTACCACCTCTAGTCTTATTGATCTCCAACCCATCTTCCACAGTGCTGCCAGAGTAATCTCTAGAAAATACAAATCTGATTGTGTTATTTTGCTGCTTAAAATCCATTGATCCAAAACAGAGTATACACTCCTTAGCAAAGACAAACAAGCCCCCCTACATCTCCAACCTTATCTCAGATCATCCACCACCAGTCACATACCCCAGTGTTCCAGAAAAACCAACCTGCTTGCCATTTCTCCAATGATCATGCTAACTCATGTCCCCTGCCTTTGCCAGGCTCTTCCCTCTACCGGGTTTGCCATACTCATCTTTCAATATAAAACTCAGACTAAGTTAATTATCCCTCCCAAGTACTCCCATAGCACCCCATACTTCCCCATTATGGCATTTACCACAGTTAACTGTAATTGCTTATTAATATTCTGTCTCCTCCTCTAACCTATAAGCTTCAATAGGGGAGAGACCACATAATGTTTTGCTCATCACTGTATCACCAGTACTAGCACATTATCTGGCACATAGTTGGCACTCAATAAATATTTGAATGACTGACTAAATATTATAATAATAATAACAATAACAATGACAGCTGACACTTATTTAGTACTTACTGTGTGCCAGGTACTGTTCTAAGTATTTTACATATGTTAAATATGTTACATATATTTAATCCTCACAATAATCCTAAATATTATTATCTCCACTTTACGAATAAAGAAATTGTGACACAGAGATGTTAAATAACGTGTCCAAGGTTATATACCCATTAGTTGACAGAGTCAAGACCTAAACCCAGACAGTGAATTTCAGAGCCCACGTTCTTAATCTCTCCTCCATACTGCCTCTCCTTTAAATATGATTCAGTTCAAACATAACCTTCTGTGGAAACCTTCCCTTACCATCCAATCGGAGTTAGCTGTTTCTCTTCTGTATCCCATGACACCCCATATACACCTTCATCATAGCATTTATCACAGTGCACTGTACGACTTGGTGTCTATTTCCATCATTCCATGAGCTCCTTAAGGACAGGGACTTTGACTCAGTCTTATTTTGTGTGTGTGTCCTCAGTGCCTAGCACATAGTAAATACTCAAATAACTTTTATGGATGGATGGATGGATGGATGGATGACCTGAGCTGGAGCATGAGCATTCATTTTCAGATAATCCAGCAGGTGGCAGAAGACGACAAAAGCTGAACAGAGGATGGGCTGCCTTACCTTTCACACTGGTCACTTTCTTCATGATGGTTTCCTGATCTTGCCACAGAGTCACTGTCACTGTGGCTCCAGATACGCCATAGCCCCAGATCACTGCCCCTGCAGGCTCCTTCTGCAGCACCATGTAATCATGGATGTACGAAGCAAAGCGAAAACCAACACCTAAAAAATTTAGAAGAACATCATTGGAGAGATTCGTCACCAATTGAATCTGGTTAAACTGCAAGGAACAGACAGTCTTTATACAAGAGAATTTGAATAACCAGTCCTTTTAATCTTCTAAAACTAGATCTTGTTTCTCCTAATTAGGTAAGCAACATAACAAGAACAGTTTCCAACAATATGCATCATGGTACAAGATGACGAATAAGGAAAACTCAAAGAGCCTGGGGTAACCAATGTGCCATAAGCCTCCTCCCATTCAGAGCTCTTAACCTTCCTTTGCTTTCAGGGTTGGCCTAAGGTTTAACTCTTTCCCCCAAATCACTAAAATGCTCCTTTTTTGCACACCACAGATGGTATTTATGAGAAAAATAAGCCATTTCCTTCCCCTAACTTCCATTACCACACCTACTTCTCGTAGCTGGGAATAAAGAAGCCTGCCTCTCTCCAATACAGCCTTCTCTAATCTTTTCCCCATTCTTCATCTCCCCCTCTCTTTCCTACCAGTGTCAATTCCCCTCAAATAATTCCCCTTATTGTGGTTTTTTGAGAACCCATCGAAAATTCTAAATGAGCATTTATGAATATCTGTGACAAGTCTGCTTCTTTCTAAGGTAAATTCAGATAAACTAAGACACAAAAACTGAGGTCAGTGAGTGACAGAAGGTCAAAATATCTGAACAAAGGTCTTTCGTTGCAATGTTACCCATTTCACAAGCGAAATTATTCAAAAAGAACAAGAGGAAGAACACTTGAAACTGTGGATTCTATTCTAGAGAGTCACTAACAAGACTGAATAAGAACTCACCTTAATGAGATCATTCCTATTTTTAACATCCAGCCTATCTGAAGTATTTTATTAATAACAAGCATCTATCCAAATTATCTCAGTGAGTTCCTCATCAAAACTCAACAAAGAAAAAAAAACTTAAGTTACATCCCAATTTGTCTGAACAAAACAGACAAAAATCCTTAGAAGAAACTAATTAGCAAAATTAAGATTTTTTTAAGGGTTTTAAACAAAAATTACAGGCAGGAAAGAGAATTAGAACTAACAAGGTTGACATTTTCCTCCCTGCAAGATACAAGTGATGACAGCCCCTTAGGCTATACTTAACAGGGCAGCATAGCTAATGGGGTCTCCTACACAGACCCCGGGACTTATCTGTCCTACTGCTTCAAATAACAGCCCAGTCCCTAAACATCCTCAGCTCTCTCTTATGAGTTAGTTCCATCATAAAACCTACGTGACAATCAAAGATCATCCAGAAGGCCCCCAGGGCTTGAGAGGCACAGCTACCATGAGCAAAATGCTCTAAGAAGAGACTATAACACCCCAGGATTGCATAAGCACATTGGCAGCCTGCTAGAGGGAAAAGAAGAGGCACATGTGTGGGAGGGCCTAGTCTTGGGTAGGTGCTTCATATGGAACAAAAACCAAAAACCAAAGGCCTAAGAGCTAAGCAGAGAGAGGGAGGGGGTAGGGCAATGGAGTGAAGAAAACTGCCTGCCGCTTGCATACAAGCCAGTGCAAGTGAGGGGCTCAAAGAGACCTGTACAGCCAGTTTCATAGGCTGGGGGAAATACCTTTCCAAGTCAGTCTGTTTTCAGCAACACACATTTACCAAACCTCTTTGTGCGTGGCTGTATTCTGAATTAGAGAATTTTAGCGGTGGAAAAGATCTTTTTCACACCCTGAGGTATAATCATGTTATTTGCTGATCAATAGACTGAGACCCAAGTAGATTAGGTAATTTTATTAAATAGCTTGCATATTAATTAATTAATTCAACAAATATTTATTGGCGCCTACTATGTGCCAGGTACCATTTTAAGCACTGAGGAAATAACAGTGAAAGAAAAACAAAAAGAAAAGAGACAAAAATCCTTGCCAACAGGGAGCTTACATTCTACTGGGAGGCTTACTTGTGGCAGGCACAGTGTTAAACACGTTGCAGACATTAAACTTCTTTGACTGGTCTCAAATCACACAGATAGGTTTATGACACGCCTAGAAACCACACCACCTGATTCCAAAATTATTGCAATTTCCAGTCTGTCACAGTTAGATACTGGTGGTAAATCAAAGAAAAGTCATATTCCCTGTCCTTATAAAGCTCACAGTCCAAGGTGATAAGAGTAGACAGTGGAACATTACCAAGGAATTGAGCAATGGACAACAGGAGAACAAGAAAGGAGGCGGGACTGCTCACTGTTTTTGTCAAATACAAGACTCTTAACATTTGAATATTTTTTAGGTCTTCAATTTTCCCTTCATTTGGGTGTTGGAGTAGGAAAACAGGAATTAGTGTTCTGGGGAAGTTAAAAGTAGTCATTAAAAGTAGACTGACAAAATTAGGACAGTGGTTACCTCTGATGAGGAAATGGCGGGTGCACTGGGGAGGAACATCCAGTAAAACAGGCAATGTTCTAGTTAAGTTGGGTGAAGTGCCCATGGGTGTTTATTTGATTGTTTCATTGCTACATTTTTTTTTTTTTTTTTTTGAGGAAGATCAGCCCTGAGCTAACGTCTGCTGCCAATCATCCTCTTTTTACTGAGGAAGACTGGCCCTGAGCTAACATCCGTGCCCATCTTCCTCTACTTTATATGTGGGACGCCTGCCACAGCATGGCTTGCCAAGCAGTACCATGTCGGCACCTGGGATCCAAACTGCTGAACCCCAGGCGCCGAAGCAGAACGTCCAAACTTAACTGCTGCGCCACCGGGCTGGCTCCCATAGCTACACATATTTTAGTACTTTTCAAACATTACATGATAAACATGAGCACAGGGGGGATGATCTGAAGGAAAGATCTCAGGATAGGCAACAAAATAAGAAGGAAGGAAAATTTAGAGCACTAATGAATGAAAAATATAGTCAATGTCCATGAAAGCTAAGTAAGAATATGACCAAAAGTCAAAGATAAAATATTGATATTAAAGTTAGCCTTTAACAGAGAAACTAGTAAAACTATGGCCCTACTCTCTACCTTCTCCCAACCTCATATGCTTGACTCAAAGGTCACTGAGTGGGGATGAGAGTCAGGAAACGACAAGCGCTGCTAGTTTACACTTTTGTTAAACCCTGAAAAACCACTTATGGGCCGCAGCTTGTCTGAATCTGGGTACTTTTTGGGTTCACAGGTAGTGCAGCATTTTTCTGCATTTTGTCCGTTCTCCACCTCAACTTTCACTTCTTAACAGGGATGCTGGGGTCCACTACTTGAGTGGTGTGAAGGAAAAAAACAGGTCCAGCATTATCACTTTACTTTGCATTAGCAGAGAGGTTTCATGTTCCGGTTTCTCCATGGTTGTAACCCAGTGTCCAGCCTAGGGTCAAAAGAGAGGATCTGACCTGCACAATCGTCAAAATGAGTCACTCTCCTCCCCAGGGCTATCTATGCCTTTTTCCCCACCACCAGTATCTCTAAGCCACACCAGAAATCAAAGCTGAGCCTTCAATATTCTGAGCTAGTGAGGGGGTTGTATTTCTTAGCCCTAATCACCACTTAAACTAGTAAAATTTAATTCCCCCAAGGAACCCAGCCTGAAGCAAACCCTCCCCAAGGGTACCCCTGAGGGGGCAGAACTGAAATGTTTCCGATGACTCAGCCATCTGTTTCCAAATATTACCCAACTAGCTTCGCCCCTCCCCGCCGAGCTCCCCTGCAGTTATTCAGAGACCCTGGGGGCCTCAGTCTGGGCACATTTGGGCCTCGCCATGCAGGAAACCGAACTCTCCCGCTGCCCCACACGCTGCACCCTAACGGAGGAGGAAGAGAGTGAAGGAAGCGGACGACCGGAGCTCCCGCCCGGCAGACACCTGCAGCCCAGGCCCCCTCGGAGAGCCTGGCTCCGGGCCGGGGTTCCTTCCTCGACCTTGAGAGGGGGGCGCGGGAGCTCGGAGCCCGCGCAGGCCGACTGACAGGCAGGGCTCGGGCCAGGCCGCCTCACCTGCACTTATGTCGGCCCACAGGATTAACGGCAGCACCAACTCAAATACAAGCCCCAGGGGGACCATGCTGGCGAGGATCCACCGCCCCAGCGCCGAATTCCGGGCCGCGACCCAGGCGGGGGCGGGGCCTGCGCGGGGCCGGCGCGGCCGGACTCCGCCCTCCCAGGCGGCTCAGTCCGCGAAGCGGCCCGCGGCCGCCGGACGAGGCCGTTCCTCCTCGCTTCTCGGCCGCCGTAGTTGAATTTTGAAAAAAAAAACGGTTACCCAGCAACGAGAAAAACAACTGGAACCATCGGCACCAGCTCTGAGAGAACCAAGAGGTGAGGCGGCTTACCCCACTTCTTCTCCACAACCGAGGCCTCGCTTTTTCCCGTCGCCTCTCGTACTCTCTCAGGATCCCGGACACACTCCGGGAACCCTAGGGCCGACTGGGAGCCCAGGCAGCCCGTCTGCGAGCGCCTGAAAGCCCAGATCCTCGACGTCCCGCCCCGCGCCAGACCTGAGTCCCCCCTCTGACCGCCCCCCACGCCCCAGGTTGGTTCAGGGTCTCACCAGGCCTTTCACAGCCCTGGTCTGATTCGGTACCTCATCTCCTGTTCCCTCGAAAAAGAAAACCTCCAAGGATTGGGCCGCATCAAACCGTCTAGCCCCTCACCTCGACCCCTACCACGGCTCCCGGCCCTATTTGGCAGTGACCATCCTCTCGGACAACCAGGCCAGGTCCCTGAGCGTTGTTTGCATACTCAGTGGCCCAACCCCTGCTTGAGAGCTGTATTTAATCGAGCCCTTGTATTCCAAGACGGGAAACGAAGACCTGGTCAGGGCAAAACCAGAAAGTACAAGAATCCTAAAGCTTTGGAGACGGATTGCGAAATCCTGACCTTGCCCTCCCCATCCCCGCCCCTTCCAGAGCGTATGGTGCTTTGAGGAAAGACTAAGAGTGAAACTTCTTCATTCAACAAATTAGAGTAATTTCTAGAACAAGGAGTAATTTTTTTTTTTAATTTTAGACCCTACACAGTGTCTTCTTGGCAATTTATCATGAATTTTTAACAATTATTCTCACTCAATTCCTGTGGGATATCAAAAATTACCCTCACCTTTTAAAGACAGAAAGAAGAGGGACAGAGAGAAAAAGTACTATTGTTGTAGTGAAAAATCTGTGATTTTTGTAAGTTTTTAAAAATGATTTGTCCTATTAAATGGGTCTGTATTTATAATATTCTAACTAATAATGGAGAATTCAGAATTCTTGGGAAGAAATGGATGGACGTGGGTTGTGTTGGGGAACAAAGAATTGACAATCAGAAAATTTGGGTCTCAGAAATAATTTGCTGTCATAGTTGTGATTATATAAGTGAAATCAGACAAATTTAAACACCGTACTCTTTAATGAATCTCTAGGTGCAATAGGCAGTTCCTTCCAAGGAGATGTCGATTCCATTCTCCAACACCCACTACCGAATTCCTCAAGGATTTGGAAATCTCCTTGAAGGGCTGACATGCGAGATTCTGAGGGAGCAACCGGACAATATACCAGCTTTTGCAGCAGCGTATTTTGAGAATCTTCTAGAGAAAAGAGAGAGTAAGCTTTTTTAAAATAGACATTTTTAAAAGAGTAAGAGACTAAGCATTTGGTTATGGTGAAACTTGCTTAAGACTACTCCTATTCCACGGAAAGCCTTTATGAGGCAGCTAGCTTCAAATGATACTTAGTGCTATTTGAAACAACATGTGCCTTTTTGACAGGTTCTCTTAAATCACATTATGTCACATTATTGAAAATTACCAGTTTATTACCCAGACCTTCTTTGTTGTATTCCTCATGGACACACTGGTGGAAGAGGACCTCATGAGATCATCCAGCCGAGCTCTTCATTTTCCAGCAGGCCATTCCTGTGTATCTCAGGCAGTTGACTGTCCGTTCTTCCTAGGAGGAGAGTTCGTGGTTTTCTTTACATTTTGATTCTTCTTACTTGAAAGCATTCTAAGTGTGTAAAAAATAATTCTGCACTCCTTAGATTAAATACATTGGTATTCGCTGGGGAACATGAAACTGTTCTGCAATAAAGGCACAGAGAAAAACTGCTTTGAAAAGTGAACTTCCACCTTGGGAAGGTAGTTTATATTCTTTCTCTGTACTCCCAAGGTGCCATCCTGCCCAGAGACTAAGATTCAAGCTAACAGTTAGTCTTTGGTTAAGAGCCAAAGCAGAGTTTCTTCACTTTCCTAAGTAAAATTTCCAAATCTCCAAGGACTATCAAGACCTGACCCAATGGCCAAAATTGGAATTATTACAGCTATAAGTATCTACTAAAATCCCATTCTTGACTAGAACAACCATTTTTTATAAGCCGTTGTCATCATTACGTTTGATTACGATATTCTAACAGAGCGGTAAAGGTGGCTAGAAATAGCCACATTCCATTTTAAATCAATTTACAAAGGGAAGAAACCTACCCCAAGGCTTGAATTGAAACAACTCCCATATACACTGCACAGCTCCACCCCCTTGCCTTCTTTGTCCTACCCTGGTAAAGCTCAAAATCTCTGCCAATTTCCAGAATGTTGCTGGTCTTTTCTATATTCAGTCAGTGGAATATTTATTGTACAATCTGAGACTTAAGTGCCACAAAAAACCTGTTAAGAGAAATCCTTTAGGGTAAGAGATGAATTGTAATTAACATTAATTTAATTTTGTTACTATAACATTAATTTTACAAATTCATGCAATAAAAAAATCTGTAGTCATTTACTTAATTTTAGACCTCAGAAACATCCCATTACAAAAACATTTGAGTCATTGTTACTGGATCATGATAATTAAAGCAATTGGTGATTCAGATTAATGGTCTCAAAATACTAGCTCTGTAACTAAAAAAAAAATGGGTAAAACTGTTTCAAAAAATTTTGAGCACCACACCCATTTCCGCTCATGTAAACCAAAGGTGAATTATCCAACTGATATGAGTAATACAATTTAGTCTCTCCAAAAGGGAAGAAAAAAGTCCTCTAGGACAGTCTCTCACGCAATGTGAGAATTTCCTTGCTGGCATTCTTCGTAGGTAATTACTAGTATTAATTTTGGTTTTTGTGATAGGAAATGTGTTGGTATATAATGAAAGTGGCATCTCAAATCAGTAGGGAAAAGGTGGGTTTTTTATTAAATGGTGGTGTGATAAAGATGGAAAAAGATAAAATAGGGTCTATTCCTTATATCATACACTAGGATAAGTTCCAGATTGATTGGAGATTTAAATGTTTTTTAATTGAAATTACACAAATAGTAGAAAAAAACATGGATGAGTTTCTCTATAACATGAAAGAGAAAAAGAATTTGGTTAAGTTGCTATAATTATTTTAAAAGTCCAAAAAGCAATTAGGGAAAAGATTGATAAAATTGACAATATAAAAGTAAACTTCTACATGGCAAAAATCAACACGGGGAAAATAAAATGACAAATAACAAACTGAAAAAAGTATTTGCAATTTATATCACAACAGGTTAATAAATCTAATAAATAAAGAGCTTGTAAAAACAGTGAAGGAAAAACCAAATGCGGCCGGCCCCATGGCGTGGTGGTTAAGTTCTGCACATTCTGCTTCAGCGGCCGGGTTCACAGGTTCAGATCTTGGTCAGGCACAGACCTACACCACTCATCAGCCATACTGTGGCAGTGACCCACATACAAAGTAGGGAAAGAGTGACACAGATGTTAGCTCATGGCTAATCTTCCTCAGGAAAAAGACGAAGATTGGCAACAGATGTTAGCTTAGGGCTAATCTTCATCAGCAAAATAAAAAATAAAAATAACAAAACCAACAACCCTGTATAAAAAACGGGCAACAGATACCACCACCACCCTCCCCCATCAGATTGGCAAGAAGCCAAAACTTTGCCAATTTATTCTAGGCAAGGCTAGAGAGGAAATAAGCACTCGTATGTTGCTGGAGTGAGAAGAAGGGGAATTTGGCAATATCTACCAAAATTATGTATGTATTTAACCTTTCACCAGAAATTCCACTTCTTCTCTTTTCATTGCATCATTATTTGAGGAAACAAACCAAATATCCCTAAATAAACTAGAGTACATCCACATAATGGAATAATATGCAGCTGTAAAAAAAAAAAGAATGAGGAAGATCTCTATATGATGCTATGGAGCGATCTTCAGGATGAAGTGAAAAAAGTAAGGTGGAAAAAAGTGTGTTTAGTATGCTACCAACTATCTAACAAGGGGGTGTTGATGTGAATATGTAGCTGTTCATTTATATTTTTTAAATGGAAGAGTAAATCTTTACAAAATTTACATTTACCTCTAGCGGGAGAAGGAGCAGAGTGGAGGAAACAGGGTAGAAGCTAGACTTCTCTGAATATATCCTGAATTCAAAATCATAAATGTTTAACATAGTTATAAAATGGAATTAAATTTAAAAATTGTTAAGCAATTTTTAAAATTTAGAAGGAAAGTGAAGCAAAAGAACCAGCTAGTATTGGGTGGGTAGCATAACCACACAGAAAGGAGTTATTTCAAGTGACTTTCTAACACAGTAATTTGACTGTCTATCCCTGATGGATATAGCCTAAAAGCAAAATGAAGTAAAAAAAATTCTTAAATTGTTTTCAGTAGTCATTGTTAATAATAGTATAGTATAGTTATTTTGAAATTATTTTTTATATATTGTAGGACATAGCAAATAAGTAACTATCCTACTGTCATTAGGAATAAGATTTTTAGTGTAAGAAAAATGATATACAAGTACAAAAACGAAAGAAGTAAATAAAATCCTGTAATCCTAAATTCGAATTGAAAAATATCAGTGTGACCTCATGATATATTTTCTCTTGAAAAAATGAAAAAAATATTTTCTAGCTCTGTACATTTTTTAAAATGCCTCAAAATAATGACCAACCCAGAACCAGTGAGCACCTAAGCCCTAACCTGTGGCCTTCTGACCACCATTTCCCAGGAACCAGGGCTTCTTGGAGAACTAGCTAATTCCATGAACTGGGCAAGAAATATACAAGAGGAGCCTGAACATCTTGCCATGCCAGAAAATAAAGAAACTATCGAAGATTACTAGAGTTATTTCCAAAGGACTCAGGAGCATCTAAGTACCCGAGAAAGCTCCTCCTGGACAATTTTGGACAATTAGAGCATCAATAAGAATAATAAATGCAATGAATGAAATTCATCCAATTTGTTAAATACTCATGAGTTCAAAATGATTTTTTTAAAATAAAAACAGGGCCAGCCCTGGTGGCCTAGTGATTAAGTTCAGCACACTCCACTTTGGCTGTCTAGGTTCAGTTCCCAGGTGCAGACTTACACCGCTCCTCTATCAGTGGCCACATTGTACCAGTGGCTCACATACAGAATAGAGGAAGACTGGCAACAGATGTTAGCTCAGGGTGAATCTTCCTAAGCAAAAAAATAAAGGAAAACTCCTTGAGAGGATCCTAAGGAACCAAGTGATTATTCTGAAAACTGGTAAGTTATGGGAAAGAGTCAAATCTTTAACCTGTCTTTTCTGTAAGAACTGTATTTCAGGGTAACCAAGTAGTTGATGAAGGAAAATTTTTCTTTATTGAGTACTCCAGAAATTAAGAAGCAATGATCAAATTAAAACATAAAGTATTCTTGCCAAAAAAAAAACCCTGAATCAGATGGAACATATACATCTAACTAGCACAGGAGATTCAAAGGCAAAGATACTTGTTGAAAATCATCATGGGAATGCAGTCAGAAATATCTAAACTGTGGAAAACTCTAAAGGAAAAATGACTCAATTTCCTCAACAAATAAATTGCAAGGAAAAATTCGGGGTGGGAGGTAGGAAGCTTTCAATTAAAAGAGATTTAAAAGATGTAACAAAAGGCTGTATGTCCCCATTGTTTGGGTCCTGATTTAAACGAACCAACAATAAATAAATAAATAATGTATTAGACAGTGGGGGAAATCTGGATGGCTGATCATATTAAGCAATTGTTAGTATTTTTAGGTGTGATAATGGTATTGTGGCTTTGTATCTTAGAGATGCATACTGAAATAAATATTTGTAGATAAAGTAAGAGGATGCCTGGGATTGGCTTGAAAATAATCAGAAGTGAGGGCAGGAAAGTTGGAATTAGAACTAAAATAAGATAAATCATAATTTATAATAATTTAAGATAAATATAAATTTAACAATTTATAATTGTTGAATCTGAGTAATGTGCACATGGAAATTTGTCGTATTAGTCTCTCTGCTTTTCTAGATTTAAAATTCTTCATAATGAAAAGTTAGAGAAAAATTCTGTTTAAATATAGGTAGTTCTTCCTGTGTATGTCAACTGGCTATATAATATGTCTCATTTTTTTAAAACCTCCCCCATCCTTCTCTTTTCCAAACTTCCTTACTATTTAGCATTTATTTTTATACATTTTCCTGTGTTTACTAATACATGTTTATATGTTGCTATACTTATATTTTAAGTATTGACATTTGTTTCACTCTCTCCCATTGTATTATAAATTCTATGAAGGCAGCAATTGTATTTCTTTACTGCCTTTCTAAATATCCTCAAAGGCTCATCTGATGTGTAATTTGTCATCATACATTTATTGGTCACTGTTTATCTCTGCAGTGCTAGGCTATGTACAACATCAATATCATTTTCAGCTGGCAGTAAAGAACCTGTGATTCGAAAAAGAAAACTTTTGTGTTACTATTCTAGATTTACTTTAATGAATTCGAAATGACTCTGCAATTATTATATTTTTATTATTTAGAAACCAACTTTGATCCAGCAGAATGGGGAGCTAAGGTAGATGACCGCTTCTATAACAACCATGCATTCCAGGTATGGTCCTGTGAAGCTACTGGATTTGGTTATTTCTTCTCTCTGTTGCTAAAACAAAGATTATTGGGATCTCCCCAGAATCATGAAAATTGTGAGAGGCATCACAAATACCTTATTAAACTTTTTCAGTTGTACTGTTCTTTCTGACAAAAAATTCTTTTCTAAAATATCTGAATCGTGTACAGATACTTAGCTCAAATTTAAAGATGATCAACAGGAAGAATGTACTTGAAAGCTAGAGAATAATCACTCTCATTTGTTCTTCAAATTTTATTGACTATCACAGTGCTTAGCAATAGCAGATAATATTTGTCGAATTAATAAATGATATTTTGTAAAATAAAACACTATTTGTCCAATTATTTCATTATCATTGACTTCTTACAAAAGACTGATTAGAATTAAAGATGGTAATGGTATAGAGTTTTCTCTGTAAAACTAATCTGTTTAGAGACTGAACCTGTCTTCTCCTTAGCAGCATTCTCAAAACCAGCCTTTCTCAACCAAGTTTCCTCAAAATATAAACCCTAAGCCAAAGGCACCCATTGCATGAAAGAAATCAATGTCTCTCCTTTGTATCTAGAATGATTCTAGTTATGTACCATCCTTGAGACAATTGAGAAAATAGTCACTCAAAACATTCTGTACTGTATGGTTGAGATGAGGAACACTAGTTGAGAAAGGCTGTGTGGGATCTAGTGTCATTGGTGTCAACTGGAAGCTTGGTGAAAATTCAGTCACAGGCCCTACCCCAGCTCTACAAATCAAGTTGAATTTTAACAAGATCCTCAAAGTAATTTGTAGATATGTTAAAGTCTGAGAAGCACTACTGCAGGCAACTGAGATAATACATTAGCCACAAAACAACAGCAGATATTACAATTAAAAGGACTTAACAAGTTCAAGTTTTGATGGTGTTCCACAGCAGATTTGGAGAATTTCCTGGAAAAATATCTGTCACTTATTCCATGAGTTTAAAAGTGAAGTTCCATCCATTTGTGTCTGCCAGATATGGGGGTATTTTATTTCCATTTAACTGGATTCTCTGTGTTCATGTTTAATTGAAATCAAAAAAATAATTTTTAAATCCTTGTGTCACATAGCAATTTCAGGATTTTTTTTTCTTCTCTTTTGAATTCAAAAGACTTTGTCTGATTAGCTTACATGTCCTTAAATTTCTCTTTTATGGATAAAAGAAGCTCTTTCCCTAGGTTGTGAATTAGTAATGCCTCTATTTTGAAGGAAGATTTTAATAACCATGTAAAAATGGGCAGAGGTAGTTTTCCTTTTTCTATTTAAATCATTGCCCACAGTAAAACTTGAAGTAAGTTTGACTCAGTTTTTAATCTACAAACTTCATTAAAAAATCAACTTGACTTCATACTATGGAACACAACAATATTTATTTTGTTTCCATTTTAGAAACTACTGGCACTTCTTTTTTATACTTTTTTCAGGTTTTTTACAGCATCTTATCAACTTTTAGTATAAGACACTGGTTTGTTTTTAATATCAAATAATGTCACACACATTCCAAAAGCAAAAGATCATTTTTTACCAGGTCTTTCATCTTTAAATTTGTTCATGCGTATTTCCTTAAGAGTTTTCATTTGTTTCCTCTTTTTCCAACCTGCTTTCCTTGTTGAAAAATCAGTGTATATTTAATTCCCACTATTTCTCAATAACTTAAAGTAATATTTAATTACCTTTAAGCAGTTTGATCCAAGACTTTACTATTTTGGAAACATTGCCTATCTGGCCCTCTCCCCTCTCCCCAGGAGCAAGAATCACCTGAGAAATGTGAGCCTGGCAAAGAAAAGTCGCAGACATCTGTGAAAGAGGAGACTCCAGTCACAGCCTTGGTAAGTTATAGTTTCCACGTACTACTGGATTCCTACAAAGAATGATATCACTCAATTTAAAATTGTACTCCAAATGTGGATCTAGTCTGTTATCCATATTGCTAAAATTATGATTTTGCTTTCTAGATAACTAGCATCGTGATAAACTAACTGGTGGATCATTTTTAGTGATGCCTCTTATAAAGGAAAACTCATTCTTCCCCTTAAAAATAAAATCTTATTTTCCAAGATTGTCAGTGGATGGAAAAATCTCACCGAGGGGAAGAACAGGCAGAGCTCACAGCGCCAGTCTTGATCCTTCAGGTTCACCTTCCACACTGGAAATTTTTCACTAATTGATGCTGTCACCACTACACAGTGTCAAAGGTTCAGAGATAACAAAAGGAAACTCACAGGGAATTACATACAATCAAATAAAATGGGTTTACACGATGTGTCTTACTCACCTTCCATGCATTGCCCGCTACAAAAATGGCTTCCTGCCTGACAGTCTGCATTTAAACAATAAAGACTTAGGAAGGGTCCACCCTCAAAGATAGCTGTATTTAGTGGTGTGCTACAGCCAGCTCTCAAGAGACAACTGGGCACATCTCTGCACGGCCCCATGTTCAGTAATGTCACTTTGGTAACTTGAAATGAGTCACAGTAAAAGTATTAAGACCATAGCAAATACTACAAATCAGGACTTTTTTTTCTGGAGAGCCAGTTTTTAAACATTTACCAGCATATCACTGTTTATATTCTTCGTAGTCCAGACTCAAGAGGAGCAAGCCTAGTGAGAAAGAACACACTCTTTACAATGTTCAAGGCCAAACTTCTGAGTTCCTTTCCATGTCTTAATGTCCCAGTTAGTTACCCAATAATTGACACCCAAAATGGACCACCCCCTCAAAGAATACCTTACCTCCTATCCAGTGGGACATAACTTTTCCCTATAATCTCTATAAATTATCCCAGAATTATATCAGTACAGCTCAGTCAGCCTAACATTGGCATAACATGCAATGGGAGATCAGGGAAGAAGAAAAGGAGTGTCATTTTCTTACATCTTTAATAGGTGCCCGTACACAGGTTTTCGTGACTTTGAATTGAGATCCCATTGATTTCCAACTTCAGCATAATTCATTTGCCCATAGTGGAGCAACATCTCGGAGGATTTTATACCATTCTGTTTGCATTTAAAGGTTTTAACAGCTAGATTTGCCTCATTGTTTGTAATGAGGGGGTGGGGGTGAACAACCTAAAGATCCATCAATAGGACTCAGTAAATAAAATACATCAGTACAATGTAATGCAATGGTATTATAAAAAAAAAAAAAGAATGGGCATAATTATATACTGAATAATAACATAGAAAAAGAGAACCAAGATATATTCTTACCTGGAAAAAGTAGTTGCAGAACATTGTGATTAGCATGATTTCATTTTTTAAAGAGGCATACATATACCCACATGAATACTTTGTATATGGAAAAATTTTGGAAGGATACATATACTCAACCCATAGTAATGGTTACCTCTTAGGAGTAGGATTCGGGAAGTGGGAGAAAACTTCACTAACAGCGATATTTAAGTTTTCAAATGTGTGTGTATCACTTTTATGATTTAAAAAGATATATTAAAAGCTATATATCTATTGAATTATACACTTAAAATCTGTGCATTTCACTGTCTTAAATTATACCTAAATTTTAAAAAAAAGAAGCTATATACAAAAATTCAACCAACCATATTAAAACTGACACTATCAAACTAAATGGATTTCTCTTTGGCTAATCTTTGAGAAATTAAGAAGTGAACACTTTAATCTATTTTATGTAATCATGATTGTTTGAAACAGCACATTTACTATTCTTCTTGACATTTTTACCATGCTTCAAGAATTCTTAACTATTTTCCCTCCCCAAAATGTTATTGCTCAGGAAACTGTTAAACAGGAGTTATTTTGGGGGGTGAAAAGTTGGCAATGATCTTTTATTGAAGAGATGTATAAAAGTGTGACAACATAAAATGCCTGCTATTTTGGCATTAACCATTTGGTACATATACAACACGGCAATATATAAAATTCCCTCAGGAAGCAACAGATCTCAATTGTTGCACCCCTAAATTGATTAAACTTTTGCACTTATTTTTGTGGCATCAAGAAGTCTCTTACTTTTCTCCTTTCCTTGAAGGAAGCTTCTGAAGAAGATAAGGATAAAGAGGAGAATGCTGCTGTCAAGATCCAAGCAGCTTTCCGGGGACACTTAGTCAGAGAAGAGGTGAAGAAGATGAAATCGGATGACCATGAAGAACAGCAAATAGAGGAAAACTGAGGAGACTGGTTTTGCCCCCCAGGAAACATGAAAAAAACAATCCAAATCCATCAACCTTGTTGTGATTGTCGTTTTTTTCTTAGTGAGATTTAATGTAGTGAAATAACATTTGCTGCTGTTATGAAAATCTGTCGTGAGCATTTGTTTAATAAACATGCCATTGAACACATGCCTCTTGAAGATTTCTCTGAGATCATGAGTTTTATTTATACTTCTCCCGAGTCTATGTATAGAGACCCTTGGATTTAGAACCGGAGAATCTTGAGTTTTCAGAGATCTCAGAGGTTATGTGGTCTAACCATTATCTAATGAATAAATCCTGTCACATCCCTGAAAAATGGTCCTTTAACTCCTATTTTACTCCTAGTGATAGAGAATTTCACTGCCTTTCAAGGATAGTCCATTTAATTTTTGGGTAACTCAAATTATTAGAAAGATAAGCTGAGTCAAAAATCTGCCTCCCTATAAGTTTCACCCATTGATTTTCATTTATCATGCATGCATTCAATCATTTATTGAAAAGTGTATGGTGCATAATTCATGTGCTTAATAGTTTAGTAGTAAATATCTGTTCTTATACTCATGCAGCCAACAGTTTTTTTGTTGTCTTGCTCTCCAGAACCACACAGAATAAGACTGATACATTATATTTGAAAAAAACAAAAGCTATCATAACATCGTAAATACTATCTTCTTCAGCTAAAACTTCTCAAGTTTAATGTATAAATGATAATACCTGTTGCACAAACTCAGAGGCCTTATTTATTTTATTTTTTTCAAGGAAACATTCAAGCCCTCAGTGCCTTATTTTCAGAAAGTTCAGTTTCTCCTTTTTGAGGCTTCCCTACCCTTAAATATCCAAGAAACAGGGGGTTCATGTCTTAGACCAAAAGATGCAGTTCACTTCCCAAAACGAAATGTGGAGAAAGAGTCTTATTTAATTAATGCTGTTGCCTGCTACCACAATAATGTAGCATAGTCCAGCAAACTGAAGTAATGTCCTGACTGGTTCAGATTTCTGTCTGCACCACAGTGGATGCCCCATGCTTTGGTGCTAGGGTTACACTTCTCTTAGTTCCCCACACAGCCATTGTTCCCCAAAGCTCAACAACATGCCTGGGTGTTTCGGTCTTGAGCTTCTAAAACTAGCCATGTGTTATGCATAACAAGTGCTCTCCTGCAAACACTTAGATCCTTGTCTTAAGCTCAGACATTCTCTTTCTGCAAAGCAGTTTTATTTCAGGTGCCCCGTTGCCCTTCCCTTTCACTGAGACTTTATCAGGCTGTACAGGTTCACCCAGGTGATCTTCTCCAGTCAAATGCAGATGACTTACGCCAATGATTTCAAGGTTGCGGCATAGGTTCTCTAATCTCCTCCAGGCAGCCATCCCCTTTCCAGTGTCTTACTGCCACTAGAGAGCTGCATACCAGCTAAACACAAGTCTCTAATATCCACTGGGTCCCTTCCTCCCCTCCTTAGGCCCCCTCCTTTCCCAGGCTTAGAGAGAAAAAAGTAATCAACTCTCCTCTAGGATTCCAGCTTCTTGTTCCCTTAGTCCATTCAAAGCACCAGCCTCCAATTCCTTTTCTCCTCAAACAAAGTCATTTTGCTTGGGGGATTGTCAAGGGGACCTACAATTAATGCAAAGACTTAGCTTCCCTGTCCTTGGAGAGGAGATGAAAAGAGAAAAAGATTTTTTTTCCTTGGTGAGTATATAGCAGGAAAGAAAAAAAAGTTAACTTTTTAAATAATTCTGTTATACGAGTAATGTGATTAATACTGTGCTTTCCATATAATCCCCCCACACACACACACACAAACAAGTCTCGTGGCAATATTTTTGGTAAAGGAGGAAAAAGAAGAGAGAGTATGGAGGAATGGATGTGGTATTATAACAACACATATGAATAAAACTTTATTAGCAGTTACCTGGTTTTCCTCTTATCTCTCTGGCTGCTCCTTCTTAATCTTCTTTGCTGGTAACTCTTCAGCTCCCCAATCACTAAACTCTAAAGTGCCCACAGGCTCAGTCCTCAGACCCCTTTTCAAGTGATCACATTTACTTGTTGATCTCATGGCTTTAAAAGCCATCTACATACTGATTACTCCCAGATGTATACCTGTATACAATGGACCCTTTTCTATTCCAATTCCAAACCTGTATATTCAACTGCCTACCTAACATCCCTATTTGGATGTCTATAGGCAATTCAAACTTAACATGTACAGTAACATGTTATTGCTCACGATAACAGCTCCTGCTATTACCCCTCATTCTTCAATTTCCTCAATTTTTACCATCTCAGAAACGGACCGTTCCACTCTTCTATTTGCTCAAGCCAAAAACCTAGAATTCATCCTCAACTCTCTTTCTTTCACACTCCATTTGGAATCTATCAGCAAAACTTACGGGCTCTAATTATAAAATATACCTAGAATCTGACCACGTCTGTTGTTACCACCCTGGTCCTGGTTCCCATCATCTCTCTCATGAATTAGTGCAATTAGTCTCCATGTCACTTAACCTCTGTCAATGCTGCACAACCCATCCCAAAGTAAGTAATTTAAAACAATTACTTTTTCTCATGGGTCAGTGGATCAGTAGCACTTTAGCTGAGCTAGGCTGGACTCCTGGCTTGAGATTAGGTTCAGGTCTGCTCTAAACTGAGGATTTGTGGGTTGGCTGGGGAAGGTCTGCTTCAGGCTGTGAGCCCAACGGTCAACTGTAGTGCCTCCGTTTCCTATACCCTATTCAGAGCCCATGTGGAAAATCCTACCCAAGGCATGGTTTTCTCGTGGTGTTCACAGAAGCACAAGTGGGAAAGCCAATATGGAAGAATACTTCAAGCTTTTACTCATACCACTTCCACTGACATCTAATCGACCAAAGAAAATCATTTGACCAGCCCCAAAATCAAGAGGTGAGGAAATACACTGCTCCCCATGCAACCATCGCAAAGGCCTCATGTATGCATAATACTACAACAGGTTAGTGAAGATTTGTGAAGAACCAATAATTCAATCTACCACAGTCTACTCTCTTGGTTACAACTATTCACATCCTTTTCACATGTAACTTTCTCATGTACTTCCATCCCAAGACCCCTAAAAGATCCATCAAGTCCTTGAAATCCAGGATCTACATTGGATCCAGATACAGCTCTTCTTGATGTAGAGACCTATGAATTAAAAGAGCAAGTATCTTCTTCTCATATACCCAACATACAATAAATGATGGACAGGGACAATATAACCACAAAAAAAATTATTCTCATTCGAAAAGGGGAATAATGGAAGCAAATAGCAGTCACTGGTCCATAACAATTATGAAATCCCACTGAGCAAAGGTTGTCAGGTTCCTCTATTTGGGAAGGGGGGATAATGTTCCATGATTAGGCACTGGTTCTGCTGCCTAAGAATGACTCTCCAGTCTGTTTTCCATGGTTCTTGGTTCTACAGTCTAAATCATTCTTTTTCCATCATCTTCCTTAGTCACTTGGAAAGGGCATTGGAAAATATGTCCTTTTTGGTGAGTAAGTGGGTTTCTCAACCTGATTCCTACCTGTAAAAAACTGAGAGCCCAGGGGATGTCTCCATGGCCGAGTGGTTAAGTTCGTGCGCTCCGCTGCGGCGGCCCAGGGTTCGGATCCTGGGCACGGACATGGCAGCACTCATCAGGCCACGTTGAGGCGGCATCCCACATCCCACAACTAGAAGGACCTGCAACTAAGAAATACAACTATGTATGGGGGGGGGGGGGAGATAAAGCAGGAAAAAAAAAAAAAGATTGGCAACAGTTGTTAGCCCAGGTGCCAATCTTTAAAAAAAAAAAAAAACTGAGAGCCCAAAGTTCTGTTTATATCTTGCACATTCACAGTCTCTTTTGGTAGTTGGTAGTGCTTTTGTCAATAAACTTTTCTCAAAAAGTTTGTGAGTATCTACATGTTTGACTCCAGTCAACCCCTGGGTGTGCCAAAAGCCGCACTCACAATTTCTTTCAAGATCTGCCTCCCTCTCTCTCTCTAGATTTCATTCTGTTAAGAGGAGTGACTAATTGGAACCAATATTTAAAGATTTTATTTTTCCTTTTTCTCCCCAAAACCCCCCGGTACATAGTTGTATATATTTTTTTAGTTGTGTGTCCTCCTAGTTGTGGCATGTGGGACCCTGCCTCAGCATGGCTTGATGAGGGGTGCTATGTCTATGCCCAGGATCCGAACTGGTGAAACCCTGGGGCGCCAAATCGGAGCGTGAGAACTTAACCAGTCGGCCACGGGGCTAGCCCCAAGGAACCAATATTTAAATATACTAAAGCCTCATAACTGTCATAACTAGTCTCCCTGCTTCCACCCTTTTCCCCTTCCGACACAGCAGCCAGAGGATTCTATTATAGTTTAGTTCATATCACGTCACTCCTCTGCTTAAAACCTCCGCTGGCTTCTTATCTCACTCAGAATAAAAGCTCAAGTCTTCATAATGGTCTACAAAGTTCTATGCAGATTTTACCTCCTGTTACCTCTCTAACCCCTTGCCCATATCTTTTATTTTTCTCTTTGGTTCTGATCACCATCTAATATATCTTGTTCACTACCCTCTTCCTCCTACTAGGATGTATGCTCCCTGAGGACAGAGATTTGCTATTTTGTTCACTGACTAGTGCCTTTCGTACATGCAGCAGGAAAGAGTGAATCATCTCTAACGGCTCATATAGAAGTGAGAGGAGCTCCAACAGATATCTCCCTCCATCAAATTAGCTTTGGCTGTGTTATACATCCATCCCCGAATGAATCACTAAAGCCAGGGAAAAGAATATGCAAATTGGCTTATACCTATCACCATCAGAACCCACCCCTGGAGTAGGGGTCAGGTCTGCCTGAAAACCCTGGCTGAAAGTCAAGGAAGTTTGAAATCCCTTATAGAAAATAGGGTAATGTTGTCAGGAGGAAGGAATACTGGATGCTGGGCAGGCAACCAACAAATACCCACCATAATACTTTAATCACCACATGGCTTCTCACTACACTGCACTGTTTATTAAATTATTTGTCAAACCAAAGCCCAGGGAAGTATCAAGAATGAAAGGAAAAACTTAAAACAGCAAATGAGGGGTTGACAAACATGGGAATGTTTGGATAGCCTGCCCCATAAACTGCAATGTTAATGGTGTTCCTGGAGTTGTGCAATGCAAACAGGGGAAACTCCCCAAAGAAAGAGCTATGGAGTCTAGGAGAATATGAAAAATCATGTGAGAGAGAAAGAACTTAAACTGTTTTTAAAATATATGCAAAACTTTGCTCTGTGGGAGGCTAAGTTAGAGTTTGTGAACATGAATTTTTCATAAAATATTCTTATAAACACTGTACCTAGAAATTAGAAAATTCTGGAGTCTGCTGTCAAGACCATCAATCAGCCTTTTTAATAAATCTAAGTCCAACATAATCTGGAGGGACCTGCTCTCTGCCGCACTACGCTGTGGAGCTCAAACAGTGTCTCTCTGAGGAAGAGATGAGCCCAGGAAAAGAACCCGAATCTCTGCTCTTATTCTGTCTCTAAACATATGATATTCACTTTTGTTGTTGTTCTAACTCAAACTAAACTCTGACTCCCCTAATTTTCTCAATAAAATCAGCCCAGTAGTTCTTCTCAAAACAACTTGAGTTTTCTAACATTTGGAAACCTCAAAACAACTTGAGTTTTCTGACATTTGGGCACATTTCAACAAGCACCAAATTTTCTTCAAATGGTGGGTTTTCCCCTATGAAATTATATCCATGTTTTTGTTTTATGGGAGGGAAGAGAGGCTATACAGGAGCCAGGTACTAATTTCCTACCTGAAGCTCTCTTGGCTTAAGGATATTACTAAAAAGCAGATTACAGACGAAAGACTAGGACTTTTGTCTCTTCATTTTTAGTCCTATTTTCCCTCTTCCAAATGTGTGTAACGAACATATAATGGTGACCCATTTATATCAATTTATAATGTTGATAAACTCATTTCCCATCTGAAGTGCTTTTTACAAATATAGCTACTGGGATTGGCAATTATTTATGCCTGTGAGGTTCTCAGAGGAGACTGAACATGGAAAATACAATACTTCAGAACATGAAGTTATTTTTGTGAAAGAAATGTGCTTGGGAGTAACCAGTCTCTGTTGTGTAGAGCCAAAAAATAAAAGCCCACTGGACGATGATGTTATTGTAACTAAAATCTCTAGAGCCACCACACTCATTACCAAACACCTTGACAAAGGATTGTCAACATTCCAAGACCAAGGGATCACCACAGGAAGTGTACAAACATACTATCCCAAGGGGGTCAGATATAATGGAGAAAGGGTGAAAGTCTGCCATCAATCGATCCCTGAAGACACCTGTCTCAGAGGCTTCTGACAAAGAACTACAGCGTCTTATTTCATTGAAATGATTAAGAAGTAGGGCCCCATTTGATAAACCAGGCTTTAAACTGATTTGGGAAACTACCAGGAAAACTTGTTTTTGAAATCTTTGAAGCAAAAGAAAATAAGCTTACCTGGAGACTTAACAAGCAATTAGTAGGGAAATATGATCACTGCAATGCTGTCCCAATAATGAATTTAGAGGCACTTGCTTTTAGGTTGCTTGGGTAATGTAGTGAAGGCTGTGGCATGCTGCCCAGATCTGTCCTCAGCCCCACTCGACTTTTTCAGGCCTGAAGGCTGCTTCTTTTCTAAGAATTGCCTTCAGCATTAAGGAGCTGCTTCACCCTAGGTGTACCCTCCCTGGAGGCGGCTTACCTGTAATGACTAGTCAATGCAGTGGTAATACCACTTGACCCCTTGCCTCAAATTGAAACAACTCTCCAGGGCCATCCCAGCTCTCAGCCTTGGAGTTGGCTGAGCCTCTGTTGCAACTTCATCACAGTTCAAATTCATCCTCCATCCAGTCTTGCTTCCCTACCATCCTTACAGGTGTTGTTCCTGAATGTACTCTCCAATAAACCACCTCTACTCAAACCCTGTCTCGAAAACCGTTCCCAGGAAACATGACCTATGATGGGTAAATTGAAAATCTCTGAAATACCTGCACATTTAAAAACTCTTTGCTTCCTCTAATGTCATCTGTATAAAAATTCAATGATGTAACAGAAAAATATAAATTTCTATTTCTTCTCTAAATGAATTATAATTACCAAAATTCCAAATAGTAATATTATGTACAGAACTGTGTCCCCTCCAAAATTCATATGAAGCCCTAATCCTCAATGTAGTGATATTTGGAGGTGGGGCCTTTGGGAGATAATTAGGTTTAGATGAAGTACTGAGGGAGGGGTCCTCATGATGGGATTGGTGCCCTTATAAGAAGAGACACCAGAGATACTTCTCTCTCTCTCTGCTTCCATTAGAATGGAAGAGCTAATGGTGAGGGCTTAGGACTGATTGATTATCGGATATTAAAATGGGAGAAGAGCGGCAATGGCCACTTAACTGCCACTTTGGGCCTCATATCAAGTTTTTCTGGGAGTGGCTATTTCTTGACTATACAGTATCACTTCCAGCTTCGCCCTTTCTACTAGTACCTAGCTTTTCTTTTTGGTTTCTATGCTTCATCAAGACAGACCAAAAGTTGAACCAGCTCTAAAGATAAATCCAGATTGGCTTAAGCCACTTAGTACCTTCCATCCATCAGCAGGCTCTCATTGTTTCAGGACCAGATATGTGATTTAGGCCCATCTAATTAGGATAGAGGCTCTCGGCCAAGGGTGAGCTCACCCCCTAGGAGACATTTGGCAATGTCTACAGACATTTTGGGTTGTCACAACTCAGGGCAGGGTGAAGGAGTGCTCTTGGTATCTAACGAGTAGAGGCCAGGAATGCTTCTTAACATCCTTCAAAGTTCAGGACACCCCACCCCCACAATAAAGAAATATCCAGTCCAAATGTCACTAGTGTCAAGGTTGAGGAACCCTGAATTGGCATAAAAATGTCATATAGTTGCAAGGAAGAACAAGCTTTAGAATAAAGCTGACCCAGTAGGAAGAGGGGAAAAAAACAGAAAGACATGTTATCTGTTCCTTTAGCGATCATATCAATGACCTCCTGGATCAAAGCTGAAGTCCAAAGACTCTCCACTTGTATGAGCCAACTAATCCCCTTCATTTTTAATAGTGTTCAGTTGTAACCGATATTCTTCTAAACTCATGAGTCCCGGGTAAAAGAATGAAAAGGAGAAATTTAGATGAGAAGAAAAAGGGAAAGAGAGGAAAGGACATAAGATAGTGACTAAACAGAGCAGCAGCCAGAGCCCGCTACGCAGAGAAAGACAATGAGCTGCTGTCCACCAGTTAGGTTTTTTTGACCTACCAGTTGGGAGTTATTGGAATTAACGTTGCAGAGAATGATAGAAACACATAAGTCATGATCCTTTCCTCAAAGGAACACAGACATTGATCAAGGAGATAAAACATACATTCACAAAAAGAGTACAGAAAAGATAGAAAAAGGATTTTTAAAATACAACACAAAAAGCACACACCATAAAAGAAGCATCTGATAAATAGGATCACATTAAAATTTAAAACTTTCATATATCAAAAAACACCATAAGCAAAGTGAAAAACATAGCACAGAATGAGAGGAGATATTTGCAATTCAAAAATGCATAAAATTAACAAAGGATTAGTATCCAGAATATAACACCTACTCAGTATAAAAACTTTGCATAGCAGTGATAAACACTAAATTCATGATAGTGATTACTTTGGGAGGAATGGAAGAAAATAGAGGATTGGAGAAGAGGGTAAAAAGATCTCAAGGATATTTACATTTTATTTTATTTTTTTAATATGAAGCAAATGAAATAATGAATGAAGACAAACAAGACAATTTAATGAAGCTGAATGGCAGGAACATGGATACCTTTTATATCATCTTTTATTCTTACCTTTATGTTTTAAATATTTTTACCAAAAAAATTTGTGAATTCCTGAATATCACTAAGAAAAAAAATGGGCCAAAAATATGAGCAGAAGAAGAAACCAAAGTCCAATAAACATGGGAAAAAAAGATGTTCAGCCTCCCCAATAAGGAATTGTAAATTAAACAATAGTGAGAACAATTTCTCATTTGTAGAATGGCAAAACGTAAAAGTCCTACAACACTAATTAGAAGAAGTTGAACAACTGGAACTCACTGATACTGCTCTTGGGAATGAATGTAAATTGGCACAATAGCTAATAAACTTGCTGATGATAAGCATACCTGTTAGTGTTTAAGAAGGTCAATATATAACATCCCTCTCTTCCCAGCCCAAATTCTGAACCAATTGAGGGAAACTAAGGAGGAAAATTAAGATCGAAAGATAGTGTTTAGAAACAGAATATTCAGATGGGACTATGACTGAATTTAATCAGCAATTGATATAGTTCAGAAATAGTGAGACCATCTCCCATATATGGATACAATTGCTGTTTGGACTTTGTGTCTCCTCATTTGGGGAAGAGAGTGAGAATGATTTTGTAAGAAGGTGGAAACATAGAATTGATCACATTGTCGATGGAAGTTTAGCTATGCTAACCAGGGTGTGTGCGAATCCAAGTAGCCAAAAGGTAGGCTATATCAGTTATTGAGCTATGGCCCCTCAGTTTCAAGCCCGCCTTCCAGTTGACTCCATGATGCTGGGATTGGGCTCTGCACATTGCTCTTCTTTGCCAGCTGGCTCTCTTTTCAGCTCTGACAACAAGGCCTTCAGGGAAAGACTTGAAGGCGGGAGGAGGAGGATGGCACATGCTCCTTTCTGTTATTCCTGTTGGCTTCCTATGCTTGTCAGTGTCACACAATACTGCTTCTTCCTCACCCCAGAGGAGCAGTTCAGGCCAGGAGCAGTTGAAGGCAGCTTTCCAACACTCATAGCCAGCCTCATCATGTCCCCTCCGAGACACCAGCCCCAGCCATGCAGTGTCCCTCCTCAGAGGTCTGAGTTTCATCCCTGTGAGCCCCTTTTACTAAGTTTCTAAGTTTGAGTAATTCTTCTCTTTGTTCCTCCAGCCCTAGGAGTGGTAGCTGCTGCCTGCAATTTCTGTCTTCATAACAGCTGAGTTCTCTCTTTTGGCTTTTTCAGCCACCATGTAACAGTTCTTTATACCTAGTTAACAATTCTTTGTATGAAATTCTATCTATTAAAATAAGTATAATGGGAGCTGGCCAGGTGGCGCAGCAGTTAAGCTCACACATTCCTCTTCGGCAGCCCAGGGTTAGCCAGTTGGGATCCTGGGTGCGGACCTACACACTGCTTATCAAGCCATGCTGTGGCAGGCATCCCACATATAAAGTAGAGGAAGATGGGCACAGATGTTAGCTCAGGGCCAGTCTTCCTCAGCAACAAGAGGAGGATTAGTGGCAGATGTTAGTTCAGGACTAATCTTGCTCCAAAAAAAAAAGTATAATAGTTTCTGTCCAGTAATTAGACAGTGACTAAATCAGATAGGAATCAAAATATCAGATTTCTTTTACTTAGAAGGGTGGATTGGAGACTTCTGGATTAAGATAGAAAACCGAACACATGCATCTAATTCTGTATCCTATGGAAACTCCATTAAAAAAACAGCACGTGAATTTTTTAAATTAAAACATCGTTAGTACAACAGGAAATGAGACAAAATCAACAAATTTTGGAAGCTGGGAACCAGATTCAGCAGAATCGAGAGAGCCAAATCCCAGGCCCAAAGTGAGAACAGCTGAGAATCAACACAATTTGTACCGCAAAATTCACGAGAGGCACAGGAATAGGCAGTGTCAGCTAGCATTGGAACTAGAGGTAAAAGCGGGAAGGCTAAATAGAAGAAAACTGGGTAAAAAGCTGTTTGAGAAGCAGTTGGATCCTTAGATTCCCTTTGCCACTCCATGCTGCTGGGAACCTGCCCACCACCCCTATCCTTGCAGAAATCCAGAGGCCTTCAGTCCAGAGGGAAGAGAACAGCCTGCAGACTGGAAGATGCCAGGCCCATGTGAGGACAGTGTGAAGTGACCATGTGCATACCAAATCATGAGTCCAGAGACTTCCAGTTCTCTTTCCCAATCATCTCCCAGAGCAAGAGTAGAAAGATCCTAACCTTCCAGATGAGAGATTGGAAGGTCCTTCTCTGAAGAACCCAACCTAAATAACTGACATCAGGAGTTCTCAACGAATAGCCCATCAAATCACTTTGAAACTCAGTCAATAAGACCACCCACATGACAAAGAAAATGGTCTAATCCATTTTCTTGTTCCTCATTCTTGAATAGAATCACTCTGGATCAGCCAAGGAATACAAGACATAGACATTTGGGCAAAGCCTCTAACGTAGAAAATAAAGATTTTTTAAAAGTTAAATTAAATTAACTTTGTGAGACAGACTGTGCAGGGAGAAGAAATCTAAAAAAAAAAAAGAAAAAATATCATTGATATCATCAGAGAGAAGAGATATTACAGTTAATTTTTCAAAAGGAGAAACATTCAGAACATGGAAAAAAAAGAGCTCTTAGAAATATCAAACTTGGTAGCAGAATTTTAAAACTCAATCAAGTTTGGCAGTTCCTCAAAAAGTTAAACATAGAATTGCCATATGACCCAACAATTCCATTTTTAGGTGTATACCCAAGAGAACTAAAACACATGTTTACACAAAAACTTGTACATGAATGTTCATAGCACGAAAATTCATAATAGTCAAAAAGTGGAAACAACCCAAATGTTCATTGACTGCTTAATGAATAAACAAGATGTAGTATATCCATGCAGTGGAATATTATTCTGCCATAAAAAGGAATGGAGTATTGTTACTTGCTAGAACATGGATAAACCTTAAACACACTATGTTAAGTGAAAGAAGTCAGACACAAAAGGCCACATTTTGTATGATTTCATTTATATGAAATGTCCAAAATAGGTGAACACAGAGAGACAGAAAATAGATTAGTGATTTCCAGGGGATGAGAGTAGGAGGGAATTGGGGTTAACTGCTAAAAAGTGCAGGGTTTCTTTTGGAGATGTCGGAAAGGTTCTGGAATTTGATAGCGGCGCTAGTTGCACAACATAGTGAATATACCAAAAACCACTCAAGCATACACTTTAATGTGGTGAGCTGTCTGCTATGTGAGGCATATCTCAATTTTAAAATGCTATTAAAATAAAACTTAATAGAAGGATTGAAAGAAAAAGTTGAGGAAATCTCCTAGAAAGAGAGGTAAAAAGACAAAAGATGGAAAGTAGGAAAAAGAAAATTAGAAATTTAGGGAAATAAAGAGAAGGAAAACAGAATAGGGTAAATAATCAATGAAATGATTCTAGAAACATTTCCAGAACTGAAGACAGGTTTCCAGATTGAAAGGACCCTCTGAGGGTTTAGAACAATGGATGAAAGTAAATCCACTGCAAGGCTCTCTCTAATTTTGGGAGAGAAAGAAACAACAGGTCACACATAAAGGGTAAGAGATCAGAAGAATTTCACATCTCTCAACAGCTACACTGCACTGGAAATTTCTTCAAACTTCTGAAGGAAATTATTTCAAACTTAGAATTCCATACTCCACAAACTATCATACAAGCATGAGGGTAAAACAAGGCATTTTCAGATACACAAAATGTGTTCTATATTTTCCATTTTCCCTTCCAGACCTTCACCCTGTTTTGTGCACTAGGAGAATTTTTTAAATGGCCTCCATCAATCGGCTGCCTTGCCTTCTAGTTTTGATAATAAGAAACACCAGCAGGAGGTTAGACGGCAGAAGCAGAGCAAGGGGATGATATTAATTCCCCTTGCCTCCCTCCTCGGTTTCTATGGATTGTCTATATCCCTCTACTAAAGGTCACAGGTCTTGTCCAACATCCTCTCCTATAGCTACTCTCTCCACATTCTAGTAACTTCTTTCTCTCCTTGATCATTTAAGCCTACCATCAACATCTCTGAGGTTCTGTCCCATCTCTTATTGGTTTTTATTTATTCTAGTGTATCAGCTAGCTATTGCTATGCTAATCTGCATATCCACCACTCCAAAGTCCAATGTCTTAAAACAACCATTTGTTCTCATAGATCTGCAGGTCAGCTAGAATTTAGCTGATTTAGGCTACGTGCAGTTGGACATCTTTACTTCATGCTTTGGTAGCTAGAGCAGCTATGCTTCTCACTGTAGGTCTATGGGGTAGGTGGAGAAATTCTGTTCCACATGTCTCTCATCCTCCTTGGACCAGGAGGTATTCTCTTTTGTGATGGCTCGTAAGAGGCTCATAAGAACAAACAAAAACATGTGATTCCTCTTAAGGCCTAAGCTTGGAACCGGTATGCTCTCACTTCTACCCATGTGCTTTTGGCCAAAAAGTCACATGACCAAGCCCACAGAGTCAAGGAAGTACACTCCATCCACAATGAGGACATGAAAGTGTATGGATAAATATAGGAACGAAGAATAATCGAACTCAATTATTCAATCTACCAGCCCTGCCTTCATCTTTATAAACAGTCCCTTTATTAAATCCACCTCAATTACATTATTTGAGTGTGCCATGTGTTGTCTTCCAGGCTCTAGACTGATGTAAGAATGGATATCAGGAAGAGCCCAAGAAAACAACCCCTCAAAATGAGATTCTGATATTCTATTGCTCTCATATTTAAGAAGCACATAACTAACCTCCTTGCCAGAATAAAATGGGATACTGGTAATCCATGGCATTCAGTGGCATCACCGTGACCCAACTTATCACTGATGGTGGCAAGGAATGAAGTTCAGGTAGAGGACAACAGCAATAAAGTGGCTGTGACACTTAGTCACCATGGTGACAATAGAGATTATAAAGATTGTAGAATCAGCTGGCCACTTTTGATGGCTCCAAAGAGAGTTAACAGGAAAAAGGACATATCGAAAGCCTTGAATACCCAACTCAGGTGGAAAATCAGAAAGTCTCTATGGTAGCTCCAAAAGACTCCTTCCCCTGTATTCTCTGGACTAACATGGTTGAGGACCCAGTCTAAAAACTGATTTTAATGGTTGCAGAGTTGCAAACCCAGTTAAATACTCAAATCCTTCAGTTTCAGTCCCTTACAATAAGCTGAAGGTACGGATGGGAAAGAAGTGGGACCCCAAGATATGGGCTGGAGACATTTGTGCAGACATGGGTGAGACTGAGAACTTAAATGCTCAAATCCTCCTAAACCTCCCTGAATATCCTGCAACCCAATTTCCATTGAACTAAAATCTTTCAATGACTGCACCAAGGATATTCGATTTTCCTCAGAACCCGCCTCCAGTACCCTTATTGCTTCTAGATCTCAAGGAAAGTTAAATGACAGCATAGTTCAGACTGTAAAGTGTGAGACGTGGGTCTAGAAAAGATAGACTGTACGCCAAAATAGCTGCAGGACTTCACTAAACTTGTATCAACACGAGTCTGCGGAGCATGCGTTTAAGTGGATTCTAAGGTTGTTAGGCCAAGAAGAGCTTGACTTAAGACTCAATTAGCTAAAAATTATTTGAAATTTACAACTGGGTACTGTACAACTGGAAATTAGGATTTAATGTCATGGTTTGAGCACTTGAGAAGTGGCATTAATAGTCAACTAGGTTAGCCAGTCTCAACAGTAAGCTACAGCCAGTAAGAGAGAAAGGCCAGAACTTCCCTGGCATCCTATAGACAGAGGAAGAAGTCTAAATGCTAAAGAACATGAGAATGCTAAAATGGATTATATGCAACCTGTTCAACCACCCCCTAGCTATATTCCCTCATGAGGTTCCAGAGGCTACTCTATTCTTCAAGGCTTTAAGAAATGAATTGAACTGGCTCTACTCCTAAAAGCTGAAATGCCACCTTCATTCACTAGTCAGAGTGTGCTTATGAAAGTCAGGTAAAAGATGGAGTTTTCATCCAAGTCCAGTGGGACCATGCATCGTTTCACCATTCCCAGTCTCAGAAAGCATATTTAGAATAGATACACTTAGTAACTGAAAGAACCTTCATATTGGTTCCCTGACCCACAAAGTGAAGTCGTCTATGGCCAGAAGGGAGGGCCAGGTAGAAGGCACTAGAACTGCCCTACCCCAGTGCACTCCCCCCTGCCACTTTAGTAACCCAAAAGCAAGCCCACCATCCTGGAAGAATTACAGAGTTAGTGCCACCATTAAGGACTTGAAAGAGGCAGAGGTGTGATTCCAACCATATCCCCCTTTAACTTCCCTCCTGGCTCTTGCAAAAGTCAAATGGTCCTGAAGAATGGCTGTAGATTATCACGCACTTAATCAGTGGTGCCATTTGCAGCTGTTTCTGGATGTGGTAACTCCACTCTGCATTCCTATCACCAAAGATAATCAGAAGCAATTTGACTTCATGTGCCAGGAACAACAGTATACTGTTAATGCTCTTGCTCTTTGTCATAACAGAGTCTGGAGAAAACTTGATTGTCTTGATACCCTGTAGAACATCATACTGGTCCATTACATTGGGACTATGATAGAAAGCTCAAGCTTGCCACCTCAGGGAAGTTCTTAAGGATCTAGTGGTCTAGTTCATGTCAAGATATACTCTCTAAAGTGAAAGACAATTGGTTGCATCTACCCACAAAAAAGAGGCACGATGCTTGGCAGGACTCTCCGGATTTTAGAAGCAACCATACCACATATGAATGTGTTGCTCCTATCCATTTATCAGGAAACTCAGAACAAGGATCTTGGTTTTAAGTGAGGTCTAAACAAGAAAAGACTTTGCAACAGGATGCAGAGCAATCTATCCTGCCGCTTTTAATTGTACAGGACAACCAATCAGTAGTAAGTGAATAGGTCAGGTTGTGCATTCTCCAAGAGGATTATTTTGCACAGCTACGGTCAAGGAAAGATTCTTGGGGGAAGAAGAGGTTGGAATCATATGATGGAAAGGAAAGGTGAGTCCATTCTAGTCAGGGAAAACAGGTAAAAGGCTCATGTGTTTCCATTTAGCTTTGTTTCAAAAGCCCCAGTTGCAGGAAGAAGCGTCATTCTTAGAGAAGTCACGTGAAGTTCAGAGTTTCCTGTCCTCTGGGGACACAACCAGGATTAGAGGTCATGGGCTTGCTTTCTACCCAAGTTATTCCAAATCCCTGTGAAATAGTCCGAGTGTTTTAAAGTAAGTCTTTCCCACCAACGCCATGTCTGGCTCAGATGGTTCAGAAGGTGACCCAAAATTGGGAAAAAGAATGTAATATCCCTGGTAAATCTGCAGTGTAGTGGCTATGGCCACTCTTAGCTGATACATCCAAGGGTGATTTTTGAAAACTGTTTTCCATTCTATAACAACCACAGTCCCTTGAAGGACAGACTCCTTCCTAGGAGCAGACTATGGGCGTCCTAGAAGTGGTTTCTCTCCGAGGCTCCCCTCTGTCGGTCCCCAAATCGGCACTCAGAGGCCAGACGAAGTGGAAGAGTGGGAAAGCGTGCCCTGTCTAGTTTTGCCTTCCTTCTGGTTTTGGCGAGGTTGGAAATCAGCGGCACCACGCACCCATCTCCCTAGCAGCAGGGAAAAGGCGGCAGCCAGGGGAGTCGGGCGAACCATCAGTGAATCACGGGTCTCATTCGTGAGACCAGCAGAAAGGAATCTTGAGACGCAGCGGAAGTCCATCCCCCACACTGCGGCTGTCCCTGCTGCATCTCTCCAGGAGAGAAATTCTATCAGAAGCAAGGTCTGCCTGTCAGAGTCCTCTGATGGTTGAGGAGGCGGGGCCAAGAGCGTAGTAAATATTTGGCAAAGTTAGCAGCCTTCGGAACCGGAATGGAGAAGGGAATGATTCAGAGAGCAACATGGAGGCCCAGGCAGCCTGAGCATTATTTTTGCTCCTACTCTGAGGGAAAAGAACAGGTTTCAAATAGTATCTGCCTGCTGAAAGTGCAGCTATCCCGCTTCCCTTACGAGGCTTCCAGCACCTCGCAGTGGGGCCGCCGCGCTTGAGGAGAAAAAGAGCCCAGGCGTGGGGACAGCCGGGGGCGGGAGTGGCTGCAGCGTGTCAGCCGTCAGGCTCCAGGCGCCCACTCGTGCGGCGGTGCCCTTTGTGCGGAGAGCTGTTCTGGGGCCGAGATGATCCAGGGGGAGTTTTAGGCAGCATAATGATTTGTTTCTCCTCAACCACACAGTTGTTAGTGGTGGTGGTTTTATTGTCGGGGTTTAGCACTTGGCAGCGCCTCACCTCCCTCCACTCTGCTCACTGGCTCTCTTCCCCTGGGGCAGCTCTCCCGCCAGCTCCGCCGAAAGCCGGCTGGGACCCAGACCCCCTGGGCAGGCCTCCTGCCTTGTCTTCCCTTCCCCCTCCCCATTTAGGGAGCGTGCATTAGGGAGGGAGCAGGCGCGATGCTAAGGTACTAATTGTATTAATGAAAATGGCAAACACACATCCTTTCCATCTGGCAGCACAAAAGGAGAGGCTGTTGGGGATGCAATTACCCACTACAGGAGAGAGTAAAATATTTGTCAGGTTTAGCAATAAAATTAATATCCCCAATTACTAGAACCTCACTAATGAGATGAATACAAATTGCCTTTTCTGGTTGCTAAAGGAAGAACCTCTCGCATAAAACTCAAAGTGCCATTTTTCACAGGAATCTCTGCCATTGAGACAGGCTTTTTCCATGTTTGAGGATTCAGGGTAGTGAAGCTGGAGATGATGTTCCCATTATTGGTGATGCACACCCTGACATTACAAACTGAGGTTGTGTGTGTGGGAATGTCCATCTGGAGCCTGTGCTCCCAGGACTCCAGAGGGCTCTGGACAATCCCTAGACCTGCATGACAAGACAGCCAAGGACCCCATGCACCCCTGACCCACCCAGTCTCTTTTCCCACATCATCTGCCCAGCCTTCCAGGTCTCCTGCAGCAAGTGGTTGCAGCCCACTTACGGCCAGATATTTCTGCAATTTCCGACATTTTTTCCTTCATGAAATTTGTATATAGCAAAAGCTCCGTTTGCTTTAGGCAGAGCATATGCTTCATATTTATTGGAATAAGTTTTCTAGTTCCTTAGCATTCTGTTCACTGATATTCCGTATGTTAAAAATATCTCGGCTTTTTCCCCTGGTACTCAGTAGTAGGCAGCCACAGTATTCCTCTGTAGTTTTTCTGGGTAGAAACAAGAATCTGCTCTCCGCAGCCTGGGGGAGTATTCTTTACCTTTGGAGAGGATGACCTGATTTCCCACCCATGAAGAGAAATACGATTTTCTTACTCACCACCAGTTTCACGGATAATGATATCAGGCAGCTGGATTCCAGGGAGCAAAGACCCTTATTTTAGAAAGGGAAAAGCTAAAACCAAACACTTTGTCTCTCACTTAGGGATTCTGGAATGCCGAATCCTCTTCTGATGTATAATGTGTTCGGTGTAGGAAGCAAAAAGAAGAGGATCTGGACACTTCAATGAGTTTGGGACTCAAAGAGATTGCAGATAAGCTCAGCGGGTGCACGCTTCTCAGGAGGAGTGGGCTCTAATCCCCTTGGGACTTCACATGCTGAGCCCACAGCTATAACACCCTCTGCGATTTCCCAGAGGTCCCATGGGGAGGCCATCGTCCCTGCCCCCAAGAGACACAGGGAGCTCCTATCTCAGTAATGAGAAATCGATCTTTATGACAACTTCAGCAGCAAGAGAACAATGAATAAGCCAGAACCATCCTCATTTGAAAAATACAATTTGGAGTTAAAATGGTGGTATCAATATCCAACTTCATATACGTGTGTGTGTATAAGAGAGACAGAGAGAGAGAAGAGAGAGACAGAGAGAAACAGAGAGAGAGACTGAGACGGTGGGGTAGGTGGCAGGGAGATATTTACAAATAACAGGGAAGAGCAAAGCACTCCTTGGAGGAGACCTCAGCTGAATATTCCCCTCACCTGCTGGAAGGGTGGGATAGAGGGTGGAGTTTCCAAGGCCAAGGCTGACTGTCCACTCTCCTGGCCCCAACAGCCCCCCAGAGATATCCCAGGAAGACCCTCCCCCTCAGAACCCATTTAGTGATTTACTGTAGCTTGATGTCTTGTCTGAGCCAGGAGGCTGTCCAGCGCTGGGCTTCAGGTCACGGCTTGGTAGACCCGATAGCAGATCAGGGACCCACCCTGGACCCCGACTTGTCTTCTCTAGGCCTGGCCTCAAAGAGATTTTGTAAGCAGACCAAACTTATGCACTCCTTATGTTTCAAATGTTCTTTTGTAAGCTGTTTATCTTTAATTTAAAATGCCTTTTCTCTCATAAACAACACATTTGTTCATTCACTCACAATTGTTTACTGAGTGCCTACTATCCTAGGTGCTGGAGACACAATGGTGAAAAACAGACATGGATGTTATGTTCCCAGATCAATCCATAAAAATCTATTTAATCAGTAAGAAAAGCAAACTAATTTTCACGTGTGGGAGAATTACATTCTGAGCTCCATCTTGGGCTACCTGGAAAATAGCATTCCCTGCCTTGGCAATGGCAGTTGAAACTCCCACCTGGTCCCTGAGCAGCTGCAGCCACAAGTAAGAAGTGCAGAAACCAATATCTGTTGAGTGCTTACTGTATGTCTGACTGTGCTAGCACTTTATATACATCTATGAGATATGACTCTATCAGAGAGACCAAATTGCTCTCCTTTTACAGATAAAGAATCCAATTCTCAGAAGCTAAGTTACTTAAGGTCATACAGCCAATGACTAAGCTAGAATTTGAGCCCAGGCTGCTGACACCAAAGCCCATGTTCTTTCTTCTATTCATCAACTGACTGCCTCAGTTCAAGCTTTGACCCGGAAAGATGAGGCAACTTGGGAAAGTGAGGACTGAGGGCACCTTTGGCCATGAGGTACCACGGGGCCACGAGGAAGTGAAGCATGCAGATGTATAGATCGTTCCGAGGTCAGTGGTTCTGAAATCAAGCTCTGAGTACATTAGCCGTTTCCCCCAACATGGCTTGTTGCTGTTATCCACCCTACTACCTATCCTGGAATCCTCACGATTCGACCATGCACTCCAGTCGCCAAGACAGCTGGAACTAAGAACCCTTTTTCTTCCACCATGCTTTCTGGGGGAGATGCTGTACGAGACTTGCAGGAGGAAGCCAGAGTGTGAGTAATAAAAGAGTTGCTTATGTAATAGGAAACCACACTTTCTAGGGCACATGGACCTCTCTGGGAGGCAGGATTCCAGGGTTCTATTCCAAGTTCTACCGCACTTGGATCTGTCCCCTTGAGCAAGTCACCTCACTTTCTCCAGTTTCATCCCATGTAACTTTAGCAGGGTAATGTTCTTCCTCTCGTTTCCCACTGAGAGACCCCCACGGAATGTCTGTGGAAAGCAACCGCCAGGAGCTATGTGGCACTCTGAGCGACAATCCTTTTGTTTCTAACCTCCATTCAATGCCTCTCTCATCGTCAGGTGCTCACTTTTCCACAGCACTTCACATGGGTTGCAGCTGCCATTTGTCTCTCAAATAACTTTACACTTGTTTGATGTCCCTAAGATGACTGCCCCCTGCCCTCGGCCCCAAAGGCCCAGTAAGGTTATCATGGCTTCTAATTATCTAGCTGTGTGCAGAGGAGGGCCAATAGTAGCTTTGACTCAAAATGGAATGAGGCGTGGCCTGGATACCTGTTTTCTAATTCCACCTCTGCCACTAATTAAATCTGTGTCCTGGGAGAGTCACTCACCTCTCTGTACCTCAGTTTCTTCGCTTGTAACAGAAGGGGGTTAGACCAGGCATCTCTAAGAGTCTTTGCAGTTTCCTGATTTAGATCCCTTACCTTGTAATCTGAGGCATCTTATACTTCCATTTGTTTCATAACATTAGGAATGACAAAGCTCCATGGGTTGATTCAAATGGACACATAGAAACATACACACAAATCCTGGCCCTTCTCAATCATGCACCTAGTTCGACCCCTAGTGTCACGTTCTGAGAGGCACCATTACAACCACTGCCATCAGGAGATGTCTTCAACTAGGCCTGCTGCTGTCTCCCCTACCCTTGAACCTTCTCCCCAGCACATGATCCTTTGCTCCAGTCCCGTTCATGGAGAGTTCCTTCTGCATAGCAGGCGGCTGCCACAAGACAGTCCATCTCTGAAGTTAGAGGGTCGAAGCTGTTAGAGAAGACTTGTTCCTCGCCCCAGCCACCCGCATCTCAGCCTCAGGACAGTTTTGCTCTGCTCCACACGCCCTGCGTGGGTTGGCTCCTGTTGCTAGGAGAACCTGACCATTTGCATTTCCTGCTGTTTTTATTTTAGATTAGCAGCCGCACTGCTGCAGGAACACAGGGTATTTTAAGAAAGACAGAAAAGGGAAGGGTGAGGGGAGGACCTATTGTAGGACCACCTTCCCAAAGCCCTCCAAAACTCCCAGAGCAAGGTAGTACCCAGCCCAGACCCCAGCCCCACCCAGGCCTCTTGCCTCTTCTTCTCTGTACGCCATCTCCCAGTCCTGACACCTTCACAAGCACCTTCAAGCCACGCAGGAACAAAACAACAGTCTTCCTCCAGAAAAAGGTCAGGCTTTGTACTCAACCTGACACACCTAGAGCACCAGTTTTCCTATACGAAAACAAACAAACAGAAACATTTCTAGATTCCCAGAGGGATTCTCCAATCCTGCCAAAACCCCTGATCTCCAAAGAGGGCTCATGTTTTCTCCTTTCTCCTCCCCCTTCTTTCCCAGTCACTGCCCTAAAGACGGGGGGTGGACTTTTCCTTCAAAGCTTCACACAAATCCGTGTTACCTTCCCAGATCCCCCTCCGTTCTATTAATCTCTCCCTCCCCTGTTCTAAAAATACCTGCACCTTTTCACCATCACCTTGTGTCAGACAAGTAATCTCTTCTTCTGTCTCCCCCACTAGACTATGAACTCCTAGAAGCCAGTGTCTACGCAATTTTTATTTTTTTAATCCCCTTCTTACCTCTAGAATATTTTGCCCACACAAGATGCTCATTAACACTTTAAAAGTATTTTTTTCATCTCCATCAAACATGTAATGAGCCCTCCCCAGAGTTGTAAACCACAGGTAATCATGAAATATTCTCTATCACGAAGGAGCTCTTAGCCCAGTTGAGGAAGACAAATAAAAGTATGAAACAATGTGAGGACATTGTAATTGTAATGAAGATATGTTCAGAATTACAAGACGTTTCCTGAGGCAGGGCTGGGGGTGGGTGGAGAAGTAGCAAGAGAAATCAGGAACCGTTTCATGGAGCTGATGCCTCAAGAGAGATTAAAAGTCGGCCATGGGATGACCACGGCAATCATATGGTACAGCCCATGCAAAGGCACAAAGACCTAAGAGAAATAGATTGAATCAAATATACCACCCAGGTCCTTAACAGGTGGACTGTCACACTGGCCCAGTTCACCTCTCTGACACCCACACACCAGACCCCTTCCTATTTGCATATTTCAGAAAGAAGTAAAAATGTCTTTCCTCTCCTCAGCTACCCATTCCAGGCTGTGGGGAGCAAAGTGCTGCCAGGAAGAAGATAATTATGAGAGATAAAACAAAGCCATTCCTAGACACACACCACAAAGCCCCCTGTTGGGCCACGTTCCTCAATGGAACAAGCGCCTATTTATTTAGCTTCCTTTCAGATAGCCACCCCTGTCAGAGGCTAAACCTGCAACCTCACTTGGGAGGACCAGCCCCTAAGTGTGAACTCAAGAGTGGCTGATGGGACTCCAAAACAAGGCAGACACTTGGACGAGCGGCCTTTTTCCTTACTCGGCTTTGTCTGGGCAGTGGACATGGAAACCCTGGAGAGATGGTAACATCTCCCCCCACGAATGTGAGATTCTTGAACTTTAGTGAGGCAGATTTCAGGAGAAATTCCTAGCTGTCTACCATGCTCTCCTTTTTCTCTTTTTTTCTTAAATATTGGCACCTGAGCTAACAACTGTTGTCAATCTTCTTTTTTTTTCTGCTTTTTCTCCCCAAATCCCCTCAGTACATAGTTGTATATTTTCAGTCGTAGGTCCTTCTAGTTGTGGCATGTGGGACACTGCCTCAGCATGGCCTAATGAGTGGTGCCATGTCCACACCCAGGATCCGAACTGGTGAAACCCCGGGCCACCAAGGCAGAGCGTGCAAACTTAACCACTCGGCCACCAGGATGGCCCTCCTTTTTCTTATTAACAGAAACACTGATTTTTATATGGAGCTGCAGCACGATCAGCTGAAAGACCATATTTCTCAGCGTCTCTTGCAGGCGGGTGTGGATAGGAAGATGGAAGTGGATTTCTGGGATAGCTCATTAATAAGGGGACCAAAAACTGGAGTGGACATTTTTTGCCCCCTTCTCCCACTCCACCCTTCTCCTGCTTTCTGCCTAGAAGATAGATGTTTGGCTAAGGTTCTAGCGGCCATCTTGAATCGTGAGGTGACCTCAAAGATGGGTACTACATGCTGAGGATGACACTGTGGGACATCATACCAGCTCTGGTGGAAATTCACAACTCTCCCAAAAGCTGTTTATGTGCACAAACACAGTTTTTCAAACAATTTCCAGGGTTTCATGAGCCCTGAAACCAGTGCATGGATCCCAGGTTAAGAACCCTGCCTTGGACGTGGGAGAGCCCGCTCCATCCCAACTTTTAGATTACTGTTGTTCAAGTGAGGAGAGCCTAGGCTTGTGTTGTGACCGTGTCCTCTGTAACCTAACGAGCCCTCTTCTTCCCTCTGGAATTCTAGCACCAATACCTTCCTTGCCTCCTTCCTCTTAATGGTTCTGAAGCAGGGCCACCCATCTCTCCACACCTCCCCCCGCTCCCCCTCCCCAGCTCTTCTCCCTGGGCTGCCAATCCCACTCCAAAGTCACTTTATACCAAGAAGGAAATTAGCATTTGTGTTGGGACAGAAAGTGACACTGCTCAGCTCTCACTGTCATTTTGCTCTTAATTAATATTTAACCTCAGAGAGATTGTGTAGCAGACGGAAGTGGCTGATGGGAGAACAAAGCCTGAGCTGGCTCTCTTTTTCAACACTGCCTCCCCCTCTTCCAGCTTCTCTCCCTGTACCTTTGGGCCCTAAAGGACCCACAGGACCCAAAGGGAAATGAGCAGGAGTGGCAGGGCATGCCCCTGAGGCCCCCCAACTGTACTTTATGGATTTGCTCCCTCAGATCTCTTGTCTAGAGAACAAAATGAGAGCAGCTGGAGCCCAGAATCTGATTCCCAGTGCCCAGAGTTAGACCCAGGCCTGGCCTGTCCGGAAGCATGAAGAGACAGGCATGGGGAAAGAAAAGCAATGCAAATGTGCCCCTCAATAGATTATATTTAATGCACTATTTTTAGTTGCCTTCAGTCCCTCGGGGCTGTCAGGGCGGTTGCAGCCCCACTCCCCCGGGAGAGGAAATGACAGGCATTATTACCCAGCCCAGAACGCTGGTGCAGTGCGTGGTGGGTAGGGGAGGTGCTGCCTTGCCAGCTCCAAAATTTGGGAACTTAACTTCCAACGGGAAATTGAGGACACCGAGAAAGATCAGGCTACATACACAAGGCCCACAGGACCCCCTCCTCCGTTCCCAGCCAGCCTACCAGACCATCCCCAAATACACGTCCACTGGGCCTGGACCAGGAGTGTGGGAGTCTCCTCAGTCCCCAAGTGTCTCGAAAAGTAGGTTATACAACATCCCTCACTGCCAAGTTCTTCCTTCTCTCTAATCTTAGCCCTGCCTTCGGTCTAAGCCCATTTCCCCTTGCTCTGCATGCAGAGGCAAAGGAGGACAGCTGGTCACCATCCCCCAGCAAGAGAGCACTTCTTTGTCTAAAAGAAAATGATTCAGTTTCCTCTCGGCCTTCTCTTCTCCAACCTGAGTCACTCCAATTCTTTGAATCTTTCCACATATGTCATGTTTTTTAGCACCTCTCCTTGTCACTCTTCTAACCCTGCTCTTAATATATCTCTAAGTTCTTCCTTGGAAACTCAATAGACCCTGGACCTTCTCAGGGAGCACCTGAGCACCAATTTGAATGGAAGAACTTATGATGTATTGTCTTGGAGCAGTTTTCTAATTGTGTTATTTATCTTGCCTCTCCTCAAGAACAAACTCTCGTTACAGATCGCATCCTCTACTTCTGTAACCTCCTCACCCTCCTCTACACCCAGCTAAGTACAGGCTTACAAGAAGTGGTACATACATTTTCATTGTATTTAGATTTAAATGAGATGCATATATAAAATTGGGGAGGAAAGTAGTTATCATTTACTTTGTAAATTATACAATGGCATCTAAGTGGAGCCTTATTATTGTGGTTCGTGCCAGACCTCTGAAGATTGCTTGTTTTCTTCCCTATGGCATTGCAAACCACAGCATTCTAGTATATTCATTCATCTGATAAATATGTATTGAGTTCCTCCTATATGTCAAGCAGGATGCTAGATGCTGAGATGTCAAAATGAAAGACCAAATCCTCCTTCTACAGGTGTTCACAGCCTGGTGGGGAAGATAAGATGTAAACAATTACTGAGCAGTATGGGAACTGCTAACAAAGTTCACACAAAGTGCGAGGGGAGTATCGAGAGGGAGGGATCTGACCACAGCTCTTCACTCTCCATGATTCCACCTTGTTAGGCAGTGATGTGGATGTGTTTATGACTTCCAGCATCCCGTCCTAGGACTGCCCCAGTTCATGCTGTCCTGGAGCGTTTTTCAGTAACATGGGCACATACCTAAGAAGGGCTGTGCAGGACTCTTTCACAAAATTTGGTATATGGATACACAGAGAGAGATGGTCTTTTTTCTTTTGTAGTTTTGGGCCTGTCCACAGCCTTCTCACCAATCTGAGCATAAATCTAACACAGAGAGACTTTGTGGAAGACACAGAGGAAGCACTGCTGAAAGGGAAACAGACACCTGACACCACCACTCTAAGCCCCTGAGTCCAGCCACGTCAACCCAGTTAAGTGGCCCAATAAGTCCCTGATTTTGTTTAAGCTACTAACTGCAGAAGGAAGCAGAAGCATGAAAAGAACCTAAACGCCAAGATGGCCTTTCCTGGAAGGGAGCAGAGGGTAGAAGGTGTTGCCTAATGTGCAAACATAGAGTAATTTGTCTTAATGGCTTCATGCCTCTAAGATACACAGATTGAGAAGAAATTCATCTAAGTAGGAGAGGTGGCCAGATAATGGAGTAGCTTTGAAGTTAAACAGATTTGAGTAGAATCCCAGCTCTGCTGCCTACCAGCTGTGTCACCTTGTTCAAGTTACTTAAGATCTCTGTTTTCTCACATGTTCCTTGCCTGTAAAACATGGATAATAGTATTTGCTTCACTGGACTGTTGTGAGCATTACATGACATAACGTACTGAGATGGACACACATCACTCAGTTAGCCTGGTCTGTAACAACCCTTTCTTTGGTGGAACTGTTCTTCCCCCACTCTAACCAAATGGCTCTGGAGGGCACTGCCAATCATATAATCCAGCTGGTCACATGGTTGTGCCACAAGCTGGGTCAATCATAATCCTTCATTCTCCTAGCCACAGGGATTGGTGCAGAGAGGGGCCTGTGGCCTGAGTCTGGTTTATCAGAGACCTGTCCTGAGAATTTTTCAATTATTGTTATTGGAGTTGGGATTGAAGAATGATATTTCCTCTTTGGTCCCAAGGCTATAATGGTTTAAGTTCAGAGCTGTCTGCTGCCATAGTTCCAGTATTATGGAGATGGCAGCATTATGCAAATAGAAGCAGAGACAAAAGACAAAAAGGGAAGAAGAGAGTCTTGATATGATTTTGTATTCCTGGATCTGGCTGTTTCTGAAGCTCCACCTCTGCCCCTGCAGTGAATTGATGTTTCTGCTACTGTAAGTTGGGTTTCTATCCCTCACAACTAGGAGAATCTTGATCAACAAGCATGCGATGCCCTTGGTATAAAGCAGATGGCACACAGCAAATGTCCGTAATAAATATTTGGCACAGAAAGTGCTCCCAGGAAAATGGTTGGAGATCTTCAAGACTTAGGAAATCTTTACTTTAATTTGAGGTTAATTCAGAAGTCCTTGTATATATGTACTGGTTTACAATAATAATAACGTATAATAATCAGTGCCCTCCAGTGTCCCAGAGGTTTCTGCTTGTAGATACAAGGCATTCCCATGTAGTGGTTAAAAGTAATGGCCATTTTAAAGGAGACAAGCCTACTTTAGCCAAAGAACTGGTAGAGAATCTTTGTCCTAAGGATGCCTAATTAACCCTTCAGACTATCAGCACAACTGGACTGGCAGCTGCGTGAGGACCACACATACCGTCTGCAGGAATGGTGAGGGAGGGGAGCCATGCCCTGCAAGAACTCTAAAGCCTCCACAACAAGAAGTTCTGAGTGAGCAGCTGCACTGCCTTGAATCTGTTTCCTTCCAGTCCTAACCTGGGAGGGTTTTATTTTTATTAAAAGAGGTGAGAAGTTTCTTAATTGGGTGGTCTGATACGGTTGATCCTAATTCCCTTGAATGAGTTTATATGTTAATGCCTTCTGTCTACCTGGCCAACCCAGTGGCCTGTTGGGTGGATAAAGTCCAGCCTGCCATTGCCATTTATAAGGAATTGAGAGTCTAACACCTACTGCTTTTTTAAAATCAATATAGATCAGCCATCTGGCTAGAAATAAAATGCCCAAACCCATTCAGTCCTCAACTATCCCTAGGGTCTTGTCTCTGCCTTAAAGGAATGTTCCTTAATCTCCAGTAATTCTAATTATAGCAAGCCCACACACCAGACATGGGACAACTGGGAGAGGTTGATGTGATAGAAATGCTGAGAGAGACTAGGGGACAAAGGCTTTGAGCGTGACTACAGGAACTATAAATGGTCATTTAGAATCCTACAATGGTTCCCTCAATTAAGCAGAGCCAATCTAGGACAACCAATTAGGGAGTCAAGCTGCACAAGATCACACAAACTCATGTCTGAATTACCAGCTATTCCAACTTAGAATTTTCAGGGTCTGTCATCAGAGAATCCCTGGAAATAACTTGCACACGCATTCACCATCTTGTCAAAATGATACGTACGTTAATTTGATGCACTTGAACATCTCTTGTACTTTATGGCATCTTAGGGATTCATTCGTGTAAGTCTTATAGAAAGCCTGAATGATAATAGCTTAAATACATAGGAGGTTTTTTCCTCATGATTTTGGTATTTGACTTGTTGCTTCATGGTCAAAAGACAGCTGATGCAGCTCTAGCTTTCAGGTCTGTATTCAAGGCAGAAAGAAGGGGGACAGGTGGTGCCAACCACATCGTCCTCCTCCTATCTGGAAAACAAAAACTTTCCCAGAAGATTTCTCAGCAGAAATTTGCTTGTATCTTATTGGCCACATCTGGGTCTTGTGAGCAGCCCTAGCTGTCATAAAAGCTGGGAAAGTGGAAACAGGCTTAGACCAGCTATGACACATTCTCAGGTCCAGACCCATGACCGTCCCAACAAAATTGCAGTTCTGTTAGCAAGCAAGAAGACGAAATGCATGGATATCGGCTGGGTGACCAATAATGGCTGCTGTGCTAGTTTTACTAACACGTCCTCACACAGTATCCCAAATGTGGAACTTTCCTGTTGTTATGATCTGACATATCTTTAGCAAATCATAACGTAGCATAGCTCCACCATTACCAGAACAGGAAACATTTTCTCTTCTTTAAGGACCAAACTTTATACTCTTCCACTTCTGAGAAACATCTACTACATAGGATTGTGTCTACTGCGGGTCTTTGGCTCTGTCTCCTAGGTATATGAGAATATTAAACACCTGTAAAAAGACTATTTAAATACTTTGAGGCTTCAGGGTCAAAAGGACAGAGCAATTTTACCTAGCATGCCTTCCCTCCAAGCAGCAGGAACGTTTCCACCAACAACCCAATCCAAAAACATCTCATGTTCCAGAACTCCCCACTCTCACCCCACTCCAACGTGTAATTCCACAGCAGGCAAGGCAAAAATAACAGAAGTACATCAACCCGAATAACTATCAGTACTTACTTCATTCAACTTAAAACGTTCCACCCAAAGTGCAGAATAACAAAAGCTTGTATTTAATAATCCTTTCCTTTCCAGTGCTTCAGGCTGACCAAAAAGACAAAAAAAGTCAGAACAAGACCACTTCCCAACGTTAGCACCAGGGTTAATCTGGACAGAACTGCTCTCATTTTCACATAAGGAAAGACATCTGACCAAATGCCCAAATTCCTGCATCATGATCCAGTTTCAGGGGTGTGTGACGTCTTTCATGTTGAGTGGTACCCTTAAGCAAGCTTTCTCTTGCAGATGGCCTGCCACCTAGGCCCTTACAATGGCTGAGTTCTAATATCTCTTCAACTATATGTTGGTCATATTGGATGACAACCCGCTAGGATAATTCTCTCAATGTCTCCTTCCTTTTGAAGTCTAAGGGTAAGAGACATTTCCGTACCAACAGTTACTGTCGTCACAGAAACTCATATGAAAATTCAGTAGAAGGTGACTGTTGGTAACACCGTCTCCACTCAGATGGTTGATTTGTATTGGCTTAAAGAAAGTGATAGTTGGTAGGCCCTTAATTCCTTATAGATGGCAGTGGCAGGTTGGTCTTCATCCACCTAACAGACCATAGGGTTGGCCAGGTAGGCAAAAGGCATTAACATATAAACTTATTTAAAGGAATCGGGATCAACCATGTCAGACCACCCAATGAAAGAAACTTCCCACTTTTTAAAATAAAAATAAAAACCTCCAAGGTTATCAGTGGAAAGAAAATCTCCAAATGGAACATGGCAGCAAGACCACGAAGCCCAACCCTGATGCCCTGAAAGCCAGCTTCCTCTTAAGATACCTCACTAAGGGCTGCTGCCACCAAGTTGCTGTTCCATCTTGGGCTCTCTGGTCTAAGACTGAGTATATAACTCTTCCATAAATGCTCCCTTGCATAGCTAAGACACAGCTGAAATGCTTAACCAAGCTAAAGGAAGAAAATAATAAAACAGAAATAGACAGAACCATTAAACTAGATAAACTGGTTTACAGGCCTGGCTCCTCCCCAGGCTCTCAGGCCCCGTCATGTCCTATCTCCTGTGCCGCTCCCATGAATGTGCCGCTTCAGTATGGACTTCTGAGGAACCCGTGTCTATAGGCCTCAGTCCCTCAGAATGGAAACCTGAATCTCAGATAGATGATGCACTGCCCCCCTGTTTAAGGCCCAGCTACTAACTTCTTACTGAAGACATACCTGGGCCTCTAACAGAATCATGGCCCACTGCAAATGAGATCATGCCTGACCACAGAAATATGCACTTTTCTTTACCCCTTGCTTCTTCTTGACAATATTATTCATTCACCCCCTTATTCATTCAATCATTCAAAATATATTTACTGAGTATCCACCACGTCCCGACATTGTGCTAAGGTTGCAATGCTGAAGAAAACAGCCCAAATCTCTTTCCTTATGGTGCTTCCAGTCTAATGAACATATGCTTTAAAAATAAATATTAAAGAGCCCTTATATTTCAGGGACACATACTTAAATATTTGTGAATGAAATGATAATGGGGGAATCGTAAGGAATATAGTTCAAATAACTTTGGGGATGAGCTAAGAATCATTGAATGTGGGTGAGGGGTACAGTGGAGTTCATTATATACTACTTTATTTACTTTTGCATGTGTTTAAATTTTTCTAAAATAAAACAAAAAGTAAAAAAAGTATTAATATAAGGCAATAACTGGTAGATGTCAAATGAATGGCAGCCACAGCCAGTGGATCAAGATCAAAACCACGAGTCCACGCTCTCAGATTAGAGAGTGTCGGCGTGGAGAAGTGTGAGGCTGGCATATTAACCACACACACACTCCAGAGACACTCATTCTGGATAATTTTAAGAGGGTCTCTATCTCCTGGATAAGAGTTTCCCCTTTCTGCCCTAAGGTAGACGATGACATGGAGAATGGCCTGAACCTCACTGAACACACATTACTGGTAGAGCCAGGAATTTCTTTTATCTGACTGTCAAGTTGAACCACAAAAGGAGAAAGAGTCTTTAAATGGACTAAGGAATAAGGCAAGAATTATACCTCATGTAAGTCTTTTTATAAAAACCATTTAAAACAGACATTTGTCTGGACCAAAATGGAGGTGGTTATTAGGTTTGTGCTAAAGTTTGTTGTTAAAATATTATCAAAATGGTTGTTACCTTGTCATAAAAATGATTGCATTGGTCCAACGTTTATAGGTGGGATGTGTAGGCCCAGTAGGTACACACATTGCTTAGCCATCACTAGCTTTTATTCATAAGGAAAGGTAGAGAAGCAAATTGAGGAAAGGGAAGTGGAGTCACCGAAAACAAGATGTTTGGAGCAATATAGGAACATGGAGCAAACCACATCCAGGACTGTGAACTATGCTGAGACCCACAGAAAAAAGGGGGTGGAGGTGGAGGAAGCAGACACCTGGCACATCAGTAGGAACAAGGGGTAGGTGTGTGTTAGAGCTCCAAGAACAGCAGGGCTGCAGAGCAGGCGGGATCACGCATTTGGTGTGCATCCAGAGGTCCTGGCCGGCTCCAATATGTCACCGCAGATGAAGTCAGGGTGCTGAGCTTTAGACATGAAACCCTGTGTGAGGGGAAGGAGGTTGAGAGTGCTGTCCTCAGGGCCTTTCTGGACCAGGGTAGCATGAGCTAACAGTGACACCAAATGCAGTGCATGGCTCACATTTGCTCCTGCCTGAAATGTCCTTCTGCCCATTCCCAGCTCCCTTTACTCTTCTGAATCCCATTCTTCCTCCAACCCATCCTCATCCGGGAAGCCTTCCTTGATCATCCAAAATCTCAATCTTTTCTCTCACATCTCAACTCCTATAACACTTACTTTCTGCATTATTCATGTGGCATCTATCATTTATTACTTTAGGAGATATAAATACATCTCATACATATATATAGGCATATATATACATCTATATCTATACATACATATGTATACATAGCTATATATATGTACGTACTTGCACACACACACATGCACTTTTATTACCAGACTAGAAGATCCAAGAGAGAAGAGACTATGTCTGATTTGTTAACCACTCACTGTAACTCACTCTATCTAATTCAGTGCAAGTGCTGGGAGTTGTACAGAGCAGTTAAGAGGTGAAAATACATTGAATTCAAAGTTAGAACTCCTGCGCTTCAGCCTTAGTTCTGCAGTTCACTAGAGGTCTAATACCAGACAAGTCACAAGTCATTTAACTTTTCTAGGCCTCATTTCCCCCTCAGGAAAAAAGGGGTTAAAAATACTAATGACTCCTCACTCAGTTCTCAAGGGCGCCATATTAAATCATGGCTGTGGAAACACTTTATAAAGCGCTATGCAGATTTAGGGTAATGTCAGTACTCTGCTCTGAGTTTTAATCTGAACTCTTCCGTCTAATGACGATGCAACCTTGGGTAAGTTCTTCAGCCCCTAGAAGCCTTTGCTTCCTCGTCTGTAAAATAGGTAACATAGTGCCTAACTCACCGGATTGTTGTAAGAATTAAAAGAAATCACATATATAACATGGTTAGCACAACACACGGCACCTAGTACTCACTCAGAAGTGCTAGTTCCTCCCCCGTCCTACCGAGTATATTATGTTAAGCCTTCTAGATTGCGTCCCTAGCAGCCCCCTGCACACAGCAGGAGTTCAAGAAATATTTACTGTTGTTGATAATGCTGCTAATGATAATGATGATGCAGCTGATGGATAACGCCTATTGGTGAAGATGACTTAATGGTTGCCTAATGCCCAGCAAACCCGATTTTTCAATTTGAATGCACTCTTTGAGGCATGCGCTTTCTCCCCGTCTCCTTTATGACATGTGGGGTGAGGGTGGGAGGAGGCCTCCAGTCTCGCAGAGGCCCCTTTAAAAATGTACCCATGCTCCTCCTCTGACAACCAAGTTGCTAAAAATACTACTACAGCAAAAGCTGAAATATTTGCAGAGAAAACTGAATTTCCTGCTACCCCCACTCCCTCCACTCAAATGGGTAAAATCCTGACCTAAGAAGCCCTCAGATGAGCTCCACCAGCGGCACAGGCCTCCTACTTTCCACCCCCGCCTTATCATGGAGTCCCTCAGTGGGCTTGAGCTGGGATGTTATGTTCAGAAAGTGCCCACTGCAAGGAGGGGAAGCCACAAGTACTAACAAACAGCTTGTCACGTGCTTGGCTTTTCTCCCTGCTTATGAGGACCAACTCTCTCCAAATCCCCCTCCATCTGTCCCAAGAAGTGTCTGTATTAGACCCTGGAAGCTTCCACCACTCCATATTTTAACCTCTCTTTTGTCTAACCATCTCCTCCTCTGCCCGCCTTGGCTTCTATTCTGTGCCCCTCCACCCCCATGCTCCCTGCTGGATCCAGCCCACTGCACCCACATGCCCCGGCTCCCTCTCTAACCCAGCCCCTCCACAGCTCATCTCCTTTCCAGGCCTGCAGCTCTTCTCCTTCAATAGCTATTGGGACCAGCAAAGACGGAGGAGAGATATGAAATTCAGAGTCAAGGAAAACAACTACAGGGGCCAAGCCCAGCTGGCTAGTAGGTAATACTCCAAAAGCCGACACTAGCACCCAGACCTAGGCCAGGCAGTCTTCCGTGGGGAGTGTCATCTGGCACTGCTCTGCCAGGGTCCAGAGTCTCACAGAGGGAGGCAGCCTGCTCCTCAAAGCAGCCCAGACCCAGGCATTCCACACTGCACCTGTCCCTTTTTCTAACTCATCTATTCAAGAATCAGAAGTTTAGAGTTCCACCCAGCCCGTCTTGCTGACAAACCCTGGTCACCTAATCCAGAAGAAGTCTCCCTTACCAGGGGATGTACGTGCCCTGGATAGACGGCGGTGAAGGGGTCCACTTCTGTGCATGTTTTTGGGCATCAGTGTATGGCAAAGTGCCCAGAGCATGTGTCTTTGTGGATGTGTGGACAGTGTGTGTCTGTGCCTCTGGGTCTACATGGATGTGTCATTTAAATGAGGCTCCTGCCTCTGGATATTTGAGTGTGTGTGTCTATCTTCTCATTCTGGCCTCTGCCTTCTTCTCTGTCTTTTTCTCACTTGGAGTCTGCCCATCCCCCAGGGCAAGCACTGTGGCTAGTTCTACGTAGGTACCTCAAGTGGGCTCTTGCTGAAATGGTTGTTTTGTGGATGGAACTGACAGTTGCCATACCTGGTCGCCCATGGGCCAGTGAGTGTTCAGAGATGCCCTCACCCTACATGAAGGTGTCTTTTAGGAAGAGGGAAGGGCTGTGCTGCCGGTGTGGGAGTTTGGGGGGGAGGGGCATTGTAAAGATACCCCTCCTTCAGCTCTGACCAGCAGGAAGAAGGGCCCAGAGGCAGCGCAGCCTGCAGAAGGATGTTGCCTAGCAACTTGGGAGACTTTACTGCAAACTCACTAAATCTCGAATTCCTCAGCTCTAATTTGGGAAAAGAAAAGCTCAGAGTCCAGGCCTGAAATCCACTCTTCCCCCAATGTCCTCCTTCCCTCTCTCCTCTGGATTCTGGAGTTGAAGTCCAATGGGAACTGGCACAACCTAGGGCCCCAGATGTGCCCATCATTTAGGGAAGGGCCTGAGTTCCCAGGACATCCTGCCATTTGGTGGAGGTGGGGGGATGGAGGATGTGCCAGAGACAGATTGGGGAACAGATTTTCAGTTACAAGGGTGGGTGGGTCCTAAACAGGCTGAGAGAGACACCCCTACACCCCAAGCCCTGGAATCCCAGCCAGCATCCAGCTCAACTTGAGGGCCCAAGCTGGCTAACCCTGTCCTCACATCATGAATGGCCACCAGAATTTCCTTCCCACTCATTTTCCCTTTGGCAAGCAAAGCCGGTGACCCAAACAGTCAGGTAGGAAGAAAGCATGTAACAGCCATGCTATGACTGGCCAGTGACTGTGGACTCACTGCAGTGCTATTTCAGGATCCCCTGTCCCATCCAGAGTCAGGGCAGTTTCCCCTTTGTGTTCTGCTTCAGTGAACAAGCCTGAGCAGCAGCCATCCTTTCTCCCTTCCCCTCTCTGGGACCTTAGCTGAGAAAGATTTTTTAGTTTTCTCAGAGATGGCCACCCTATCCACATAACATGCCACTGTGCCAGCCCTAGTACCCTGACAGGCTGGTGACCACAAAAGTGGCAGGCTGCCCCTCCAAGATGCTCCTTCCATATCTCCCCTTCCCAGCCTCTCACAAAGCCCACATCCTTCCTCCACCATGGACCCAAAGAGCCCACCACTTCTGATAGTTCCCTACACTGGGGTTTAGGGTATTTTCCTTCTTCCCAGGGACAAGGGTGGGGGTGGCCAGTTTTTGTCTTATTCTGAAGCAGTGTATCAAGAGGCAAGGGAGAGTCTGATATGGTGAGAGGGAGGGAAGGGGGTTTCTCCCAAGTCAGTATCCATACACAAATACATACAAAATGGGTGTTGTGCATCTATGATTGTTTGGTGCAGGGCATACAGATAGATGGACGGATGGATAGCTAGCTAGCTAGATGGACAGACAGATGATGGATGGATGGATTGGTGATGTGTAATGCAGGCCTCTCGGGTAGGGTGATTACACGCGCCCGCGCACGCGGGCACTTAGGGTATCTGTTTTTATCTGCACAGTGTGTGTGCACAAGGTCTGTGCAGTTATTTTTGCAGGTTGTGTCTGTAGTGTGTGCAAGTTGAAGAAAGGCACGTTTTAGTGAGCCTGGGGAGTATCATATATGGATATGTGGGGCTGGTGAGCTTTTGCGTTGACGTGTGCCCACCACCGGGCTGTGCGCCGACAGCTTTCTCCGTTCTACGGCAGAGCGATGATGGGACTTGTTTACTGCACGTCTTAGGGGGCTTTTCTTTGAGGACTGAGGGGGAGGGAAGTTAGAGGGAGCCATATTTGGGACTCTAGCTACGTTGGGGAAGTGTGAGGAGTGGGTGAGGGGTGTGTGGTTTTATTTATACGGGTGGGAGGGGTGCTGTACCCAGATGTGAGTGTATTTGTGCCCAGCATATCGGGGGCCTCCTTCTGCCTGCGCCGACATATATCTGCCTGGCAGTCTGCCGCCTCAGAAAGCAAGGGGATTGAGTTTAGGAGGATGGGTTGTGTAGGAGGAATGGATGGAAGTGTGTGGGCAGAGGGGTTGGGGCAGGAGCGGGAGCGAGGCGGAGGGAGCCGAGAGGGGGAGTGGTCCTCCCTCCAATCTCCCCGCCCACCCTGCTGAAGCCTTCTCCTGATTGGCTTCGCAACCGCAGGGCTCAGGTTACATTCGCGAGCAGAGCGGAGCGCGGGAGAGAGGACCTGAGAGCAGAGCTGCTGGTTCGGCGCGGGTCGGCGGGCGCCCCACGGCCCGAGAGTCCCCACCCAGCACGACACAGACCCCACCCCCGCCCTGCACCAGCCTCCGCCCCAGCCAAGGACCTCCAACACCAGCATGGACTGCTGCACCGTAAGTTAGAGGGACTGGGGGACCGGCGCTCAGCTTGGTCTGGGGTAAGGGGCTCCTGAGAACCCCCTGGAGGGCGAGTGAGGGATGAAAGTGGGTGCAGAAGAGCTAGGAGCGATAAGGCTGCCTGCTGAGACGTGGGTGGTGAGTGATGGAAGGCGCCCGTCTGACTTGCAAGCCCTTGGAAAAATGCTCCCTGACTGACGGGGGCGTCTGGGCGCCCATCCACCAGGCAGTCTAGGTTGGACTGGGAGCTCGGCTAGGGCTCTGCAGCAGGGAAGCTGCAGGTTAGACGAGATGAGGAACTTCCCCCAGAGAGACGCCAGAAACCGTTGCCTAGCAAAGCTGCGGCGACTCCTTTCCCCTGGCTTTTGGCCCCCACTAATTCGCCATATCTCTGCTGCCGCCGTCGGTGGGCGGACAGGATGATTCTCTTGATCGTCGTGCCCTGTACAGCGAAGGGTGAGATAGTCGCTTCATATTGGTTAGCCTAGTAGTGATGATGGGTAGCAAAGAGCCTAGTCAATGTGGTTCTAGGGAGGGGTTGGCCCGCCAACGCCTTCTCGCCTTGGAGGGGGCTGGGTGAAGTGACCGCGAGAGAACCCTGCTGGTGAGGGAAGGAAGTGTCTGCATTTTGCCAGCGCCCACACGGAGACCTGGATGCTGGCAACTGCCTAATGCCAAAGTAGGTTGCTGTTAAGAGACTCTGTATGAAAGCGCCTGACACAGGACCTGGCTCCTGGCTCACTAGAGGAGTAGAGTGATCAAACATATATAAAATTTATTTGTTTATTTATTGCCCCTACACATGGAGAAAGACTACTCCAAAATCCTTGTATTCTCATTCCGTCACCCCAGCTAATGACACAAGAGGTTACGACTTTATCTGCTCCGCCACCCTCCACCCCATGGCTTACAAAAGAAAAAAAAAGTTGGAGGCTTGGAAGGGAAGGAGGCCCCAGTTTATAAGAGCTGAGACTTCCCCTATATCTGGGTACCAAGAGGCAGAAAAAATTTAGGAGAAAGTCGTTGTAGTTGTTATTATGATTTTATCTGTTATTAATATCAATAACGGTTGTCAATTTGTGAATGCTTACCATGTACCCAGCACTTTATATTTAGCCATCACAACTCTGTGAGGTAGATATTATTTTCCCCATTTTACAGACGTGCAAACTGAGGTTTAGAAAGATTAAATAATTTGCCCAAGGCAACGTAGCTTCTAAGTGTGGAGGCAGAGTTTGAACATAGCCCTGTGTGACTCAAATAGCTGTACTTCGTCTTCTGCTCTAAATAATTATGATTTTTTTCTCATTAAAAAGGTAATATGGTCATAATAGAAAATGTAAAAACTAAAGTATAAAAAAGAAGCGTCAGTCATCTACAATCCCAGCCCTGGAGAAAGGCCTGATAACATATCTGCTGCCAGTATTTTCTCCATCTGTTATTCTCTAGGAATCAATTTTTAGTTGTGAACGGAGGAATGGGCTCTTAATGGAGGTTCCTGGGCTCCACTGAGGAAGAGCGCTTCACCTCCAGCAGTGTTTTATGAAGTAGAGAAAATACATGGGTGGTGGGTTCTGGATATGAATCGGTTGAGGGGGGCAGGGAAGGGAATATTGCTGAGATGGTAAGAATGATGGGGAATGGAAGGCAAGACCCATGGTCAGTGGAAAGAGATGAGAGAGCAAAGGATCCAAGAAGTTGGGGAAGGAATGTAACTTGTCTCCACAGGTGCCTACAGGAGCTATTAGAGTAGGATGTTGGGCCACTGCCTGTAGGCCCTGGTCTGCCCTGGACCATGCTCTTGAGTGCCCAGGAAGCCGTACTGAGGGATTGGTAGGCATGGTTGGAATGAGTGTCCCTAAAAAAAAGGAGAAGCTACCACCCAAACAGTACAGAGGAGACAAATACACAATTTCCCCAGTGGCCCATGGCCCTGGGGCACCTCCTCCAGGCATTCTGTACACAGGAGCCTTTGGCTTTCAGGCCCTGCCCTGGGTCTGCAGGGCTAAAGGGTGAGCAAAAGACAGCACCATTGCCAGGCTGTGGGAGGGAGGGGGATGCGGACACGGACAAGAAGAAGGACAAGGGGTGACGGGCAGATGGTTAGGGCAGGGCTGGGTTTGGGCATCCCGATTCCATGGAGGGCTGGGCTCGGTGCTGGAAGGGAGCCGGACATGTAGAGAGAACAGAGTGCATCTGGTGGACTAGTGGCAGGTCCCTCTTCATCTTTCATTCTGCGGCTCTCCTTGCTGACTGTCTGACTGGGTATTTGGGAAACACCTAGTCCTGCTGTATTTCCTTCTTTCTCGTTGGTAAGGAGGCTCAAACAGAAATGAGAAGAAGAAAATAGATTTGCTTATTTTAAGAGTCAGAGCTCTTATTCAAATTACCAGTTGCTAATTTACATAGCCACATATATATGAGTTTTCTGCATTCACTTAATATGAAAAGGCAAAGAAACATTTTTTTCTTTTGGATCCTACTCCTTACTTTTGCTTGGTCTAGTTGACTTGGTCCAGCTGAATTCATAAAATAATTACCTGCCCTGAGGCAGTGGTTAACAGCACAGGCTTCTGAATTCCATCACCATTTGTCAGCCGTGTGATTCTGGGGAAGTTAGAAAATGTCTCTGAGGCTATTTCTTGACCTCTAAGATGGGGATTAAATAAGGTAATGCGTGCAAAGTGCTTGGCACAGGGCCTGGCACATAACAAGCAGTAGGCAGGGATAATTCCTAAAGCTATTAGGAGTTGAGAGCTGAAGATGACTATTCACCTAGGCCAAGTTCTAGTTGTTGCTGTAGAAGTTGAGATGCTCAGAAGTGAAGTGATGTGCCCATTTGGAACCAGAAACCATGGCTCTTATTCTGCCCACCAGTGCACTTCCCCCGCCCCCCGCTCCAAGGCCCCCCAGTTCATACAGAGCTCCCAGGCACACGCCATCAGATCTGGGCTTTGGAGGCACCAGCCCAGGCACCATGACCCGTCCCGATTCCTTTTACTCTCCCTTCAGTTCTGCCTGTGAACAGGCCACCAAGCAGCTCTTCCCTAAGAATTCAGCTGGAGGGAGAGGGAGCTGATTCTGGAGGGGGGGACAGCGTGTTGGGGGTGTCATCCCCTCTGGTTCCAGGTTTCCATTCTGGATCCAGCTGGGGTGGGTGGTGACAGCAGGTCGGTCTTAGCATGGTTGAGGGAAGACGTCCCTTCCTGCGCTCAGCCTCCACAGCTGCATCCGGAGAGGTGGGTCCGGAATGTTTTTGATAGTTGTCCTCTTTTGAGGAGAAGATTCACTGTTCCCTGAGACTGTCCCAAGAAACGCTTGAGTTCTGAGAATCAAGGAACCCAAAAGAGTTATTTCTGATTACAGGTGGGGAATAAAATGTCAAGGAGAGAGCACGAAGCCTGGGAAAGACAAAAGGAGTGTGGCGGGCCCCTCCACAATCACACTGGCCTCCTTTTAACTGCATTTAAATCAATTGTGGGCATCTTGAGCACAAACTGAATTACTGTGAAGCCCAGGGAATGAAGCCCTTGGGAAGCACGGTGAGGGAAGCCATTTGCAAGCCTGGGTTTAGGTATCTGGGACTTCAACCTGTGCTCCTGGGGCAGAACCTGGTGGGGTAACGATCACCGAAGCCCCACTCATAGCCATCCCACTTCTGGAACTGGATGGGTGATGGCGGGGAGGGGAAAGGAATAGAACTGAATTACTATTACTAGAGACCTCGATCATCTCATGCGGGAAAAGCAAAACACAGTGAAAGCAGTGGAAGTCTTCAGGCAAGAAAAAAAAAAAAAAAATGCAGGCAAATTGCTAGAAGCCAGAGAGTCAGAGGACAGGAGAAATGCCCATCCACATCCCCGCCCACATTAACGCTGTAATATTAAGCAATAAAGGGACTCGGGGCTGAGGCCCTCTCCATTCCAGAACCTTGCCTCTGCAATCCATACCATCAGTGTCCTAACCCTTTCTCCTCTCAGCTAGGGCAGGCGGTGGGAGAAACATACACCTGGGGCATGGGGTGGGTCTGATTATTATTAGGATTGAAATTATTTTTATATGACCACCTTTGGCCTACACAAACAACTGTTTCACATTAATGTATTATTATTTAAAAGAACCATAATAATAGCTACTGTTTATTGAGCAACTAGATTGTGCCAGAAACTTTAGGCATATATCATGTTGTTGACTCTTAGCCACAACCCATAGAGATAGATGTTATTATCCTGATTTCAGATGAAGCAGCTGAGATAGGAAAAGATTAGATAACTTGCCAGAGACCATGCAGTTAGAAGTGGTAGAGCTTGGTTCATTTTCTTGACCACCTTTACTTATCCTACAGAGTAGGGGTTAAAAATAGACTCTAGACTCTGATATATAAGAGTTTGACTCTTAGGGCCATTGATAACTATCTCTATGACCTCAGGTAGGTTTATAAGCACTCTAATCATCAGCTTTATTAGAGGTAAACTAGAATAACAATAAAAAGTACGTCATAGCTTTGTTGCCAGGACTAAATAAAATAACGTCTGTAAAACACTGTGTTACTGTGCTGGGAACAAGGGAAGTGCTTAAATGGTAGCTATTGTCCTAATTCCTTTCTTCCTCATGTGCACATCATGGAAAGAGCTTCTCGTGCCTGCTTATCTTTTCTTTGTCCTTTTTTGGAGTGAAGCCTTTTCTCCGTAGCATCTTCCAGATCAGCTCCTCTCTACATCCTGGGGAGCAGTGGAAAATGGAGAGTCAGCGGTAAAGCAGTCTCTGGGCCTCTATTCCTAGGTGGAGGGAGGCTGACTCCCTGAAGGGTAGCCCCGTCCTCACCCTAATTCCAGCTTTGAGCTCTGGTGTGATTTTACTCAGGGAAGGGACTTTTCCTGCTGATTCTTCTACACCCTTTCCCAGGGAATGCTGGGACTCAAAAGGGGCCCTTCAGAGGTTGAGGCCCCTCTGAGGACAAGGGGAGGAGCAGCCTCTCCAGGAGTCCCTGCTGCTGTTTACTTTGCTCCTCCAATCCCATCCTCCAGCCAGCTCTGCAGCTCCCCTATCTCGGCTGACAGTGATGGGCCCTTCGCTGGTTCAGGGCTATCTAGCTGTCTTGTAGCCTATCTGACCGTGCATTTCTCTTTCCTGAGTTGTATCCACTTGACCCTGAACCCTCCTTTTTCCCTGCCGCTGCCCACGAGGGAGACACCCCCCACCCCTCACACCCACCTCCAGCGCCCGGCCCCTTGCCTTAGCCCTTCTCCACGCCGGAGGCTCCCTTCTCTGCACTTCCCACTCTCGCGTCGCCCTCGTCTCAATCCCCCACGGCTCTCCTCCAACCCCATCCCCGCCGTGTCTCGGTCCAGTTACCCTAAAAGTACCCCCTGTCCGTCCCCAGGAGAGCGCCTGCTCCAAGCCGGACGACGACATTCTAGACATCCCACTGGACGATCCTGGTGCCAACGCGGCCGCTGCCAAAATCCAGGCGAGTTTCCGGGGCCACATGGCGCGGAAGAAGATAAAGAGCGGAGAGCGCGGCCGGAAGGGCCCGGGCCCCGGGGGGCCGGGCGGCGCAGGGGGCGCCCGGGGAGGCGCGGGCGGAGGCCCCAGCGGAGACTAGGCCAGGTGAGGCGGGCGGGGCGCGACGGGCCGCAGGCGCTCCTTTCCCTGACTCGGGACCGCTGAGAGCGCCCCCGCTCCTCCTCCGAGGACCGAGGAAGACAAACAGCGGGCTGGGGTCGGGGGTGGAGAGGGGTGTGGAGGGAGCAAAGGGTGGGGGACTAGAAACCGGAGACGTGAGGTGAGTGGTGGGAGCAGGCTGAGTGTGCTGCGGGTTCCGAGAGCTCACCTGTCTCTCTCTCTCTCTCCGCCTTCCCTTCTGCCCCGCCCTGGACCGAAGAACTGAGCATTTTCGAAGGTAATGAATACGACTCCCAAGCAGGGTGGAAGCCCTGAGTGGGAGAAAAGGACCAACTCCCCAACCCTTCCCTTTTGCCCGCCCTCACTCACTCCCAGCCGAGAAAAATGCACCCTGCGCCTGCAGGTTTTCTGATACATCGAGATGCCTGAGGCTGCGATGGGGACACACCTGGACCAATACAGTTACGCTGTCACCTCCGTGTGGCTGCACAAGCCCGGCCGGGGGCTATAAACACACTGCAGCGCACACACGTACCGGCCGCAGGCTCATTTCAGCTCAGTGACTCGGGGTGGGGGTGGGTTCTAGGTGACTGGGTCCCCCGGTCCTCCCCGCCCTACTGTTCTGGTTCAGGAAGGGAGAAGGGAGGAGGAGAGGAAGTACCGGGAGAGGCAGGTGCTCAGATTTTCTCTCTCCTCAGTTCCCGAGGAGAGATGGATGCCGCGTCCCCTTCGCAGTGACGAGACTTCCCTGCCGTGTTTGTGATCCCTTCCTTCCTACCAACCTGCCAGCTTCAGGAGCCCTCCCTGCGTCCCCAGAGACTCCCTCTCCCAGGCAGGCTCCGTCGAGGAGTCGCTAAGTCCGTGCCCTTTTACTTAGTTCTTCAGTCTAACATGGTCCCCATTTGCGCTCCCTCCCCACCCTGTCCCCAAACTCCGCGCTCCCAAATCTTCCTTTAGCTTCTCGCCCACCTCTCCCCGCACCCAGCATGCAGCTCTGCCTCCGCAGCCTCCCTGTGCGCAATGCGGAGGGCGCCCTAAGAGTCGTCCAAGTACACTAACCTTAAAAAAAAAAGAAAAGAAAAAAAGTCCTTTCGTTCTGTGTGCAGCCAATAGGGGCGCCCTGCGTCTCTGTGCTGTACCCGCCCCTGCCTAGCCCCAGAACTTTGGATTTGGGGCCAGGAAAGAGGGGCGGAGGGTTTTTATGGTGTCGGATACCCCTTGCTGTGACGGAAGGGAAGGCCCTATTTCGCACCCCAACCCTACGCCTGCCTGTACTCTGCCCTCCCCTCTTCCCAGCGCATCCTGAGAGCCGCCTCTCCAGCTCTCCTGTTTGCGCAAACGCCGAGCGCCTGGGAGGCTCGGTAGGAGGGGTCTGCCGCGGCCCCGCCCCTACCCCTGCTGGCCCCGCCCCCGCTGGGCTCCTGGGGTTGTGGCCGGAAGGTTTTTTATCTGTGTGTGTGCATGTGACCGTGCTGGGTTGGAATGTGAACAATAAAGAGGAATGTCCAAGTGTTCAGAGGGTGCCAGAGGGGAGGGAGTTTGGGTGCACAAGGCCACTGCTTGAATCTTGAACAAGTCTCATTTGACCAAACCAAAAAGTGGAGGTGGGGAGGGGGAAAATAAGAGAGGGACCTACGTTAAGACCTACTCCTTGGAGCCAAGCAAACTTCCCGCCTACCGCATCAGCTCTCGGACTTCCAGGTCATTCCTTCCCTTATTGGTAATACTCTGGGCCTGGGCCGTGTAGGAGAATTTGCTGTGCCGGCAGAAAGAAGAGGGAGTCAATATGGTACCCAAAGTCTTTAATTCTTGATATTCCTCCTCAGGGATCGAGAGAGATGTCAGACAAGCATAGGGAGCTTAGACTTGGTGGTCGTCACAGTGCTGGCAGAGGGGGTTCTCTCTGGGAGGCCACTGCTAGAGTCGGCCCTCAGAGAAGTTTGCTCAGAAATCCCAGGAGCGATGGCATCCTCCCTGATGAATATAAGCAAATTCTTAGTGAAGGCTGCAAGCGTCCCTCAAAGGACCCCATCCTCTGACCCAGGGACTTTTCAGTTTTGCCGTGCATGAGAATCATCTGTGGAACTTTGGTTAAAATGAAAATTCCAAACTTGTCACCCCACAACACACACACACACACACACACACACAGAGATTCTGCTTTAGGAGAGAGAAAGTGTCCTGAATCTGAATGTTTAACAAGCTCCTGGTGATTTCTGCACAGGTAATCTGGGGACCACACTTCGAGAAATATTGCTCCGATCCCTATTCTGGAGCCCATGACTAATAGGTAAGGTGGATGACAGAGGCAGCTTTTGCTTCTCCTTTCCTTACTGGCCCACAGAGGAACTAAACTCAGCTGGGTGCTCAGGACAAACCCAACTCTTGGCATCCACGTCCTGTCGATGTATATGAAAAGGTCTTAAAAACAAAAGGAAAAATTCTTTTAAGTATCAGCAGAGTGAGGGCAGCTGGTGGCCCAACCCCTCCACCCGTACACTTCACTCACACACTCAAATACACAGGCTGTACTGCCACCCCCACCACCAAATCCCAGGGCTGAGCAGCCCTCCTGATCCCGAAATGCCCCTAAAGATGTCAGTTTGAGGGCTGAAGTCACCAACTGTCAACTGAAGCCCATTCCTCCCTCTCTGCATAACCCCCCAGCCCTCCTGCTCACCTCAGGTCACTACCCCCATATGTCTCCTTGGGCCTCTTCCTCCTCTCTTTCTGGAACCTCATCAGGCAGAATGCAGCGATTGACAGGAACAATACACCCAGGAGCACCCCAATCACAGCCCCGGCCATGCGGCCTTTGGAAGGTTCTAGGGAGACACAGGATCCTCAGAGCTGCAGAGCTTCCTCGGCCCTTCATCAGATAGCTTCACACAGCCTCCCCAACCCATGCCTGCCAGTCTGGCCTCTGCCTGGCATGCCCTACCAGTCACAGAGAGGGTCAGCTCACAGGATGCACTGCCCATCTGGTTGGTGGCCACACAGCGGTAGGTGCCCGAGGAGGTCAGGGAGAGATTGGTGAGAAGGAGCTGGCCAGACACCTCATCTAGAGGGTAAAGAGGAAGTGTCCCATCACTCATTCAACTCACAGTGAGCACCTGCTGTGACAACAGCAGATTTCATTTCATGCTTAGGAAGAGAGTCACCTCATTTCATTAGTAAGGAAACTGGCTCAGAGAAGGAAAGTAATTGTCCGAGGTGACCCAGAGAGGAAATGCCAAAGCCATCACAACTTCTGCGTTCTTTCCACCCTACACAGCTGCCTTTTCAGAGGAGGGGGAGACTGCACACACATGAAGGGTTCAGAAACTGGCAATGGAATCGGAGCAGGGTGCTTACTGGCTGATGTCAGGTTCCTGGTTGGGGGGAAAAGACTTGATTGCTAGAAACTGTATCCCCTGGGGTGGCCCCAAGCTGGTCCAAATGCTTTTCTAAACTGCTTCCTTCACTTTGGAAGACAGAGCACACACCAGGGGGGCTCTGGAGGGCTCTCTGGATTATAAAGGGGTTTGCTGGGGCTGGAAGGAGAGACAGGGCACTGGAGCCAGCATGAGGACCCACCGAGAAGCCAAGGCTCTTAGCCAGTTATATGGTTCCTACAAAGAAACTGGCTAAATGAGTCAAGCCAGTCCATGCTACTCTGCCTCAGTTTCCTCTCTGAGAAGGTGGGGAATGATTCATGACCCTTAAGAAATCTCAAAGAAATCCCCCCAAAACAGACAAGTGGGAATCATGGAACGCACCTACTTTCCACTCTCTTCCAAGATATCAGGAGTACATTTAGTTTGAGAAATGCTCGCAGGATCACGCAGTCACAGATTGTGCAGGAAGACAGACAGAAGGGAACGATATAGGAAGCCAAAGGAGAAGCAGGGAGAAGGTCTAGCCCCTTGTCTCACCCCAGGCGTGGAACTGGCGCTGTGGGTGTGTGGAGATGAGAGACCAGATTTGCCCAGGTCCTGAGTCCCCTCTTCCTTGATGCGCTGGGCCCTTACCTTGCACCATGCTGCCAGGAGAAGGTGTAGGAGAAAATCCAAGGTGCACCCAGTTGTACACTGGCCTGGGGGCTCCCTCAGAAGAGCTGCATCTCAGCGCAGCAGAGCCCCCCACAGAGGTTTGACCACTCTGGCTGCACAAGGGGCGACTGGGGGGCACTGCAAAAATCACAGAAAGTACCTTAGTGATCTTCTATCCCTATGCCCACTAAGTGCTAGATTTCCTGCTTCAATACCCCTACTAAAGAGTGGTCCACTTCTGTTCACATACCACTGCATCCCCAGGAAATTTCCACTATTGGAAATTCTGATTGTTAGAAAATTCTTCCTCATGTTGAGCCAAAATTTGTGTTAATGTCATATCCACCCATTGGTCCCAGTTCCTGTCCTCTGGGTCCACAAAGAGAAATGAAAAATTCCTCCTCCACAGGACAGCCCTTCAGATATTTGAATGCCACTGTCATACACCACCTCCTAGGTCTTCTCTTTTCCATCTAAACATCTTCAGCCTCTTTAATGGTTTATTCTGTTTGCTCATCTCTGAGCAGGCTCTAGTTTGGGGTAAGACAGAAAATCTGAACACAAATTAGTGCTTAGTAATAGGGCCCTTGTTCCTTTAACGGCCACTTCTCTTCTCTGCCACTGACCTAGGGAGGGACAGAATCTGAACTACAAGAGGGAGGTACCCCCAAAGATTCAGCAGCTGGGGGCATGACTCAGATCCCTATGTATATGGGAAGGGCTTTCTCTCTGGAACCCGTGGTTAGCAAGGACCGAGGCAGGAAGCATTTTTTGTGGAGGGTGGAGCAGGAGTATGACCATCTAGATTAGAAGACTTTGGGAAAGAGGCATTTTCCCTTGGGGTCCCCAGTGCCAATGTGTGCTTGGGCTGGAAATCAGGATGGGGGTGGGGTCGCCCGGTGGCATAGTAGTTAAGCTTGCAAGCTCTGTTTCGAGGTCAGCACCCCCCATCAAGCCACGCTGTGGGGGCATCCCACATAATATAGAGGAAGATTGGCATGGATGTTAGCTCAGTGACAATCTCCCTCAAGCAAAGAGGAAGATTGGCAACAGATGTCAGCTCAGGGCATGTGGGGGCTGGTAGGTCCCCAGGGTGCCCTACCCAGCACAGTAAGGTTGATTAGCCCCAACCCATTGGTGTAGAAATCTGGCGGGTTGTTAACATTGCAGAGGTAGGTGCCAGTATCCGAGGGGTGAACATCAGTCAGTTTCAGGGTGGCCACCCCTCTTGTTGGGGGATCCTGAAGCAGGCTGGCCCGCTCTGCCTTAGAACCAGTTGGATACAGATGGCCATTGGTGAAGTACAGGATCTGGGGAGAAGCAGAAGACACACATATGTGCCTTTTTCTGCCTGGCATCAACTCTGCAGTCCTTTCTCAAAACTGAGTATAAGAGACCCTTCCCTTACGCCAGCCAGGGAGGCTGATACTCTGGCTACCAGCTAGGTGGCCAGAACCATGAAGGTCCATCTGTCCCCAAATACCACCCCTTCCAGGTGCTAAATGAACTAGATTCACTCTTTCAGTTACGCATGGATCTCTCAATTTGTAAAAACAAAAAAATTAATGCTAATATTCTTGGAAGGGGCAGCATATCCTACTACGAATCACAACTCTCAGTGTCAATGGGTTTATTAACCGCAGCTGGGACTGCACTGACACAAGAGAGTCGGATACAGGAGCTAAGGGAGAGGAAGTTGGAGAGAGTACGGAGCTATACATGTGATGGAGGGTCACGCAGACGGCAGTCCTGAGAAGATTAGAAAGAGTTCACTTATTTTTTTATCCAAGCACACTGACCCCCAAAACGCACTCTCCCGACTACGCGCCCTCACCATGAGTGGGCCTTCTGTTCCTGCCTCTCCCCGCCACCCCATCCCCAGCCCCTGCCCAAGAGGCAGGAGGCCCCGCACTCCACTCTGGCGCAGTCGCTCTCAGCTCACGGGATGGGACGCAGAGATGGGCTCCCCAGGCTGTACAAAGCTCCACTCCAGGGCGAAGTTGTCTCCCACCGACGTGCTGTAGCTGCAGGTCAGCTCGGCCGTCTTGCCCACCGGCGTGCTCAGGGGCTCGGCGGGCACCTGCACCTCCACGGCTGGCCCGGGCACTGGGGACGCAGAGGGAGGCTGCGGGAGGGGCGCTCAGACGACGCCCGGCCAGGGCCAGAGGGGAGCGGAGGCCGGCCGGCTCCAAGTCCAGGTGGTCTGGAGGTCCGGCCCACCCCACGGCTTTCAGAGCGGAGGCTGGGGGCTCCCTCCTTCCCCAGAGCTCAACTCCCTCCCCTCGATCCCTCCCTTCTCACTCGAAACCTGAGGTTTCCGGGAGGGAGGAGCCGCATCCCAGCCGGGTTTTTGTGGGTGAAAGGACCGATACCCGGCTAGGTGAGAGGGTGTGTTTGTGGGGGAAGGAAAACAAGAGTCCTGCGGTGGTTAAACCCTCCCGGAGAGGCCCAACTCTCTCCCGGCTTGCGTGCATCTGTGCTTCGCCCTCCCGGCCTTCGACGCCCCCTCCCCGGCCTCGCCCCCGCCGACTCCCAGGCCCCAGCAGCCCGCCCGGCGGGACGGATAGGCCTCAGGAGGCGGGGAAGCCGGGCCTCTGCTCCCACCTCTCCCTGGGTCCCGCCCGGCCTCCTTCCTCACCACTCATGCAGACGAAGCCCAGCAAGGCCCCCAAGAGGAAGGGCCCCGGCAGCTGGGCCATGGCCGCGTCCTGCCGTCTGTTGGTCCGTCTGCGTATCTGGGTCTGGGGGAGGGAAGGCAGTGCCCACAGGGCAGTCTCCTTGTGCTGGGCAGGAGCGAGACTGGCTATCTCAGAGCAAACAAGGGGAGAGGCAGACGCCCTCAGGTAAGGAAATGCTCCTCCCTCCTCCAGGCCCAACTCTGGAGTCAATCTAGCCCTACTGCCTTCTTCTGTCTTCTTCCTCCCAATTTCTGAAGCTGTCAGGCCCTGGGAAAAGGGCTGGGCTTGGGGTGGGCACCCTAAAGGGAAAGGATCAGAACTGGAGCTCTGTGGGGAAAGAGTGACCCTGGAGGAAGTAAAAGGCATTCTGATAATCTGAGAGCTGGCAAATGACGTCACCACTTTGGGGCCTCACACTATGCGCATGAGCCGGAGGCTGAAGACCCCTTCTGACCATTCAGAGATTCTTGTTCCTTCCAAGCCTCTCTCCTTTTCGCCTCTGAGATCCCTTCTTTGGCACTTTCATCTCATGAGGAAGACATTAGGAGTCTCCATGGAAACTGCAACCACCTCCCTGCTCCTAGAGCGACTCCATTTTATGGGCAGAGAAACTGAGACTTGGAGGAGAGCCACCCTTGGTAGGAAAGGGTATGGCAGAACTGGGGCATACACTGCACCACATCCCATGCCCAGCTCTCCCTCAGTACAAGGGGGGTCACTACTGGATGGGCAAGAACATGTCTGTGTCAAGGATTCAATGGTCTGGGAAAGGGGAGCATGTCAGTCCCCACCCCACCCCCCCCCCGCCCCCGCCCCCGCCCTGGAAGAGGAAGCAGGAGATTAAGTGTCTGCCGCCCAAACAAGGAGCACTCAAATCCAGCAGAAAGTGCACCAATTTCATCCCCTTGCTGCTCCAAGTGGGTTAGGGTCTTCTCAGGCTCTTTGTGCTTCTCCCATGCCACCTTACAGCAAATAACCCTTTTAAAGACTCCAGAAGAGGAGCCCACCGGGGCCTAGTGGTTAAGGTCAGCAGGCTCTGCTTTGGCAGCCTAGGTTCAGTATCCTGGCACTGACCTACACCACTCATTGGCGGCCATGCTCTGGTGGGGACCCACACACAAAATAGAGGAAGATTAGCACAGATGTTAGCTCAGGGCGAATCTTCCTCAAGCAAAAAAAAAAAAAAAAAAAGGACTCTAGGAGAACTATCCTGAGGCAGTAAGATGGGAGGCTGCATGGAGAAGCCCTCCACCTGAGTACACAGCCTGGGTAAGGGTCCTCTTTGCATCATTGTAAAGTTCAACTTCTGGAAATTCTAAGTTTGAAAAGGCAATTTGACTCTGACTTTCCATACAAACACAATGTATCTTTATTGAAATTAGCAAAATAAAAACAAGAACACACATTTCAAGTTAGTTTCAAGATAAAAAATATCTTCCCTAACCCCTGCTCCAAAAAAACCCAACCAAGCCAATATAACCAGGACAGGTTATATTAATGCAGGGAGCTGGAGTGGGAGTGAAGGATGATGTTAGATAGGGGTCGAGGACAGATCAAGGGGGCCTGGAGGACTCATTGACTGGCAGTCCCCACCAGGGCCCTGGGGGGCAGCCAATCTCAGCAGCATTCCACTGCAGTCACAGAGAGGACTGTGGGGGGGGGGGGGGGCGGGGGCAGGGGCCAAGGCTCTTCCTAATCCCAGGTCCACTTCCTCCTCTTCTGCCTCCTGGAAGTTTGGGTCTTAACTGAAACTCAGTTTTCCCACAGTAAAGAAAGGTGGGGACAGAGGACTGGAGGTCTGGAAGGTGGCCACCCTCCCAAAACTCAGGCTCTGTGCTAGGGGTGACCCCTATAGGAAAGAGAGAAACCAGATGGCTAGGCCATCACACCAGAGACCCAGCTTGACTCTGGGCGGGCACCATCACAGGGACAGCACCCATTCGGCTCAGAGCAGAGGAAGAGACTCCCCCAGGGCTGGGGGATATTGGCTGGGGGTGGGCCCCATCTGTCCTGGGCAGCCTTGGGGAGGGCAGGACCTGACTGGAGAGGCTGGGTGTGGGGGTCAGTGCACCAGGCCTGGCCGGGCCTTGGGGTGGCCGGAGGGCTCGTGCTGAGGTGACAGAGGAAAGGGTCCCATTCTTGGAGATTGTGTCTGAGCCCTTAGGCCAGGGCAGAGTCCGAGGAGCAATGGCGTCCTCCCTAGTCATCAAAGAAGTAATACGAGGTCAGAAACTGGAAGGGGGAAGAGGGGAGAGTTTCTACATGCTTTGTCTTACTCTTCCTTCCCCCCACTTTCAACTCCCTTCTCCCTTGAAATGTGCCCATAGAAATGATGTTTCAGCCACTGCCCACCCTTGCATTAGATGAAAGCTGCCTGAAAATCCAGCCTCTGTAAGGGGAGCTAGGAGAACCCCATTTCAGCGGAGACCGGGGACACTTACTTGATATCATTGGCTGGCTCCTCTAGGGCCTTGCCCCGGCGGTGGTACAAGATGACGAGTCCAGCCAGCAGCCCCAATCCAACCAGGGTTCCCACAACAGCTCCAGCAACCACCGTAGCTCTAGGCCCTGGAAAAACCTTGGTGTCAGAGGGAAACACCCAGCTGCTCCCTACCCCTCTCCAATCCCACTACCCGTCGGCCACCAGACTCATGCACTCTTTTTGCCTGTTAAGAAGAGGGGTGGCTGTTAAATAGAATATGGCCAGTCGCTGACCAAACATACGTACAAACATTTGACCAGGACAAGCTCCTTGTCCTGTTACAATGAGAGGCCCCAGCAGACAGGCCTCCTGGCCTCTCTTACAACCCCACCCCCACCATTACCAATCTTCTCCTTAACCACACTTACCCCTCACTGACCTGTGCTCACTTCCAGGGTCACATTGCACTGGGCACTGCCCACCTTATTGTGGGCCATGCAGATGTAGACTCCGGACATGGAAGTGGAAAGGTTTGTGAGGCTTAAAGACCCGCGGGTGGCATCTGTGGACACAATTTAGCCATGAGTCCACAGACCCTCTTTCCTACTGAAAAAATCCTGCCCCTCCTCTGCAATGTCCTCTTTGACCCTCTGGGAGACTCGGCTGTCTGTTCCCTGATGAAGGGAAAGGTGTGCAGCCAGCATGCTGGGCTCTGCTCCCAGCTGCAGAACTGCTAGCTCAATACTCTTCTCCATTTCCACTGCTCAGTATCCCCAGTCTACATCTGAAGGGAGGCTAAAGAGGAAGTCATGCCCCGAAAAAACAAAACACGATTTTTACTTTTATTTCTGAATGGCAGAGCGATGAGAGAGAAAGAACACTAAGCTAGGAATTAGAAAACCTAGGTTCCAGAATAGGCCGTGTGACTTTAAACAAGTTACTTGCCATCCCTGGGTCCCAATTTCTTCATCTGTAAAATGGGGGTAATATGACCTACTTAACGTTGAAAGGATTATATGAAATTATCACTACAACAGTTAAAGTTTATTGGCTGCTTACTCTACACCAAAGACTAAGTTCTTTACATGTACTAACTTACGAAAATTTCACATCAAACCTATGAGGCAAGCACTGTTTAAAAAAACAGGGGCTGGTTCTGCTTCAGTGGCCAGGGGCTCGCCAGTTCAGATCCCAGGTACAGATCTACACACCACTTGTCAAGCCATGCTGTGGCAGGCGTCCCACATATAAAGTAGAGGAAGATGGGCACGGATGTTAGCTCAGGGCCAGTCTTCCTCAGCGAAAAAAAAGGGGGGGTATTGGCAGCAGATGTTAGCTCAGGGATAATCTTCCTCAAAAAAATAAAAATAAATAACTTTTATTATAACAATGGTCCAATTAAAAGTAGAAAAATGGACAAAATGAAAATTCTTATGACTACTCCCTAGATCCAAAAATTGCTAACATTTTGCTATACTTATTTCATTTCTCTCTTTTTATGAGATATTTTAAAATAAATATTTTAGCATGAATCTCCAAAAGCTAAGGACATTGTCCCACACAACTACAATACCATTGCCACACCTAATAAACTAATAATAATTCTCTAAAACATCTAATACTCCATATCGAAAATGTTCCAATTGCCCCGAAATGTCTTTTATAGCTGGTGTGGTCAAATCAGAGCTATTGACATCCTCATGTTACAAAAGAAGAAATGGAGGCACAAAGTCACATGCTAGTGAACAGCAGAGCTGGAATTTGAACGCAGATTATGCGGCTCCAGAGCCTCTTGAGTAACACAAGCACAGCACGGGAAGCACCCAGCACGATGCCTGCACCTGGTAGGCCCTCTTTCTCCACCCCTCCCCACATCCTCCTTCTCCCCAGGACTTCTCAGCAGCGCCTCCCCTGTTCACCCCAGTCTCTCTGGTACCTCGGGTCTTTCCCCCACCCCAGCCACAGTGTCACTTGTCTCCACAAGTTCCCTCACCTAAAACTGGTGCAAAGAAAACCTGAGGGGATGGGGGTGGCCGCTCCCACTGGTACTGGGCAGCGGGCTTACTCCTTGGGGACTGGCAGCTCAGGGTCACGTTGGTCCCCACACGGGGCACGCCCAGGAGACGGCAGGATGGAGGAGCTGGAGGAACTGAGGGAGGGGAGACTGGTTAAAAACTCACCCCCAAGGGACCAACAGACCCCCCCCAGCCCCCTCCTCCCACACACAATACCCTTCTGTTGCTCCATTTGCCCCTCCTCCAGGCTTTGCATCAGCCACTTGGGAGAGACCTGCCTGGCCTCCCATGGGGGTGGGGAGATATTGGAGAGGGTGTGCTTCTCACTTACCCAGCACATTGAGTTTTAAACTTCTGCTGCCATGGCCCCTCTCTTTGCCTTGACTGTCGTGCACGTTCACAGAACAGAGGTAGGACCCGGAGTCTTTCTCCTGGAGGCCCTGCAGCCGCAGTGACACATTCCGGGAGGGCATGGGGTAGACCAGGGATGCTCCAGGTTTGTTTGACACGGTCCCACTGATGTACGCCAACACCTGGTGGGGCAGAACACCTCCCCGTTACTACCTGCCTGCACTGTGCCCGCAGCTTAGCTAATCCCCCTCCTCCAAACTGGCAGTCTTCAAATGCCCCTCACCTGCACCCATCCCCTCTAACCTGTACCAGCCCCTCATTCACCCCATCTTCCTAGTCACCCCCTCACCGCCCCAGGTCCTCTTCACCAGAACAGCTCTTGTTCCCTATACATTGTCTCTTCATCACCCACTGGAGGTGTTTAGAAAGGTGGTATAATCTGCAAGGGCTAATGTAAATAGAGAGTATGTATGAAAGAAACTTAGACTGCAGGGGTAGATCCAAGATAAAAAAAAATATATATGTTTTTTAATCTTTTTCCAGAAGATGCCCCTCCCCTATGTATAAGTTCAAGCCCTGTGAAACCTGGATCTACCTCTGCGATCTAAGTTTCTTTCATAGATACCCCCTATTTATCAAGTGACCTCTTGAACACACTTTCTGGGGCCTTGGAAGGAGCCCATGCAAGCAAGGGGCTCTGAAAATGAAGTGTCATTGGCTTCTGGGTAAATCCACCTTTGAGCATAAGTCTGATGTCAAGAAGGAGGATAGGTGGGAGACTGTGAGAGGAGAATACCCTTGCCTCTCCAGGAGGATATAAAGGGGCAGCAGGACAGATGATCATTTGGGAAAAGAAGCGGCCTGTGACAGTGTTCAAAGCACAGAGAATGTGAAAACAGAAAGATGCTCAACTTTAAAAGTTGTGTGATAATTGCCCTAACCCTTCTCATTTCCTCAAACCCCAACCCTCACTTCCCCACCCTGAAAGCGAAGTAAAACGCCACTCTACTTTTCAGTGTTTTGTGTGCTGGATTTCTAGGGAAAGCTGGGAAAAAGAGAATTCTTTTGGGAACCCTCCAAGGTCAGAACAAAAATAGAACCGATGAGGAGGACCTAGCTCTTCCCTGAAACTTCTTGCCGGACCCTACTCCCTGGCCAGTCCCTCGCCCCACGGTAGACAGCTCTTCCCTACGGCCCTGACGGGGCGCAGCAGCTGGCCTCTGGCTGAGAGGCTTTCCTCCCTTACCTGGTCCGGATCCTTCCCCTCCTGTACCAAGTACCACATCACGGTGGACGTCTCCCACGGCTGAGCGGAAGACACTTCCCCTGGCAGGGTGTACCAGGCCGGCAGCACCACATCCGCGCTCTCTACCGCCTGCAACCCGGTGAGGCTGGCGGGCATGTGCAGGTCCAGCTTGGCCCGCGAGGGGGACGCTGGGGACAAGAGCGAGGCATGAGCGCGGAGGGCTGGCTCCCGGTTCGCTCCGCAGACCCTGCCCAACGCGGCGGGAGGAGAGGGTCACGAAAGTCCTGCGGACAGGAAGGACGAGCCTCGCGAGGTCCCGCCACTGGAGGCCTCGAAGACCGCCCAGGGCCCGCTAAATTAGCGTCCTGCTTTCAATTCCATCAGAGCTCGTTCTCCCCAACCTCAGCCTGTGGGTTTGTAGCGGGGATAGGGACACATTTCTATGCATTTATTTATATCCAGAGGCGCAGGTTTCGGAGCACCAAGAAGAGGGGGCAGATTTCCAGCGAGGAGGGGAAGACATCCAAGAGGAAGGGGAGATGTAATACGTTTGATGTACACTCTGCTTAGCCCACTTGCTCCCCGAATTCCCCCGGGGCGAGAGCCAATGGGGCAGACGTGACGCCGGTCAGGATCGCCGGCGTTCCTCGCTCCTGCGTTCTCAACCTCATGGGCGGAGGGGGTTGGGAGGCCGCCCCGTTACTGATTAACCCCGCGGCTCCTTCTGAACTGCTCCGAGCAAGAGCGAGAGAGGCTGGAGCGGCCCAGCGCCCAGCCTGGCCCAGTGGCTGCAGTGCTCCTGGCCTCCCGCTCCGTCCCGACACGTGGGCTTCCCCGGAAAGCGGAGAGTTGAGACCCAGAAAGCTCCCAAGGGCCCTTTTGGGGCCCAAGCGATCTGGACGGATCCTCTGAGGTCACAGGGAATAACAGCAGAGCTGGGACGAATGAAGGGCCCCTGATAATCAAGTACAAAGCTTGTGTCTGCGTGTGTCCAGTGTTCAGGAGGTGCACTGGGGTGTTGGTTTCAAGGAGTGGACTATCGAATCAATACTGGCACCCTGGCGCCCAGGAACACTCACTTTTTGCCCTTCAGAGAGGCAACGGAGCAGCCTGAATCCTAAGCCCTTTGGGGGAATAACCTTGGGTTTGTATCCGGCCAGGCCTGAGTATGCTGGCCGCCCTAGTCCTTGGCCCTGCTCTTCCAAGGCCTCAGCACTCCTGCACCAGAGTCTGAGACGTCACCTCCGCATGGTGACCAGGCGGCCAAAGCGCGCTCAGGGTCCGCAGGCCCGGCTCTCCGCCCTTCTAGGCCCAGACCGAAGGCCTCTGAGGGCCAAGGAGCAGATCCGGCCAGGATGCGCGCCGCCCCCACCGCTTCCCGGCTGCGCGTCTTTACCGAACCACCACCCCTATTCCTTGGCCTTTGCAGCACCCCCTTCCCATTTCCTGGCAGGTCCCTGCGGGCTGGGCAGGAAACTTGTGCCCAGTGATAAGCCAGAAGACAATGACGGGGGGGGCCACTGGACCGGAGGCTCTACAAGCGAAAACAACCTCCGCCTCAAGGAGCCCAAAGCCCCCTGGGGACCCGCCTGCTCGCTCTTCGGGCGAAGCCAGGGACGCCAGGAGGCCTGCGGGCGGTGGCGGCTCTTCCGAGGCCTTCCTGCAGCACGCTCCCTGCGGCCAGAACCAGCTCCCGCCGGCCAACCTGCCTGGGTCCCGGGAGGGGCGCCAGCCTCCTTCGCACACACACCCCAGCGACCCACCCAGGTCCCGCATTTATAATTTCACTTTACAAAAGGTAGACGGGGGTTAAAATAGATAGTAAGGAACAAACGCTCCCTGTCCTACGCCGCCAGTCAGAAACTAGGGGCTGAAGAGGGCCCGAGGCTTCCCCGCCCCCGTCCCGGGTGTCCGCTCGAGCAGATGCCCCCAACTCTTCGTCCCTTTTCACTCCCGGCGTCCACGGTGCCATAGGGAGAGGAAAACGAGGTGGTTGGGTCTGAGCGAAGGAGAGAGGAGCAGCCCAAGAGAGTGACCCTTCTGGCCCGCTCCGGGCCCGAGAGTGAGGGAGCAGGCGCGGGCCGACGGAGAACGAAAACGGGCCGGCTCCCCAGGCCGACTATTTTTAGTCTCCCTCCTTCTCTGAGAAACTCCCCCCGCGGGCTTCTCACGCCCCAGGGGCAGCAGCGCTGAGCCTCCGAGGAGCGCGCGGGACGGAAGGGCCGCGCTGGGAGCCGTCGGGCAGCGCCGGGTGCCTGCCCGAAGCGCCGTGGGTCCCCAGGGCCATTTAACTCTCCACCGGCTGGCGGGAGCTCGGCAATCCCCCCGGAACGTTGAGCCTGGGCCGTCAGTATGAAAACTGAGGCTCAGAGTTCGGATAGAAAAAGGAGGGGTTGCAGGAGAGCTGCAGACCATGCACCGGCGGCAAGCTTGAATTCTTCTCCCCGGCTCCGGAGGCCCAGCAGGTAGGGGGATGGGGGAGTTGGGGGTAGAAGGCAGAAGGGAAAGAGGCGCTCAGGTTGAAGTTGGGAGAGGCAGGCTGAGAAGTTGAGGGATCCTGGGGCAGGCCCACCAAGCCTAGAGGGGCCGGGAGCTGTATAGGCTTTGGTGCTGCTGGCTGCTCTTGAGCCCCACACTTTGTCTGGGGACCCTAATACTTCATGCCACAACACCCTTGCAGCAAAAACCAAGCTAAAGGGGACATGACTGAGAAGTGGTCCCCACCTCAGTCCTCATCACCGTGGCCGAATTACACTCTACATCTTTCCAAGCCTTACTTGCCCCGGAGACTTGCAACCTGAGAGAAATGAGGAGTTAAAGCCATCTCCAACAAACCCAGCCTTCACCCTCATTCAGGATCCTTGAAGAGGAGTGGCAAGAAAGCCTGGGAGGTAGCAAGTGAAATGGCTTATAACAGGTTTAGTTCCTGCAGGGTCCTTTTCTCCCCAGATGTCACATTGGGCCACCCCCAGTTCCTGGGTGCCTCTGGAAGCCTTCAACACTCCTCAAGAATTTGCTTCAAGGAGGCGCCCTTCCTCTTTGACTCTTTGCTTTGTCCCTTTGGCTCTGGGAACGAATGGGGGTAATAGAGCTCTGGTGGTGGTGGGGGGGGGTCACAGTTCTGTCCTTTAGGCATTTGAACCCCTCCCCCATTTCCTGTGTCCCAAATGACCTCACGGTCGTGCTTTTGGGGCACCTCCCTTGATTCCCAGGGCAGGAAGCAGGAGGAGGGGGCAAGAGGGAGGATCTAAGCAGGGGAATTGACATGAAGTGCGTGTGTAAAGCTCAGGGGACCAGGGAATTCCTGGGGGCTCTGCACATCAGTTTGTGTGTGGGGTGGGGGGGACCTGAGGGGGCTGGAGTTAAGTCCTTAAGCTCTTTAGCCAGTGTCTCATCTAGCAGCTCAGCTCATCCGGCTCTGCTGGGTGGAGGTGGGGAGTTGGGGTGAGGAATGGTTCTGATAGCTCACCCCAGAGGTCTACCCAGGTGATGCCCTAACTTCTCCTCACCCCGCACACCGCACCCAAAGTGGGAGCTGTCCCCGACAGAAGTCAGCACCGGCCAGGGATGCCCTGAGTGGCGGGGGTGGGGGACATGTCTGGGGGAAGGCAAGAGTCAGAGGCAGGAGTCCCCCCCCCCCCCCCCCCCGGTCCTCATCAGTACCCAAAACCACCTCCCTCAGGGTCAGATTCACCCCATCTCCCATCTCAAGTCCCCTCCTGGTCCGGGTTTCACTCACCGAGGGTACTCAGCCCCAGGAACAAAAACCGCAGCAAGTTGGTCGCAGGGGGCCCGGGCAGGGAAACCATGGCCTTCCCTGGCCCCGACGGAGTCAGGGGTGCAGGCTGCGGGACACACCAACCGACAGGTGCTGAGGATGCACGACAGCCGGAGCGGACGCGGGAGCCGGGCCACTGACACCAAGGGCGGCTCTAGCCAGAGTCTGTGCGTGTGTGCCGGTGGCGGGTGGGGACCGACGGGGACACGGGGGCGGGGCATTCGAGGGGGCGGAGAGGTCGCCGTCCTCTCCGGCGGAGTGCGCGGGTGACCTGCCGCGGGGGGGCGCTCCTCGCGCTCCGACGGCCGGATCTTGGGGCCTCTACCGGGTCAGGACGTAGGGTGGGGCCGGGTAAGTCGTGGCGCCCTGCGGCAAGGGGAAAACAGAAGGGTCCTGAACCGTCACACTGCGGCCATACCCTTCCCCCTCGGCCAGTGTGGGGTAGGAAAGAGGACTAGGAAGGGAAGGAGGTTTGGGGATTATCCGACGTGCAGGGGCCACCCGCACCACTGACCCCGTAAACGGCTGGAGCTCTGGCCCGACTAACTGGTTCCGAGCTTGGGGGTAAGGCGTCCTCGGCCTAACCCGGGCGGCCTTCCTGGAGGAAGGGGAGAACCGCGTTTTCCCGGGCCCACTGGGACTCCGCAGTGCGGGGGGAGGAGCGGCAGGAAGGGGCCAGAGTACCGGCCGCGCGGGTCCCGTTCTGCTGTCCGAAACCGCCGCTTTCCCAGTGCCAGGCGCGGGCTGGGCCCCGGGAACCCGGCCGCAGGAGCTCGTCGGGGGAGAGTTAGGGCCACGGCCGCCTCCGCCCAGCCCTGCACGCGCCCCCCGCCCGAGGCTGCCCGGAGGAGGCCTGGGGCCGCACCGCGCCGGCGGAGAGGCGGGCTCTCGGCAGGTTCTCCGAAACTCCCTAAAACCCAGGCCCGAGGGTCACCCGGGTCTTGTGCCTCACACCCCGAGCAGGTAACAGACTGGCACAAGGAAGCCCCGGGAGCTGAGCGGGAAACTGAGGAAACACAAGCCTTGTTCCCAGCTCCTCGCCTCTGAAAAGAAGGGCTTAAATATAGGTCTTAGGCTGCCTGGGGAGGAGGGGGCGGCTGCGGGAAGGTAGACTGGACACAGTCCCTCCATTTCTTTATCCCCTGTATCTTCGCTGCCTCCCATCCCTCCTCAGGCCCGCTCTGATCCTTTAATTCCCGGCTCTAGATCTCGTTCGCTGTGAATTTAATTTAACGACCCCACCCCCGCCCGCCTCCCCAGCCATTCAGTCAAAAGGCCCCTCTGCGCCCTCTGGCGGCCGCGGCTCCCCTACAGAAAGGCACGCACCTGTTCTTGCCTCTGGGTCCAACAGCCAAAATCAAGATGCTTCAAACATCCGGGGCCAGCTCAACCACCGAGCAAAGGTCGCCCAGGGCAGAACGCATAACCAGTAACTCCTGGCGCTGTCTGCTCTGGGTGGCAGTTGACTGGGAAGAAAAGCAACCAGGCCTCCTGGATTCCATTTATTCCACACAGTTATGCTCTTAACATTGTGTCCTTTGTGCCTGCACTGCACAAGGTCTTTTTCTACACATTGCCCCACAGACCCTCTCAGCTGCTTCTTCCTAGTGTGACCTGCCTGGCTGCTCTTCAAATACCTACCAGGCAGTGGCTTTGAGAAATGCCTACGCAAACGCCAGACTGCTCATGCAAACCCTGGAATCTAATACTTGGCAGCTCAGTGGCAGCAAAGGCAACAGAAATAGGTAACTGCCCAGGGACCTACAAACCTGGAATTGTCAAGTAGATTGTGGGTGAGTGTCTGGGGTGGGGGGCTATTGGTTTGGTTTTTCTATTCTATCTAAATTTTTCTTGACTTTAGTCTACATTGCAAACTACCTCTTGTAAACATCCCTTTGCTTCCAGACCAGACTACAGTCACCCCAAATAAGTAATTTCTTCCAAGAAATGCAGTGCAAAGCCTTCTAGTTGTACCTCCCAGGAACACCAAAGCACTACACAGGCTGTGCTCATCCTAGCGAGTGCTACATAGGGTAGAGCCTCAACATTCACTCTGTAGCTAACTTTTCCTTCAGAATTTGGATCCCAAATAATTTGCAACATTGGAAGGAAAGCTGCAACCAAACATCTGTAGGCAGTGACTGTCTCCATGTGACACAGGGGCAGTCCCTTCACTTTCACTGCCCTCACCCCAAAGAACTTTCCAGACTGTCTCCTATTTAATCACTTTTTTCTTCTGACCCTGAGGCAGTCAAGTGCTAGAAGTTACCAGAGCAGCTCTACTACTTTCTGAAAGTTTTTGCTAAGATGAATTTTAGGGTGCACATTGCTCTCCACCCCTGTGTAAAATGAGCATGTTGGCACAGGTGTTCTGTGAGTGACCTGGGAACTGCTTGCATAAACATGTTGTGTGCAAGAACTAAGTCCAGAGTTTCATGTGTTAAGAGACTCGCAGGTCACTAGATTTCTTCCAATCAACCTCATCTTTTATCTCTAAAGTATTTTCTAATGCTGATTCTTACATTTGAATAGCGTCTCCATCCCCCTTCAATCAGTTATAAGGCTTCATTAAGGTCTAAATACTCCACTTTTTGATTTTAGCAATGCTCATATAGTTATCTGACAGGCTGCTGTCCTCTTTTCTAGATTGTTCTGGCCAAAGAGACAGGATATTCAGTATCAGCAAGCTACTTTCTTTCCAAGTCTCCATTTCCCAAAGCTCAGCTTTGTCCTCTTGCCCCTTCCCCTCAGCCACCCCAAGCCAAATGGTGAAAACACATAGTGGGTCCGTCTCTGCCATCTTCTCCGTGCTGCTCATGGTGGTCCAGCAGTGCCCCATTCTCAGTAATGTTAGGTAGGTCCAAAACATCCTCCCTCAGTGCTCCCCAAGTGCTCTGCCCCAGCTAAGTGGGAGAGAGAAAAAATGCATGAAGCATGGAGGAAGATGGGCACGGATGTTAGCTCAGGGCCAGTCTTCCTCAGCAAAAAGAGGAGGATTGGCAGCAGTTAGCTCAGGGTTAATCTTCCTCAAAAAAAAATAAAGAAAGAAAAAATGCATGAAGCATAATGTTAGTTCTGGGGTTGGTCAGTGGCAAAGGTTGGGGATGCCATGTAGTACTCCTGGTAATAATGCTTTTTTTCTGCAGCACTTAGCACTGAATACTATGAGATTATTGCTACAAGATGGTCAATGGAGCCTCAGCCTTTAGGTCTGTAATTCCAAGTTCCAAAAAAGAGCAAATTCATGAGAATTTCCTAAGGCCCATGCCTACAGACTGTGCCCAGGGAGATGAGGAACTACACTCAAACATTCCAGAATATCAATACTCTCCCTGAACAAGCACTCACATTTAGCAGCTCACATCAGAAAACAGCCAACTCTATACACCTAGACTGAAATGACATTAATAACAGTTATCCCATGGATTATAAGCTCTTTTGCCACTAGAAAAATAAATAAGCAGCAAGCAACCAAGCGATATCAGAATGAAAACAATCACTGAACTGATTTGAGACCATTCAGGTTGCAGGACAGAAAAAAAAGCGTGTTTTTTTTTTTAATTTTACCAATATGCAATTTTATCTTCAAAAGTGTAGAAAAATGGGGAGAATTATAGCTCTTACCTGGATTTTCAGTCCATTTAAAGTAGAGCACCTGAGAGATGTTGGGGGATCATGGAAGATAAATAACCAATCAATCAAGGCCCTGCCACGAGACCAAAGTGATCCTTGACCACCCTCCTAGTAGGCTGGTTCTTAGCCAGGAGTACTAACCTCTAAGTGGAATGCTAGTTGACCCAGAGAAATCTCTGAAAGATCTAAACGTGATGGTTACTTTCCTAATGGAGTGATACCTTACAATGTCCTATCCTATGGATCATTTAAAAAAATGTGGGGGGTCTTCTCTCCTTTTTCATGGGCAGCATGATGACATCAATTCTCCACTTGGACCCCTTGAGAGAGATGCCCCTGATTACTGAGTGTAAAGATGAGGACTGAAAGTCTCTTACAAATTCATGTACTTAGAGTCAGAAGGAATATCCTAGTGGTTTTCAAAAAAGAAATACTAAATGAAATGTCCAATGACATCTGGAATTCTGCCAAGAAATAATGACATTGGTTAGTGGGATACAGAGAGCGAAAGGCACTGAAACATCCTGCTGTTTGTTCTGTTCATTCTTAGCAGCAAAGTCAGAGCACAGCCCCCATTGCCAGTGCGACTACAACTCTGCTACGAAAAGCTCAACTAGGACGCCAAGAGGCCAGGAATTCCTTTAATTTGTTTTTTTTTAAAAAAGTTTAAATGGCAACACAACCATAAAGTTGGTACATCACAGAAACAAAGGTCTTTGCAGGCAACACTGATTGGGAATAGCAAAACACTTGGTTGGTGAAAAAAATGAAACTAAATTATATACAATAGTAGCTAAGTGTGATATTGAAAAACAGTCTTCTTTACTGTGACTCAAGATTTAACTTGCCATTATCTATTGCTTATTTATTCAGGGTTGTAAATAATACTTATATAGAGACATAGAGATGTGTAAAAATGAAACATTGTGAAAAAAATACAATTTTTCAATTTCATATGAAACTCAAAGTATAAGTTTTGTCCAATATGGAATGTACCTACATTTGTTTATATTAGGGCTCTAAAATCCATTTAAAAATTGGTTTTTGTTTTTAAAAAAGAAACAGCTGACCCACCATGCAAGTTCGCTGTATATCTTGCTTGCTCAAAATGAGCATTTTCAGGTGAGGTCTGTTTTTTCTGCCCAGAGTCTACTATGATTCCTTAGAAGGTGTACTGGCCCAATCGTGGAAAGAATTTCCATGAAGAGTCTGATGGCAGCATCTGGATGAAGGACAGTCTGGGTAATGAGAAGTGAGTAGAGAAGAGGGAGGTAAGAGCCCAAATCCTTATGAAGGATGACATTCAGTTGTTAAATTTTAAGGGGTATCCAATGGCTTTTTCCAGGCATTCAACCAAAGAGCCAGCGGAAAGAAAATCCCTCTCTACTTCTACAAATTTGATATAGATGGATTTGGGGGAAACTCCAGGATCCACAATACAGTTCTGAGACAAAAACCCATTAATACCAACCCAATCTTTGCTGAAGGTTTTAGTATTTGCTTGGAAATGTAAAAATAAGCATTGCTGCAGAGTCCTGACCTCAGCAATCCCGAGGTAGCAATAGATAATTCGGGTGGGTTCTATTTCCACCTGTAATGAGGCTTGTGCTGAGAGGGTTTCCAAGTCAATCCGGCCCTCCTTTCCGGCGTCCAGGGAACGTCGCTCCATGTGGGGTGAGGGGGGCCTCTCGATACATTCTTCATAGCCAATGGCATAAAGGCCTGGGCTTTTGGGAATGCCTCCTGGCAATAAATATTGAACAACGTTGCCACCCGTTGGTTTGGAGTGGGCAATGGGTATCCAGTCAATTTCCATGTGCAGCTCCAGGCACCTAGCTTCACTAATAGTGATCTCTAAAAATTTGTAGTAGACATTTTTCCAGTTCATTTTCTGCACTCGGGTCATAATGATACGCCCCTCAGGCTTCTCGGAGTTGAAGTACTCCCGGAGTCGCTTGCCAAGGGGTACCTGGGAGCTGATCTCAGCATAATGGTAACGGATATCCTCTTTCCAACGGGTGTTATAACCAATTCCAAAAATGGCCAGTTTATTAGAAAGATGAAGCCTTGAAAAGTCTGTCCAGCTCTGAAATAGTTCCCATTTCAACTGTACTGATTCCAAAATCTGTACAATATTCTGCATGATGTCTCTCTTCCTAGAAAGAGAAATAAAAGTCAAATTCCTCAGGTGTCTAGATCAGCACTGTTCAACAGAACTTTCTGCAATGATGGACATGTTCTATATCTGAGCTGTCCAACGTGGTAGCCATTAGCAGTTAAAATGTGGCTAGTGTGAGGTATTAAGTTTTTAATTATATTTAACTTAAAATTACATTTAAATAGCCACATGCGACTGGTGGCTACCATATTGGACAGTACAGGTCTAGATAATCATAGTACTAAAATCTGAGAAACACTCACCCCTAGGAATTGTCTAGGAATTAATGATAAACTGCTTTCCATGACTTGTATAGTCTGGCTGTATTACACTTAGTAACTCTTGATCATAAGATGCAGGTGAAGGGTGCTACATTCAGAAGGGCATCCAGTGTCACTTACAACAATGAATAGCTTAACTTTTAACCTGGAAGTTCAATAATTTGGACCCATAGATGCTTACTGTAGGAAAATATAAAACTGATTATGACTCATGCCTTGATACAAAAACAAAATAACATTTTCTTCTATTTGTCTGAAAATCATTACTACTCCCAAACTTAAAAAAGAACTGTCAGTTTGGCACAGATTGAAGATCTGAGAATTCAGATGGAAAGGTCCATATCAGGCTTACGTTTTAAGAGAGAAAAATGCAAGATAATGAATTGAGACTGTTCTAGAAAATATTTTATAAAGGGAAGCAAAAGTATAGAAAGTATTTCAATTTTGATTTGGATAGTTAACAGTAAGACAAAAAAGACAGGAAAATTCTTGTTTCACATGCAACTTAACTCTCAATTATAACTGATACTTCATGATTCATATATATAAGGACATGTAATTACAAGTTTGTTTCAGGTATGGCTAAACTTTGATATTGGAGGATTGAAGTTTGTTAAATATTAATTAAACGATTATACTCTACATCAATCATAGGTTTAAACTGCAAAAATACTCAACTACCACATTCACATACAATCAGACATAGGCAAGAAAAGAGGGTGTACATGCTGCTTCGCTAACAGCTTCTTGGGAGGAGACAGATCCTTAAAACTTTCCTAGTAAATTCTCATACCTTCCGGTGGAAGCGCCTTTGGAACAAACTAGGGGATCTTCCCCAGAGTCATTCTCAGCCTTCCTCTCACTGTTCTTGACTGTGTGTGAGATGACAAACAGCTAATATTTTGTTATCAGCTGCTTCTTGGAACCAAAGACTGCCCTGGATTCATCCCCAACCCTTTAGTTTCTCTCGAAAGCTTCTCCAGTATCAGAGTGGCCATCTAGATGACATCACTGCATTCCTGGCGAACTGTTCCTCTTCTCGGGGTACACAAAGGCACTCGATGACCACTCTTCTCATATTTAGATTGTGGTGCTGGTGAGGCTAAGACAGAGGACCACATTTCTGCAGAAGTCTATGCTTTACAGAAAAACTACCTTTCATAGCCACCATCTTTCCTCATCCTCCTGTGAAATACTTCAAGGAGGACTAGGCTAAGGAGCTGGGATGGAGGGCAGAGATGTTTGTTTTACTCCCTGATGTATCCTGATGCCTGACTACAGCAGGTACTTGATAAATAAGTGGTGACTCTTCTTCATGGATGAAGGATGGTATATGTCACTACAGGGTATGTCCGCTAATTCAGGCTAATCCCACCTACAACTACAGAGTAAGAAAATCCAATGCCCAAATGAAGTTATTTTATTCAGCACTGTCAAAGCCCTAATTCATCAATAAGGAACAGTTCTGAGGAAACTGTTGCATTGGAAAATAAATTTCCTATTAGGAACCTCTCTAAAATCTGTCACCCTGTGAGCTGAAACCTGGAGAAGAGGCAGCACAGGCTGAAGATTTTTGTAGAGCCTGCTCTGCTGATCTGATCGCAGCCTGAAGCTCCCTGGGCTTAAGACTCGTATCAGCTTTTCGAAGCCATAGAGCACAATGAGAACTAGGCCCAGTTATTTAAATGGTTCCTGAAAACCGTATGTTGTATTTCCTCATTTCTCAAGTTCCAACCACAAGAAAAGTTCAGGCGGTTTTCGGTTGGTAACACGAACTCTGTGAAGTTTGAGTTCATCCCCAGTTACATCAACTGGGCCTCTCCTGTGGGTGCCCAGGGGTTAAAGGGAGAGACGGGTCATTTCAGTGAAAGAAACAACAAATTCTTTGAAGAATACGGGTTTGAAGGTATGGACTTGTAATAACTTTTTTGTTCTTGTGAGGAAGACTGGCCCTGAGCTGACATCTGTTGCCAATCTTTGTCTTTTTTTGCTTGAGGAAGACTGTCCCTGAGCTAACATCTGTACCAATCTTCCTCCACTTTGTATGTGGGACGCCACCATAGCATGGCTTGATGAGCGGTGTGCAGGTCCACACCCAGGATCTGAACTCATGAACCCTGGGCCACTGAAGCAGAGAATGTAAACCTAACCACTACGCCAGCAGGCTGGCCCCTGTAATAACTCATTTTTAAAAATACTTGTCAAACTTGTCAGTTTCCCTTCCTTTGGGACATTTTGATGTCACAATTTTAAAAGAGACCCAGCTCCCAACAAGTGATGGCCTCAAACTTACTGATTTGAATGATAAACTTCTTTTTTGAGGAGTGGGAAATAGTTATAATTTTGGGGAACAATTCTCGATCCCTAAATTTTCACCCTCTCCCCTGACATGGAATCAGCTGACAGTGGGAATTCTTTGGTTTCAAAGAGATATTCTGAAAAAGGCAAAGGGCTGGTGGTGGTGGTTTGCTGAATGAAAACAACTAATATTTCTGCATTGTATTGCTTGTCATCTATCACAGGCCTTTCCAACTTGCCTCTTCCTCTCTACTTTTCTTCCACTCTCTCTTAAACATCGAGATCACATGTGTGGAATGAAGTATACAAGAGCAACTGGGGTTATGAATACTACAAGGTTACCAGCTAAAAAAAAAAGCTGTTTTTCACTTTACCCCTAAAATTTTTTTTTCCCCTGAGGAAGATCAGCCCTGAGCTAACATCTGCTGCCAATCCTCCTCTTGCTGAGGAAGACTGGCCCCGAGCTAACATCCATGCCCATCTTCCTCTACTTTATACGTGGGCCGCCTACCACAGCTAGGCTTCCCAAGCGATGCCATGTCCACACCTAGGATCCGAACCAGCAAACCTGGGGCCACCAAAGTGGAACATGTGCACTTAATCGCTGCACCACCGGGCCGGCCCCTAAATTTATCTTTTAATATATTCTCTTCAGTAATTAAATTTAATCAGGGACTCACTTAAAGTTATTTAAAAGAACCGCAAACACACGATCACTGGTAACTCAGAGAACTGTGATGTTCTTACAAAAGAGTAAGGTTGAACTGTTGGGGGAAGATCAGGCGATATGAGTCAGTGGAAAGACCCTGGCCCTGGACTTCCGTAGTCTTTCCTCCAGCAACTGCTTCCTTTTCTAAATGTATAAATGGGTCATCGAAGAGCTTGCTTTTTAATTCCAAAAACGTAATATTATAAGGAATTTAAGTGTCCCTTTGGCCCTCCGGTCATTTCACCTAACTGCAGATAAACTCAGGGGCCTGTAGCTCATCTTTGTATCTTGTTTAAACATCCAGATATCCACATTCACACACAGGCAAACACTATAAACAGGCTTATTTTCATGTAACACATTTATTTCTTCTTGTTATATACATTTTAGACTAACCACTAGAAAACTTAAGCTAAGAAGATGAGAATGACTAGACGTGCTCCCTGAGTGGCATGGCTCTAACTCCCACAGCATGTCTAATTACAGCAATGACTTCTGGACCTTCCCAATGGTCATTAAACTCCGATAAATACACTCTAGAAAAGTGAAGTATCTACTTACTGTGCTTCTTCAGAAGACTCTTGTTTTATTTTTAATGTTCTCTTTGTGACAGGTATATCATCTGAAAAGCAAAGTTTTTTGAAACAAGTTATATTTTCCTAAGTGGTGGCATACACTTATGTAGATAAGTAATGTTTACTGTTCATTCCATACTTTCCAACGTGAGGCCGTAATTCTAGTGTCAAACCTTGTCCAATGCCAGACTTATAAATATTACTCTCATATAATGAGATGCATACATTTATATGCACAATCAGAAACAAGCTCTACAAGTATAAAATTCTTCAAGGTCACCAGCGGATTTCTAGCTGGGAGCTTAAAGCTTAATTTCACTGCAAACATGGGTTTTTAAAGGAACAAGAATGAAAATAATTCTGTCCTATTTAGGTTTTCTATGTAGGTTTTACAGAGCAAATATTCCCCCCAAATCAGGATCAATATACTCCGCGTGTTATTTTTTTCCCAAGTTTGGGTGACTTAACTCTCTACGGTTAAAACCAGAGTTATGGGATGCCAATGTAATTTAGACCTTATTACTGTTTTGAAATTAATAGGCAGTGATCACTGAGCATCTGTCCTTTTTATTCTTCCAGTCTTTAAGTCTGTCTCTTATATTGTGTTAGCCTTACAGTTTTATAGCCTCTTTCTTCTGTCTCTCTCCCAATATTTGAGATTCTTTTTTAAAACAGCAGTCCTAAGAAATATTACCTTTTAATCCTTTTTCTCTGTCATCAGGAATTCTATAAATTCTGCCCATGGACATTATCTTAAGCTAAGGAAGCACATTTACAGTGCCAGTCCTACTTATTCCTTGGAGGTTGCCTGAGTACCTCCCTGGGGACCCAGAACATCTACTGGTAAGTGAGCACTGTCATACACTTGCTATTAATGCACAGTGACCGCAGCAGACACTTGATTCGTACTTCCAAATTATGAAAATCAAAAGTGGAGCATTTACTGCAAAAAGAAACAAAAAAGCAACCACATATGCCCTCTTAATTAAGCCACACAAGTTTAGATTTGATGGCAGGAGTTTTCTTTTCATTTTTAATGCTAAGACTATGCATAAATCATTCCAGCTACTGTTGGGATGGGATCCCTTTTGAGGTTTGAAGGAGTATGATCACTGATAAAATTCAAATACCAGCTCTTAGCAAGATAAACTGAGGCTTCCCTTCATTTTTTGTTCAGAATAAAGTCTGGGGGTACACCTTTTCCAAATCACAAACAGAAAAGAAAAAGTATTTGGAATAAAGGAAGGAAAAGGTATTTACATCTATAGCAGTTGATCCAAGAGTCAATACTCTCGGCAGTCATTTTAGAACTAGGAGGTGCAGGATATTTAAAATTGCATAGGAGTCTACCTGTCCCTGAGCTTCTTGTGTAGCTCAGAATTAGGAATTCTTCTGAGTCTTTAGGAATTTTGCTGCTACCCAAATCACCAAATGACCAACACCAAGCACTAGTTGACAGTTTAAGGCTAAGCCAAGGACGCCCAAATTGCCCCAAAGACACTGGCTATACGGCTTTTGCTGACAGTGGGAACAGTATCAAAAGATATTTGAGATATTAAGTACTGGTGCATATATAAAGGTACATACACACACACAGAGATAAGTATCATATATATTAGCTTTCTTACCCAATTCCTGATCTGTGGGATAGCCATGGAGCTCCTGACTGTGGTTTCCCCAGTCCTCCTGTGAATACTCCTCCATAGTGCTGCCATCTGACTCCAGCTCCTGGTACAAGCCACTACTGTTAATAAGTACAGGCTGGCAGGGCTGAGCATCCCATCCTCCCTGACCAAACACCTGTTCCAACTGTTCAAATGTGTAACTGCTCTTTCTTTTCCCAACACCATGTTCTTTCACCCGACTGTAACACCTGCGAAGGGTCTAAGACACAAAGTCTTTTGTTATTCCTTTAAAGCTGTACTTCCTCTTCCAGGTACGGACCACAGACATTAATTACTATTAGACAGACACAGACAGACAAACATAGACACATTGTTACAGGAATGCTAGATTTCAAATTCATTATTATATTAGGAAAAAAATACTAATTTAGCATTTACTCAAACATGTTATAATTCAAACAATTATTTGGCAATTAATTATCCATTAAACAACAAGAAACATTACAACATTATTGCATGTACCCCATACACATATTTTTATACCCCCACCCCCTTTTAAAAAGAATAAGAAAAAAAAAGAAAACAAGAAATACCAGCCAGCCAATAGGATGCACACCTACCACAGAAGAGAAAGAGCTGCTATTGTGCCCAGAATTTGGAAAAAGTGAGGGGGAGAGAGGACAGAAAGAAGAATTTCCCAAAGCAAAGAATATAACCTTCCTCACTATTGATTAAGAAGGAATACAGGGTAAAAAAAAATTACCTAAACGAATTAGCTAGTAAAACATATTACTTCCATAGTTCATATTCTGTACTAACTCACTCTGTCTTTGGGGAAGTTGCTAAAATTTAAAAGAGGTCAAATCAATAATGCTACCAATTCCCATCCTCAAACGTCAATTATCAAGAAACAATACACTAATACCTATGTCTAAAAATTAGCCACTAATACTAGGCTATTCTGCCAACTCAAACTTCCAGCTAAACAACTCAATAAATGAGGCCAATGATTTCTTTTTTTGAGGGAAAGTGAGGTGGAAGGGTGGTATTTCACTTCTTTTTCTGCTTCATGGCACAGCAAATAAATATCATTATGCAAGTCTGCAGATAAAACCTAGATAATTTTATTATCTTGCACAACACTTCAATTCTCTTCATGGTCAGCTAATGCATATTTCTGATTATTAGCCCAGTTTCCTTAGTTTATTGGCATATCTTATATGATATTCCAAACACAAATCAAGGACTTAGTCCCAGCTTCCAAATTCAGTTTAGTTACATTCAGTCTCTCTCCTCTGACTCCCTTCTACTTTACTGGGCTTCACTCTGAGAATTTTTTTGAGACAAGACCCTTTCTCCCTGGTAGTTCCAAAACTCAACTGTGCAAAACCAGTTCACCTCATACTTAATTTATACACATTAGCCAGATTACAAATTTCTCCTAAATGTGAAATTACTCTCCAGAAGCCAATATATCACCTTTTCTCACCAAACTAAAACAACTCTTAATAATCTTTATAAAGCCTCCATGAAAGTTCAGTATCTTTAAATCACAGTTGACAAACTACAAGGCACTCTGTCAAATACTCTGCAGATCTGTCCCTTGAGGCCAGAAATCCAGATGGGCAAAAAGGAATAATAAAAGCGTAACACATAAGATGATATTCCTCAGACATAAATAATGATTAGAGTCATAAACCGTCTTAAAACCAGCCAGCCTACCCCCTGCAGAAGCACCTGCCTCATTCTCCCTTTCTTGAGAACTCTTCTGCTGCCTCAAATGATGCCTTAAAGAACTGATAATACACTCTTTAAACGTGTTCCGTCTTTCTCTTTGTAAAGGACAGTCACAACTATATAACACAGAACTTTCTAGAACAAATCAGAAATGAACTTGGGAAATGTGTCATGGACAACCCTTCCAATGGAAGGCGACAAATGCCTGCAGCAGATCTCATTTGACTTTCTGCATAAATACTCCCCCTTCCCAGTGCCCTCTGCCCTCCTCGCAGGGATAGGAATTTGAATTGCAAACATCTCCTACCAACTTATTTTTATCTCACAATATCTAGTTTCTGCCTCCAAGAACACCCCAACCACTCTTTTCAACTCCTCTAAGGACCATAAATGGAGAGTCCCAGCCATGTCCCTTTCACCCTTCCAAGGCCATAAATGGAGATGGAAACCATGCCACTGCTTACTATGTACTGGCTGCCTAGAGAAAAGTATTCAGCACAGAAGAGCCTAGTCGGTTCTGTCACCGAAGGTTATTTCAAAAGTCAAGGAATAAAACTATTGTTCCTTTGAAGAAAGGTGCCACACTTATCAGGATGTGACATAGGCATAAGCAAAGCCACCAACCTTTGACAATATACATGGTGGGAAACCACAGAAAAGATTTACTTTCTTTGAAAGCACCAAATTGAGCTTAAAATTTCACTTGGCTTATGTAATTGTGAATACGGAAACTAGCAATATCTAATGGTTTTAGATATGAAAGAATAGTCAGATGATATATTTTATATTTCATCGAGAAAGCCTAACAGATCTTGCCACCTCTGACTTTGTAATACACTTTAATCGTGTAATATGTTGATATGTAAAATATCTATTAGGGGTCTGAGGAAAAATGTTTGCTAACTCCTAAATCCATATGATAGGAATCTGATGTATTGAAATAATATTAAAAAGATTTCCAAATTGATTTTAACTCTCTCAAGACATAAATATACATAAAAGGTAACTTCTTGGTTCAGTAAAGACCTAAGCGAAGGCTGTTTAAATAGGACACATCAACTAAAAAAAAGGGAAGAACTCAAACATCAGCTTGACTGCTACTATAAGAAACACTGGGATTTAGTTAAACTAGAGGGACTTTAGAAATGGATAAAAAGGACAAGGGAGACCTTCCAATTCTTATCACTCATAATAAATCAGAAAAGGTTACACTTTCCACACTCCAAATGATTAACCAAAGCAAACAATTAAATGATTGTATGACTGTGTTAACAGTCCTAAATAAAGCAACTTTAAAGCCTACTCTCAATCTGAGATTAAGATAATAATGCTCCAGAATCTAGGGAAAACGAAGTCTCATCTCCCGTTTCAGACAGGTTCTTGTTCAAACCCAACAAGAACCTCTATTTAGCTTTCTTGGAGAACCATTTCCTATTCAACACAAAAACGTTGCTTCCCTTCCTTCTTCCTTTACCTCACTCATCTTAGAAATTTATATAACATAAGTTCTAGCATTTTTTTAAAAATTAAGATATTGGGAGGAAAGAATTTGTTTAATATTATTAAAGACTATTCTATTCACAATTAAGAAGAACAATACTTTCCTTATTGTTAGACATTCCCATGGCAAATGAATATTACTGTCTCCTCCCTGGGGAAGAACTATGACATAGTACTATATCTTGAATGAAGTCATAGGGACAGAAGTCAGGAGAGTCCAGATAATCTGGATAGAAGAACTAAAGTATAGGAAACAACTTGACCGGGTGGTCAAATTGGAGGAGTTCATAGGTATTTGATTTGGAAGAAATGCCAAGTGAATGCTTACTAAATCCACCGTGCCAAGTGTTTAACGACTAAGTGTTTAAAAGGCAGAGAACCAGAGAAAAGACTTGAAAGACATCCCATTACCAAAGCAGGGAGAAAAATAAGATGGCTGACAACTGACAATTTATAGACACAGGGAAAGTTTTGCCAAAGTTTAAGATTAGAGTGAAAGGAAATGAGAGAATAAAGATGACATTCATTGTGGATGAATGTAAGGGGGTTCTACGGGGGAGGAGGGCAGGTAAACAAAGGCAGGAGTTTTAGATTGGCAGGATTGGGGGTTTAACGGCAGCAATGCAGAGAAAGACCCAGGATTACAGTACACGTAACATTAAATACAGTGCACAATGCAGCTATCTTGCCAAAGTAAGTAAATCCAGTATTGGGTTGTATAAGCAGAGGAATCACATGTAAGCTATGAAGGTGGCTCTTCCTCTCTATTCAGCACCGGTGAGGCCACAGCTGGAGCACAGCATTCAGTTCTGGGCATCGAACCAGCTACAAGAGAGGGAAATTGTAGAGTTCAGAAAAGGGCAAATAAAATAATGAAAGGCTTGGAAAATAAGATCTATAAGTAGGGCCAGTGGTTTCATCAAAGCCCTTCCTGACATTATATAAGCTACTTCTGGGGTAAAAAGATTTCTTTTGCTTCAGTGTCCTCTAGTCCCTCCTTTGACTTTCGGGAAGTGGGAAGAATTGAATTCTTCCCTGGTATAGCAAAGTAGGAAGCAAACTAAATAAATCATATGGACATATGCCAACAAATTGTGCTACTGGCTCAAGCATTTTCTCAAAATTTGCCCCATTTAACACAGTCATAAAATAATCACCAGGACAAAACCATTGTTCTAACAGAACGGACTGCAGGTGGAACAGGGTATATAATAAAGAGGAATAGAAATAAGGCATAATAGCTATATAAATGTGTTAAGAAAACACTGGCATGATCAGTCTAAGATGTCAGGGGAAAAATGAAGTCACACTGCATGGAGGACAGCTTAGTTACAACAGCAGGAAACAATGTTACAAGAAAAAACAAGCAGTGAAACAGATTTTCAAATGTAGTTGTCAAAATGGCCATACTAGAAATGGATTATATAGTTTATCTCAACCCTCTGCCAACTAAATATGGTGAATTTGAGATCCTTTTAACCCAAATGATTAAATAAAAAATACACTTATTTGCAAACGAAGTCTCAAAAATCATATTTTATATTCCACAAGAGATAGGGAAAATTACACTGGGAGCAAGTCTCCAGTGACTGATTGTTTATTAAAGTGTTAAAAACAATACCTCAGTCTAAGCAGCTGTGTATTGTGAAGCAAAAAAAGTCTTTGTGAAAGAGATCTATTTTCTTCCTTTAAACTATTGTAACTATTACAAACTAGTTGCTCTTAGTTAATTGAGGTGAAAAAACAGAGTCTATTTCAATATCTTTAAGAAAGACTCAAAATTTCTTTAATTAGTTTTATTTTCTTACTGTGAGCACCAAAGGTAGGAAAGAAAAAACCCTGAAAAAGCAGAAATTAAATAAATAAACACATTTCTGCACACAGTAAGAGGGATGTTAAGAATATAGTATAAATTACTCTATATAAACTCTTGACACAGAACTGTAACTAAAGATTAGGAAGTCACCTAAGGCAAAATCCATCTGGGGCCAGCAGAACTTTTAGATTTTCTATATATTAAAATCTGGCAAACTGACTTGCCAATCACCTCAATCCTTTAAAACCAACCAAACAAAAACCCCAAAAATGAAAAAAGACAGCACTTGCTTCACAACACCCCCTCCCCCACCCAGTTCTTGGAGCTACAGGAAGTTTTGGCAGGTGAAAGATCATTTTATTCTTAAATTTTCCTTTTCCTTTTCCTCTCCACAATAGAGGTTCTTCACTTATTTGAGTCATGGATCCCCTCCCTGGAAAAATGCACATACAAAACTGTTCAATACAATTTCAAAGGGAACAGGAACTCTCTGAAAGGCCCACATAAGAACCTCGAGTGAAAAAACTGCTCTATACCATGAGGTTGTTTATTACATAAAAGAATGTAACAAGTATTAGTCAGAAAACCTAAAATAAGGTGGATTTAATTTGTCTTAGGTTTTACAAGAGATTCTACAGATTGGGACAAGCCAGTCTAAGTACAATTTGTCCAGACTGCTCAATGTCCTGCTCATTGAGATAAAGCAGCATTAGTACTTCCTTTAAGAGGCAAATTAGCCAAATACCCCTGTTTCTTGAAAGGAACAACTTCTATCAGTAAAAGCATAGAAAGATATCCATTTACCCTTCACAAAAATATAGCACTTTTTCCCACCTGCTGGGGAAGAAATCTTTTTCTAAAGTGGCAATTAAGCAATATTAAACAATTCATAAATTATGCTGATTATCTGTTCCAATTGTATCACATAGTACTTGATCAATCATTATCTGATTAACTTATCTATATAGATGCTAGATAAATTACCTAAAGTAACAACTGAGAACAGGGAAATTCACACATCTAGAAACAAGTATAGGAAAGTAAGTCTTGACTACATTCCTTAGTAGTCACAAAGGCTAAGATTTAACATCTTACATTTTAACACTGTCTAAAGACTAAAAGGTCTCAGAGGAATAGGCAATGTCTACACTAATTCAATCCTTTTTATTTATTTCTATTTTTGGTGAGGAAGATTGGCTGAGCTAACATCTGTTGCCAATCTTCGATTCTCTTTTTGCTTGAGGAAGATTGTCACTGAGCTAACATCTGTGCTGGTCTTCCTCCATTTTCTATGTGGGACGCCGCCACAGTGTGGCTTGAGGAGCGGTGTGTGGGTCCGCACCCAGGATGCAAACCCACGAACCCAAACCACCAAAGCGGAGTGCGCAAACTTTACCACTACGCCACCGGCTAGCACCACTAATTCAGTCTTTAACCCAATGGGATCAAAGTCTGCTCTATTAATCTGCTGAAACCGTTCATATTATGGTAAGCACTATGTTCTTAATTACTAAGAAGAATGGTCTTCAAACTTTGTCCTTAACTCATTTGACAATCCTGCAGCACTTGATAGTATTCATTACCTATCTGTGTCTCTATCTTTGTCAAATATATCTTTAATATAACTTTCTATAAATACTGATTGACAGGAGGGGGTAGAGCTGCCCAAGGCTTTAACGGCGAATAAAGTTCCAACTTTCAAAACATAATAAAAGTTTTGAAAGGAAAAGAACCTTAGAGATTATCTAGTCCAACTTCCTCACTTAAAAAATGAGGAGCCAAGGACCCAAGACAAGTACTTCTTCCAAAGGGATATGGCATCTAAAAATTACCAAATGCCATTCACAAAGTGTTTCCTAAGGGAGCCATTCCACTAGATTGTAAACTCCATGAGGTAGGCATTAGGCCTGTCTTGTTCACTGTTTTCTGAGTCCAGAACAGTGCCTATCATGTTAGGATTGTTCAAAGTATATTTATTAGGTAAATGAATTAAGGTAATTTCGAAGTAGTAAATTACTAGCAAGAAGATCAAATTTTTCTTAGCAAAGAAAATCCGGAAACTCATCATTCAATCACAATAGTCGATTATATTTATAAATCAACGAATCCAAGGTAGGTAGGGCTCCTACAACCTTTTGAAAAAAGCAGGAGCAGAATAGGGTATAAAACAGATACAGCTACAATTAGCAAAGCAAATTAATTTCTTTGCAACAAAGGAGGCCTAGCTGTAGAGGGCAAGGCTATTTTTAAAACATCTAACCTTGTTACATTTTTCTTTGCAGGGGAGGGGTCACCTGCCAAATGCAACTCTGCAGCCCCACCCAAATTTTAGTATTTCTTATGCCTTACAAACTAAATAAAATATTCAAGAATACAAAGTAGTTCTGTCAAAGATAGAAAAGGAAAAAGCCTCAATTGTTCCCTGAATTTTAATAGGGTCAAACAGAAGAATGACCACCAGAAACCAAGAGATCTTACCTCTCGGCAGCCTCAGTCTCTGTGGGGACTGTCCAGGGCTGAATCCTATTAGCTGGCACTTCATTCCGAACCTGGCTATCAACGACTCACTTTTCTGTCTATAACTGGTCAGTACTGTCTTCATGAGGGAAAAATTCTTGCAAAGAACAAATAATTCAAGAAATTTTGATTCTCAGTGAGTGTCAATGCCTAAATTTTGTAGGTTCCTCCATGCTAGCAGCTGAAGGTCTTGCCCATTCAGATTAGGAAGAAAAAACCCTCAAGGAGGAGAACACTAATTGTAAAAAAAAAACAAAAAAAAACCAAAACCCCCACATCTTCCATTGCTCAAGGAACTATATTCATGTGACCATAAAGCCTTTAACCCTACACTGTAGGTAAATCATATGGCTACTCACACAACATCTCATCTTGGCAGTAACATTATAAAAGCCATACCTAGTATGCGTGGTCATGTTTAAGGACTTCTTTGGGATACAAGAATCCTTCTAGACATGGAATCCTCAAGTGCTTCTCTATTTAGTACAAGACAGGTCAAAAAATCAGGGTATACTGAACTACTTAACTATTTCAGACATAAGCAGCAACAGAAATTAGTCATCAAAGATAGATAACACTATTTGCCTAGAACTTCCTCCCCACCTAAAAGGGGAAAACAATCAGTTGTTTGGTAAAGAACTGACTTGGATTAGAGGTTATTTTCATCTGACTCCTACTTCACCTCTCAAGTTGCTACGTTGGCAGCTCTCTCCAATCTTTTTCTCAGTACTTCATAACCTGGGGCACCGTATATGTAGTAACTAAAAAAAACACATTCTAGAGAATTATCTAAAATATTTCTAGGACAGCAGAGCAGAATCATTTATCTTTAAAGCCCTCCCATACAAAAACACCTTGCATTACACACTAATTGTTCCATAATAAACCATGTCTAAAAATTAAGAACTACACATGTATACACACACACACACACATTACCAAACAACCTCAAACAGCTTTATTGTTAACAACATTGTATTGCTTACCCAACACAAAGGCACTTTCTTCTATTCATGAGACCAATGCTTAAGAGGGAAACCGCAGGGCAGGTTTTCCCTCCTGAAATTGATGGCCATTTTCTTTCTTTCATATGTTGACCATATGATTCTCTCAGTTTTGCAGTTATTTTCTTACTAAAAACTACCATCTATAATGCAAAGGTAACCTATAATACAGATTTTTTCCATTAGCAAATTTTACATATTTGGTTGTGAAAAAAAGAAATAATCTTGACATCTAGATAAATCATCAAAAAAGTAAGGTTATTAAAAATCCTCCATCGAGATATCTGGGTACAAGCATTAAGTCAAGATTCAGTCAATTGTTAAAAAATGGTAAATACTGAATTACTTCAAAAAGTGTGGGTTTTTTTGCATTTACATGGTATAAACTACAGGTCTAAGTGCATGAAAAGAATACACCCTCATATCCTGACACATACCCTTTTATTGAAAAACCTGAAAATAACATGTTTTAAGTTTAAGCATCTGTCCTTGGGAAACTGAATTTATTGAGGAAGTTGTTAGAAAGAAATCCAGGTGATAACACTTTTTATAGCTCATTTGATAGAATTTTTGTATTTTATTCTTACCTTTATGAGGATTGCTAAAAGCAATGGCCACATGAAAAAGTCTGTACCTTTTACAAAAATCAAACATTTTCCATATGCAGCTCAACATCCATGTATGAAGTGAACCACAACGACCATTTCCTCAATGCCTACTGTGCACTGAGATCTGGGTTAGCAGTTTACATTTATTATTCCCAATTTTTACAATAATCCTAAAAGAGAGGGTCTCAGGATACAGACTCTGAGGAGACCGTGTGCAGGTTTACTGGGAAGGGCTCTTGAGAACACCACCTGACAAAGACTGAGCAGGACCGGGCAGAGAAAGTTGAAGACAGACATAGTTGTAGCAAAGCCCTCGGCTAATCCTAAAGGAACTTGGATGACCCCTCAGAGCTGTCCTGAATTGAAGCAAGGGGGCTGTACTTTGTATTTCGGCACTGACCAGTGACTGGCTTCAGGCTGCCACCAGAGAGGGGGCCTAGCCTGGGGGTAGACAGCTCCCTTGGGCAAAAGGAAATTCTTGGGAGGAATTCAACCAGAAGCCTCATCAATCAGTGCTCCGGTCAGCTGGGGGGACCATGTCTCTCTCCTGGAGGAGGGGTCTTGGCAGTGCAGCACATATATAGGGAAGGCATGTGGGTATCCCTATTTAACAGAAAAGACAACTAAGAGAAAGTCAACAGCTTATCCAAGCTCACTATCAGAGGATCTTTAAATTCATCTTAGGTTGCAAAAGTAGGATGCTGTATGCTTCTCTTCAGAGACATTGAAAAGCATAGAAAGTCACTGTATTTACCTTTTTGCCATAATTGCTGGGAAATTCATAGCTCATTTTAATATATAGCTGAGGTAACCGTATTTACCTGGGTTACTGCTATACTCCTTGCACTCTCTGACTTCTTATTTTCTGGTTCTATTTTTAGCTTTCTTCACATGCATATACACTTTTTGGTATATTTATATTATATATTATAAAACAGTCTATCTCATCCCCATCACCTCTAAAAAGAAGAGTACCCAAACCATTTAGACATCAGGTGGACAATGGCAGGCATAAGGTAGTGGACATTCCATGGTCTCCTTTGGTAAGCCACATCATTACCTGCTTTTACTGTCAAAAAGTAATTCTACTTTGTAATGTTTCTCCTTACTTCCTTTAAGGGGAGTTGGTAGTCCAATAAATATAATCATTTATATAAAGACTTGAATGGATAACAATGATTATTCTACAACAAAAGCTTTATTTATGTTTCAACATGTTTTAAATTCCTCCTTGGGACTTCCAAATCAATGTTTCTCATTATGTTTATAAACTTAGGACACCATGAATTATCTGCAAGAATTTTTAAAATTTGTGTTTATTTCTATGATAAGAAACATGTATGAGCATAATGATGTCCATCTGGGTGTTGCTCTGTGATTTTAGTATTGCATTTATGACTGTTTATGATCACCCTGTTGCCAAAATATCACTTCAATTGTCAAAATTTAATAAAGGTGAGCTGATGATTCATAAAGGGGCAATATAACCAAGTGGTTAAAAGCATGGAGCCACACTGCTTAATCTAGCTTCACCACCTGCTAGCTTTGTGACATTAGACAAATTAATCTCACTGTGCCTCAATTTCTCCATCTGTAGGGTGAGGCTACTAACAGTACCTCATCACAGATTTGTTGTGTTAAATGAAAAAGTACAAGTAGAGCATTTAAAACAGTGTCCACCTAATAGCTGGAACTCAGTAAATGTTAGCCATTATTATTATTACAAAAACAGTAAGAGTGGCACCATATGGAGAGCAAGCTGCCTTATGTATACAGGTTAGTCCAAGTAGAGAAAAAGTAGCAGCACAGTTTTATCACAAAGCACACAGTAGGAACAACAAATTCAAAAGAACCTCACTGCAGCAGCCAGTATCAGAACCTCCTTTGGAAAGGCAAGTAAGTTTCAGCTAAGCCACATCATCCCATAAAGGAATGCTAGCTTGATTTTTTTGACTTTTAGTTTTATTAGTACTTAAAGTGTTTTATAAAGTTTTTGTTTGATAATACGTGAGATCTATAAGTAAAAGGACTTTACACCTACATTTAGGTTTGTTGCATATTTAGTAACATTGTTACATGAACATGTTTTTGCCCGCACATTCCTCAAGTTTCAGAAACACCTGGCTACATCATCATAGCTTCTTCAACTTTGTGCTCATATTTCCTCTTTTATAGATAAAAGCCAATCATTTGAGCATTTCCAAAGGTTCAGTCTTGGCAAGAATATGGGGACTAACACCCTAACATATAAATGAAGCCGGAAGAAAGGTTCCCTAACTACAGTCCAGAGTGAGGAGTAGGCCCCACTGGCTGGGCTACCTGTTCACAAAAAGCAGGAGGCAGGCAAAACTCAGCATGAATCAAATAAGGAGGAGTAATGACATATATATTTTCTTAGAGTTCAAAAGAACAGAAAGCACATAGATCTCTCATTCCTTTTTTGGCGCATGTAAATTTACAGGAATTAAAATCAGATTCACCATCACTTCTTGAAAAATAACATTTCATGCATATGTGCTTATGCTACAGTGAAGAAGTTAACATTTTTCTCTTGACTTTTTGTCTTAATTTTTTAACGTGGTTTATATTACTTATATAAAGAATATTTTATGCTGTTCTAAAATTGGCACAACTCTGATCTCTCAAAGTCCAACTATTAACCATGTTTCCTAACTTGCATGAGCGAGAAGAGACATTACCTGGTTTTGCTGAAGGCTGAACCTCAGGACCCAGCACAGGGGTGCTCATTATCTAATGACTGAATGAATGCTAACAATGTTGTACTTTGCTGCTTGGTGGGGCAAACCTCAGTGACAAGTGGACATATCACAATAAAAAGGCATACTATAAAATCATGTAAATCATTCTTAATAAAGCAAAGGCAAATGAATTTCTATTTCTTAATTCATAATGAAAGGTAGAAACCTCAAACTTTCTGAGGTCAATAAGGCTGATATCAAGGAATATCATATTTGAGGCTTTTCTTTCTAACTGTGTTAATTGTTTTGAATTACATATTTTATTTATTTAAAAAAATTTTTTTTGGCTGAGCAAGATTTGCCCTGAACTAACATCTATGCCAATCTTCCTCTATTTTGTATGTGGGTTGCCACCACTGCATGGCCACCGATGAGTGGTGTAGGTTCACGCACAGGAAACAAACCCAGGCTGCCTAAGCAGAGCACGCCGAACTTAACCACTAGGCCAGGAGAGGCCAGCCCCCTAAATTACATATTTTAAAGATCATATTGTTTTCTACCAAAATCTAAGCTCCTTGAAGGCAGGGGGTTTTTTCAGTTTTGTTCACTGATGTATTCCCAGCACCTAAATCAATGCCTAGCATGCAGAAGCAGCTCAACAGACTTTTGCTGAATGAGTGGATAAATGAATAAAACTTCCTTAAGGTTGTCTATGGCAGTTGAGAGATCAATAAAAGGTTGAGGGACTTTTTGACCTATCATACTTTTCTTTCTAAATCATAAACAAGCTCTTTCCATTTACAGAAAAGCATTTGTAAATTTAAAATAATAATAATAAAAGCAGTTTTTGGTAGATATGAACTTTATTCTGGTTTTATTAATATCAATTACAAACATAGTTGACTTATTTGGATAAATGAAGCAATGTGAAGGTAGATAGTAGAGAAACAATACTGTGAGTTTCAAAAATTCAGGCTATTACAACAAAGCAGTCTTACAAAGGCTGAGAAAATGTAACTAGGAAACATACCTAAGTAAATAACTACCATTCTACTGTATCAATTTATATTGAAGGAAATATTATTTGGAAACTCAAAATATGTAATTTATGAATACAGCCAAGAACACATATATGAAAATGATGGCTGTTATTCCTAAAATGATGGCTGAGAATAAACAGAGGTTTGTATCTTACTAAAGAATAACAACATGCATCTCTAAGTGACAAAATAACACTCACTTGATTAGTGCCAAGAAAAAAAAAGTTTTTCCATTGGCTCTCAAGAACTCTCTTAACTCAAATAGGTAAGAATAATACAGATTAAAACACATGCCTTTTTCCAATATGCAGACATTTTTCAATTATTCAGAACAATTAGATGGGGAAGACTCTGCATAGATTACAAACTCCAGATAATTTGTAACATATGCATATAAGGCACAGATTTATTAAGCATTCATTTTTCAACACTGAATAAAGTTTTTGCAATGGTAAATAGTAGGCAGAAGAACACACTGCATGAACCCCAGAACAGAAATAAATAATCACAGCAATCCTAACAATCAGTTGTTTAAAAGTTAAAGCTCTTTATAGTACTGGTCTTTGTTTTTGAAACTCAAGAAGTTTTTTCTCCCATTTTGAAACATTTGTTAAACATTACACAGATATAACCTTCCAAAAGGGAAAAAAACTCCTATCCCACCTCAACCTAGTGATGTGAGCATCCTTCAGAGTGCCTGTGTGACAATGAACATTTGAAACCTTAGATCTGAATTTTAGTTCTTGCTCTCTGGTAATGTTAGAAAAAAAGAAGGCAGGATCATCATTCCTGAAGACTGGAGAGCAGATCAGAATCCAAGAGTCTGTACAGAGTATATCCTAGAGATAACACAGACACGACTGTCCTAAAATGGTTTTAGCTGGATCTCACTGGGTTCTAGAACCAACTCCAAAAACTTAAGCTATGAACTACTGATGATCTTTGAGGGCCACAACAAAGAATCCTCTGCGTAAATTGGTAGAGAAGTACATAGTGAGTTGTATGACAGGTTAAGATCTAATAAATCCTATAAATTAAAATTTTCAGATTCTCCAAACAGCCCCACTGATTTTGATGTTTCTGAAATCTGTTCTCTTCTCTCTATTTTCACTGCCACTGTTTGGCCTTTTGTCTAGCTTACTGCAAGAAGCCTTTAAGTGATCTTTGTGTTTCCAGTCTTACCCTTTCCAATTCACTGTCCACAGTACAGCCAGTTCTAGAACTTAAGACTAACCCTGTCAACCCTCAGCTTAAAATTCTTTGATGATTGGGACAAAGTCCAAACTCCTTAGCACATCATCTGACCTCCTGCTTATGTCTCCAAGCCTCATTTCTTACCACTTCCCACCTCCTTTGACTCTCTTCCCTCAAACCCTAGGCTCCAGCTATCTAGAACTATATGGTATAAAACACCTCACCAGAATATCTGAGACATGACCCATTCCAAATTAATGATGTTTCTGGAGTTTTGATACCTTAGGTCTAAAAGAAAAAGAGCACAATGATTGAAAAAAACAATCTCACCTCAGTATCTTCTAATCGTCTTTCATCTACTTGCAGGTTGCCCATTCCTGGGTTGGGAAATCAGTTTTAGTGGGTTGTTGACCACCTTTCTAAACAGTGCAAGTGGGTGATGAAGAGACAATGTATAGGGAACAAGAGCTGTTCTGGTGAAGAGGACCTGGGGCGGTGAGGGGGTGACTAGGAAGACGGGGTGAATGAGGGGCTGGTACAGGTTAGAGGGGATGGGTGCAGGTGAGGGGCATTTGAAGACTGCCAGTTTGGAGGAGGGGGATTAGCTAATCTGCGGGCACAGTGCAGGCAGGTAGTAACGGGGAGGTGTTCTGCCCCACCAGGTGTTGGCGTACATCAGTGGGACCCTGTCAAGCAAACCTGGAGCATCCCTGGTCTACCCCATGCCCTCCCGGAATGTGTCACTGCAGCTGCAGGGCCTCCAGGAGAAAGACTCCGGGTCCTACCTCTGTTCTGTGAACGTGCACGACAGTCAAGGCAAAGAGAGGGGCCATGGCAGCAAAAGTTTAGAACTCAATGTGCTGGGTAAGTGAGAAGCACACCCTCTCCAATATCTCCCCACCCCCATGGGAGGCCAGGCAGGTCTCTCCCAAGTGGCTGATGCAAAGCCTGGGGGAGGGGCAAATGGAGCAACAGAAGGGTATGTGTGTGGGAGGAGGGGGCTGGGGGGTCTGTTGGTCCCTTGGGGGTGAGTTTTTAACCAGTCTCCCCTCCCTCAGTTCCTCCAGCTCCTCCATCCTGCCGTCTCCTGGGCGTGCCCCGTGTGGGGACCAACGTGACCCTGAGCTGCCAGTCCCCAAGGAGTAAGCCCGCTGCCCAGTACCAGTGGGAGCGGCCACCCCCATCCCCTCAGGTTTTCTTTGCACCAGTTTTAGGTGAGGGAACTTGTGGAGACAAGTGACACTGTGGCTGGGGTGGGGGAAAGACCCGAGGTACCAGAGAGACTGGGGTGAACAGGGGAGGCGCTGCTGAGAAGTCCTGGGGAGAAGGAGGATGTGGGGAGGGGTGGAGAAAGAGGGCCTACCAGGTGCAGGCATCGTGCTGGGTGCTTCCCGTGCTGTGCTTGTGTTACTCAAGAGGCTCTGGAGCCACATAATCTGCATTCAAATAGAATAGAACATATCAGAGTGTACTGCACATAATTAAGTATAGTGTCATTATGTGGATTAAATAAGTTAATATTTGTAAAGCACTTAGTGCATGGCACATAGTAAGTGTTAGCTATAATCATTATTATTTTGTGAAATTTGTTTCAGTTATATATACATTATGTGAGTACTAGACCACAGGATAAAATCTATTTCTTCTTCTTGTATGTCCAAAAAGATGCATTGCTTTGGTTTTTCTTTCCAGTATGTAAATTAAGAAATGAGATATACAATGGATATTTGCACAACTACAATTCAACATCAAAAAGTTATTTATCAAAACATAGATATAATCTAGAATTATGTCTACAGTTAGTTTAGTTATTCCAAAACTATCTGCTCTGCCCTTTATCTTGGTTCTTTATGACACCACCAACCATTCATTCACAGTCATAGCTTCACCAAATGCCATGCAGTATAGCAAATTGTTCTTCAGTTGAAAGGCATGACTTTTTAAATAGCTGATCATTTAAACTTTCTGGAACAACTGCCGTTAACTGGACACCTCCAGTTTTGGATTCTTGGACAAAATATATCTTACTGTCTTTGAAGTTTGCAACGTTCTAGGTTATGCTGCCTCTGGGCTTTTATCCCAACTGCTCATCTATCTCTACTCACTTCTGCTCAATTCAATGCCACTTCACCTTCAGAATCCACCTCCTGAAAGCCTAAGATGGCATGCCCTTCATGTGTGTGCCTGTAGCACGATGAGCTTACCATCAACACAATACACAGACCTTGCTCACGATACTGCAACTGGTGCTTTAGTAGCCTGACTCCTTCAGTGGAAGGTGGACACCTTGACAGTAAATGGTACACTGCTCTATTTAGGGCCTACTGCAGGAGGCACCCAAATATTTGTTGGTGATAAAAAAAATTAAGTCCTTACTTTGGACTTTAGTATTTAATGAAACCCTGAGATGAATCTGTCAGTTTCATCTGATGCAAGGGAATGGGCAAGATCTCCAAATCCTCCCCCACATGCTTGGACTTTAGTCAAGAATTAAGTTCCACATCTTTCCCATTTCCTAAGGGCAGTGGAATTCAAGGGCCTAGTCCCACTAGATCAGCCAAGAAAGGAATCAAAAAGATGCTCAGAGATCTAAAGCACTGGTCTTCAACTGGGGTACCCATAATCCTTCTATAATGACTGATGAAGGCACCCTAAAACCTCAGGCATTACTGTCATTCCCAGTCTTGTATTTTTTAGGTGTGAAGCATGGCCCCTGAATTTAGAATAACCAAAGCAATACAGGTTAGTGATATTATTTCTTTTAAATCTAAGTGGAATACTGTCTGATCATCAACATTTTCAAAATACATTTGATAAAACCTACAGATAAAAATTTGGGTGGATTTTTCAGATTCATAGTACATTATTCAATAAATTTTACAGGCAATCCTCATCTTACTCATCTCTTACTAGATTTAATATTTCCTATATCCTGTTAACTTCCTGTAAACTTTCAAACATGTGACGAAAAAATTTTAATGTCAGCTTAAAAGTCTTTGAGAGAGTACAGGGATTTCAAAACTCTTTTGGGAATATATAAGCAAAAAATTGGAACACTATTTATTCCAAAGCTGTTCTGACCAATACCATAGCCACTATCCACATGTGGCTATTTAAATCTAAATTAATTTAAATTAAAAATTCAGTTTCACAGTCACACTAGCCACATTTCAAGTGCTCAATAGCCGCCTGTGGCAAGTGGCTACTACACAGTGGCTGTTGGACAGTGCAGAAACAGAACACTCGTATCATCACAGAAAGTTCTACTGGACAGCTCTGTCCGAGACAACCAAGAAGATGACACTGTTTGCCCCAGCCAACTAAAGTTGTAATATTGTATTCCTTGCACTAAAAGCTCCTCCTCCTAGAATGGTAGATCATTTTTCTTGACTTCTATCAAGGTTGCTCCTACTCAGGGGTAAAGTGACAGGGAGGACAAGAAGGAACTTCGAGCTCCCCCTAGAGATATGAATGTATAGCCAAGAAAATCCTTTCACAAAATAAAGACTTCTTTAATACTCTGAATAACAACTTACATCCTACACTGTTCAATATGGTAGCCACTAACCACATGTGGCAATTTATAATTTAAAATTAAATTAACTAAAGTGGAATATAATTAAAAATTCAGTTCCTCAGGCACACTAGCCACATTCCAAGGGCTGAACAGCCCCATGTGACTGGTGGCTATCTCACTGAACTGTGGTAGATATAGACCATTTTCATCAGCAGAGAGTTCTATGGAACAGCACTATTTGTACTATGTGCTTTCTAAATTCTTTTTGCCTTTTACATATCCTCTTAATGAAAGATCCAGAATATTTCACTCCACTCTTTACTAGATTTTCCAAAATGCCAGGAAATAAACTCAGAAGCCTATTCATTCACAGTTTTAACATGTGTTTGTTAGATCCCTTACCTCCAAAACTGAAAGCCTAAATATAAGCGTATGGTCAGTAGTCTAAGATGGTCTATTCTTCGAGGATATACATCAAGCCCCTGTCAGACTCACAAGTAGACAAGCAAACAAGAATGCACAAGCTTGCGGGTAACAGTGGCATGGGAACAACAGAAACTAAGTATGAAAAAAATGGAAGGAAACAAATCTGACTAAATCTTTCTTACAAACTATCTGCGTGGTATACCACATTTCTTGAAAATCTGTCAACAATAAGGCAGAGGGAAAGGCTTGTCTGCAAACCCCAGAGAGAAGTCCTCAGAGATGGGCAGAGTCTATTAAAATGCTTACAGAGGGGCAAAGGTATCTTTGGGCTCCAAGCTATCTTTGCCTTATTGGTTCTCACAAACAAATACTGACAAAGCTTGATAGCCAAAATAAAAGACCAAATAGACTATACTGTGATTTGTCTGCTAAAGGACGAGATTTGTTCCAAAGATTATGACAATTACTGATGAATAAATCTAAGCAACGTCCCTAAAAAATGAACCATTTTGTTTGCTAGGCAGAAGACTCCCTATCACTTTTAAATTTGTCTGATGAGCAACCAGCACTGATCTGGCAAAAATAAGTTTTTTAGGTCATATGATCACCTTGCATTTCATTTCATCTTGAGGCAGAGCTAGAAGTACACATCTGTTTGAAAGACATTGGCTTTAGCCAACTCTCAAGAGGCAAATTTCTGGAGAACACCCAAAAATATGGGACGTGAGAAGGAGTTTTGCAGTGCATCAGATTCACTGACTGAAGTGTGAATACAGCATCTGGCTCAGAAGTGAATGTGTTCATGAATTCCACGTTCAGATAGATCTTTCAACTACTACAGTATGGACTGTGATGAGCTCTCTCCCTCCTTTGAAGTCATCACACTTATTGTCTGCTTTAGTCACATGACACTTAATCAAGTAATGCATTGCATACCATCACTTGTGTTGTCTTGTACAGCTTTTTAACTCTTTGATGTTCACTGTTAGCTCTTGCAGTGTATATTACAGTTCTTTTATTCATCCAAACACCTAGCAGACAGCCCTGCACATAATAAACACTCGAGTATTTGGTGAATGGAGATATGGAGAAAAGGCCTATAGAAAAGGGGAATGGAATGACCAGACAGAAAACCACCTATTTGTTTATCTGACTCCAAAATTAGGCTGGAATTGCTGGTGGACAAACTTTCTTCTGGTAAACAAACAAAAAGCATCAAAACTTCAGAACCAAACAATAATCTGTGTAGCAAGGCAGTCTCAGGCACATGGAGTAACAGGACATGTCAGACTTGAAAATGAAACTCTTTGCAGCAATAAACAAATGTTTATATCTGACTTTATGTTAAAATTCTGTGTGTGTAGAAATATACATATTCACTTGAACAGTATTTAAAAATAGTGCCTTTGTAGCAAAATCCAAGAGTTATTAATTCAATTCCCATATGTACAATTTTAATACTTTTACTGTATAAAAAAGAGGACTGAGGCACGGTCCAGAGAAGGGAAGTGATGTGCTTTAAGGTCTTTCAGGAAGGTGGTCAGGGAAGAGGCTGGGATAAGACTCAGCTTTCTGATGCCCTCATGGAATGAAATGAAATCAGCTACATCAACAGTTGAAACTATGATTAAGGGAAAATTTCATGGAAAAACCAAAGTTACTATATATATCTCTCTTCCCTCCATTCAAACTTAAAAGAAATTATTTACTGCGTTTTCATAATTGAATTTTGATAGAATCTTTAAATACATTAGACCAGAAATACAACTGATGCACAAGGTGGGTTCCTTCCCTGGGAGCCGCCGACATGAGATCACATTTAAGTAAGCCACATTAGTCCACACAAGAACTTCCTCACAGTCCATATCTTACTGCACTGTTTTGTTTCTATTTTGTAAAATCTAAAGCAAAAAGGATTACTGAAGTTCTTCTTACAGTTCTTATCAACACAATAAAGTGAAAGAGATCTCTGAATTACTCATCTGTTCTAATCGGCATTTCTGAAACTGAGATCTAAAGATTTGTTTTCAGGGGTTTGGGATTCTCTGAGAATTTTGTAAGGCTGTGTTTTTATTTTCATAAACATAATCTGGATTACTTGGACATCCACCTCACAACTGTGAAAGGCTATGATTTCAGTGATCACATTTGCTTCCATGCTTAAGATAACATTCATACTAAATTCTCCTAGAGGGGGAGAGCTTAGTTTTCAATGCAGTATTTTTCAAACTGGGATTCAGAATCTATGTCTTTGGGTTACAGATTGAGTAACGCTGCTCTAGATTTTTATACTTTCCAAAATTCTCCTTCTAGACTTTATTTGGTGAATTTAATAAATATGTATCTAATGCCCAGTATGTGCTAGGCACTGAAGATACAGTAGCAAATAGGAGAGACCAGAACTTGTCTCTACAGAGATTAAATTCTGGCAGGAAAGACCAACACAGTTTATGAAGTTTGGTTCCTTGGTTGAAATCACTTGAGCAGAGCACTTAAAAAAATCCAAACAATTATCTGCGCTCCTTTTCATCAGCTACTGTGGATCAGAGAGCCCATCATCATCACGTACATATTCTCAAAATACTCTAAGAGCTTGAGGTCAGTTTGGTCTTCTCTGGAAACAGGTAAACTGATCCTCTTTCAAAAATTCTTCAGAGAAGCTCAATCTCCTTTCCTTGCTTTAGGTTATGCTTCTCATAACTGGACAAGGATGCAATCCAACTAGACAGTTCTTGGTCATTTGAGAAACGATTTTATGGAGAGATTTACATTCAGTGAGGTTTTGATAGCACAACACTTTCTCTTTGATTGGGAAATTTCTATGGACAAAAATCGATCAAGGTAAAACAGTTACAAATGCCTAAGGTGCACTTCTAAAGTCAAGAGAAGTTCATGGATAGACGCTAACCAGTACAGTGCAAAAACTCTCCCCAAAATTTAACCTTAATGACCTTGAATAGAACAATGAATGGGATTAAAAGAGCAGAGCCTACTATTAGCCACTACTTTAATCCTGTCTATAAGCTACTATTTTAATGACATCTTTGTTTAAAAAAAAAAAAGAGGGGGGCATAAGAAGACCCAAAGGTACATGTTATCAAGTAAACCAATTTAATTTTGTAATTCAGAAATGGGTGCCAAATTCCTTGAACAAAAGTTAACACGTTTGAAATATCTTAGGACCAAATTTTCTAAGCAACAATGTCCCAGGATGAACAGTACTTGAGCCAAGATCTCTTGAACTTTGGAGCAATCTCCTCCTTTACTGTGCTTATGATTGTTCTTACTGGGTTTTACCCCCAAGGAATTGAGGTAAAAGTGCCATCCTACCAGAAAGGAAGTGCACAGGTACTATGACTGTGAACAAGAAGTGGTTCAATGAAAACTGGGAGGAAGAATCCTACCAGAATCTACGAGACACTATGATGAGGGAACTAGCTTACCTAAAAAACAACTCCATATCTGCCAATAAAACAAATTTGAACGCCTGGATTGAAAGTCAGCAGAAACAGCAAAACAATAACGAGGCTGGTGCTAATTTCCAGCCCAAATTAAGCCTCTGTATTTAAACGTTCAGATAACACAAGGAGAGCCAGATGCACACTGAGAGCTTTACTAGTCACCACATCGGGCACAATAACTAAAGCAGGGAAAAACTGGCTTTCATGAAGGAGCTTAGTCAGAAACGTAAAAGGGCCTCAAGCCAATCTAACTCTAGAGGCACCGCCACTCCAAATTCCAGACCAACTCTCAGCCAGGCTAACTTTAATTGTGCACCAAACTCCACGATATCGACACACTACTATCTGGCCACCATCGAGCCTTTCCAATTCTCCAAAGCATCTTAAGTCTTACTTGTCCTCGCAACTCAAGTTAGAAGCAAGGCGACTGACACAAAGGCCAGTCGTCCGAAGGCGCTTTTTGTACAGCTCTGCCACTGCCACTCATTTGAAAATTCCTAAACTGGGGGCTCACCGGCCCCCTCTCTTCTGCTCTTCCTCAGTCCCGCCCCGGCTGGTAAGCCTCTGCCTGGGAGCCCCTCCGCCTGGAACAAAGCGAGGGGCCCCGGCGGTGGGGGCGAGAGGCGCCAGCGGCATGGGGACTGCCGCACGGCGCACAATGAGAAACTACCAACTTCAGAGCGCAGGAACATCCTCAATTGGCAAGAAAGAGGGGCGGCGGCAGGCACGCCCAACTTCAAACTCAGGAAACCTACGGGCTGGCGGCCATCTGGAAAAAAGCCCCCTTCCCAGGGAGAGAAGAAAAAGGCGGAGGAGATGCGAATCGCCCACCGGGCCCCGGAGGGGAGCCCTGCGCTCAGACCGGCCCCTGCCCCCGAGGCCCGCTTCCCCGCCTTCTCTCTGCCTCTGGTTCGCTGCCCCAGGCCGGGCGGCCGGTTACCTTGATGCGCTCCCGGCACTGGGATGGGGTCCGCTCGTAGCCCAGCTCGGCCAGGGCCCGGGACACGCGCTCGTACATGGCCGGCCCGGGGGCCTTGCTGCCGAACACCGTGCCGGCTCCCTCCAGCTGCTGGTACCGCGCCTCCACCAGCCGCTCGTTGCCCCACACTGCGATGAGCGCGTTCGTCTCGGCCGGCGTCCACGACATGCCCCGGCAGGCGGCGGCGGCGGCTGCCGCAGCCCCGCCACCGCCGCCACCAGGGGAGAAGGAGACCGAGGACGAGGCGGCGCTGCGGCCCCCCAGCCCCAGCCCGAGACCCCCGGACGCCGCTGCCCCCGAGCCCGCCGCACTGCCTGGCCCGAGCGGGGAGGCACCCCGAGGCGTGGAAGGGTCGGACAGCGATGGATTTCCGTCGCTCAGGCCACCAGGAGAGGCCGGGGAGAGCACCTCCATCTTCGGGATTTTTAGCGGCGAGTTGGCGGGCAGCTCCGAGCCACAGGGCGCAGCCATCTTCCAAGCGGCCGCCGCTGCACCGCCCGGAAGTGACGTACCCGCGCATCCGGCCGCCGCGGTCTCCGGGGCTGCCCTCGGGCCTGGCTCGCCGGTGGGCGGGTGGCTTCGGGCGCCTGGTGCCGGGCGGAAGCCGTCAGCTCCCGCCGGCCGTTCTCCGCGAGCCCTGCCGCGCCGCCCGCCCCTCTCCCGGGGCGAGGGGCGAGGATGAGGCGCGCCGAAGCCCCGAGCTGAGGAGAAGGGTGGGGGCATGAGGGCGCTGGTGTGAGGAACAGATTGGAGCCTTCCCACTTCCTCTCCAATCTCAGCCCCCGGGAGGAGGGGTGAGGCCCGCGAGGGGGCCCGGAGTTAAGGAGGACTTGACCATTTCGCTCGCTCGCTCTCCTCTCTCCCTCCCGTCTGCCTGTCCTCCCTCCAAACTGGCCCCGGGGTGCAGAGGCCGACGTCCAGGGCGGAGACTGGGGAAACCTACGGAGGGCATATCCAGTAAGGCGCCAAGGCTGAAGGGAGAGCATTTCTGGGGGAGGCTTTAAAAAGCGGTTGTGGAGCAGTATTGGAGTTTGTACGCTGTAGCTTTTCAAGAAGCCCAAGCGCATTATTTGAAGAACAGCAATTGTGGTTCCAGTTATGATCTGTGTTCCAGTTAGCCTGGGTAGGCGTGACCGTTTGCAGAAGAATTAGATATCTTTATTGCATTTGTACAGTTTGTAGTTTAAATATGTATGAACTCTGGAGCCCTGCTGAAAAGTTAGTTTCCAATACCGTTCTCCATCCTCCCTAATTTGGAAGTTGCATCGTTTTCCCACTGTTTTTGACACACTCGAGTTATAAGGAGATTAAAAAGAAGACTGTCAATTATGACAGCTCTTGTGACCTCTAGTAATTAGTGTATTAATTGCTCCTGGATGCCCCTTAAAGTGCTGCAATTTAGTGGACATTAGCACACCAAATCCAATACATAGCTGTAAAGTATTTCAATATTCTGCAGAAACAAAAATCTAATTGGTTATTTTGGATCTTTAACTTAAAAGCCTCAGCTGATTTTTTTCATATATGATTAAGCATACAACATTTTTTAAAATAGCAAATATTTGCTAGGTTAAAAAAAACAATAGAGCTGAGATCAGCTACATTTTTAACTCAGAATCACCCATGAGAATATGGTTGTCGGAAAACCGAAGGAATAAGCAATAGGGATGAAGTGGAGAAGATGATTGTCTTCGTTCCTCCTGTTAAAATGCCACCATAGTTTATATAAAGAAGCATGAAGAAGTTCTAGAATTTATGCTGTCTCTTCCTCTGTTTCTAAGCACCTTGGTTAAGAGTATGGATTCTAGAATCAGAATGCTGGGCTTCAAATTCCAGTTCTGCTACCTCAGCCAATTTACTTAACCAACCTCCCGGTGCCTTGGTTTCTTCATGTATAAAATGAGGATGACCTCACAACATTGTTGTGAGAATTAAGTGAGTTAAAGGTAAAGCCGTTAGGATGGTACCTGGTCCACAGTAAACATTGTGTGAGCATTAGCTGTGATCTCACTTGGCCTGTGCTCTAGCTAATAGAATCTTTCCTTTGTTGCTTTCTCTCCATCACTGGTTTTCAGTGTTCTCGTTTTCAGTTCTCTCAAGGGCCCTAGTGTAATCTCAAACACCTGTCAAAGCAAAATTCACTCTTATTCAGCCCAACAGTAAGTTTTTTAATGTCATAAAGTATTGAGTATGAAAGGGAGAGTCATGCCTAAATCAAATACTAAATCAGGGACTCCAGAGAGTTTTAAAATCACTGCTTATCCTGCTCTCATTTTCCCACAAGCCTGAAAAAGATCCTCCCTCCTTCTACTGTTAATTCTGGATGATTCTCAGATCAACTCTGACTCTGACTCATGCAGGAAGGCTTACTAGATAAAGCGGGTTGACTAAGAGTCTCCCTTCCCACAGACTTTTGTTTCTAGACATTGTTTCTATATACCCCTCCTTTATTCCCACACCCGTCAGTCTATCCAATGAGAAAAAGTTGTATCAAAAGTTAAATTCAGGGGGCCGGCCAGTGGCACAGCAGTAGAATGTGCACGTCCTGCTTCGGCAGCCTGGGGTTCGCCGGTTCGGATCCCGGGTGCGGACATGGCACCACTTGGCAAAAACCACGCTGTGGTAGGCGTCTCACATATAAAGTAGAGGAAGATGGGCATGGATGTTAGCTCAGGGCCAGTCTTCCTCAGCAAAAAGAGGAGGATTGGCAGTAGTTAGCTCAGGGCTAATATTCCTCAAAAAAAAAAAAACGTTAAATTCCTGTAACATCCTAAAGTTAAAACTAAGCCACTAACGTAAAAGCTACTAATATGTATTTTGTAGTATAGAGACATTGCTATACATGCAACCAGGATCATGTGTGTGTCATGTTGGCTTACCACGGCTGATCCTGGATTCCAGGGGTTGTGTGATATGCTTGTTCAAGACTTCATAGTTCAATCAGAATTTATGGAATGGCTACTGTGTTTGACATAATGTGCTACACCTTTTATTCTGGATCTAAATGATAGTCATAAGTAGATAAAAATCTATTTGAAAGAGAACGTATGAAATGTCTCAAAAATAAAACAATGTGCGAAAGAGTATAGAACACTACACACTATCTTCTACCTGTAAAGTGTCAACAGCTCTCTTAATTGTATCATCCCCTCATCCATTTCCTCCACAATCTGTGTCAAGTGTTTGTTTTCTCAGCTATTCTGTGAAGCCTCCCCTAAGAAAGGACAGAAGTCCTCCATCTAATACCCGCTCACACAACTGAGCGCTTCACATGAGTTTTCTGCTTCAAAAACTTAGTTAATTCCGTTGCATACTCTCTCACTGTTTTATGACTCTCAGTACGTTTGTTGCTTTATCTTTTTCTTCCTTCATATTCCACATCAAGTCCTGTTACGACTACCTCTAAAATATTTCCTAAATATGACCACTTCTCAACCCTAGTCCAAGCCTCCATCCTGTCCTCACTGGACAACTGGACTTCATGCCTGCACACTTGCCTGCTTACACAATAGCCAAAGTGAATTTGGGTTTTTAGAACTTTTTTCCTGTGAAATATAACATGCATATAGAGAAGTAAATAAAATACGTATACAACTACTGTATGAATTATAAAGCAAATACTACATAACCACCATGTAGGTCAAGAAGTAGAATATAGCTGAACCTCTAGAAGCCCTGCCCTGCAATCCCTTCCCAATGTTAACCCCTATCTCCCTTATAAAAATAACCGCTATCCTGGCTTGCCTTGCCTTACAGCTTCATCACTTTATTACACATCGCTAAAAGAGTTCCCTGGTTTTGAATTTTTTGTAAATTAAATCACATGTATTCTGTGTCTGGCTTCTTTCATTCAGTGTTATGTTTTTAATTAAGATTCATCTATTCTGTATGAGGCTGCAGTTTATTTATTTTTGTTGCTGTAAAGTACTCTATTTTATGAATATATCACATTTATCCATCCTGTTGAATTTTTGGGTTGTCTCTAATTTAGGATATTATGAATAATACTGTTACAAACAGTCTTGTACATGTCTCCCAGTGCATATGTGCAAGTATTTCTGCAGAGTATATGCTTGCCTCCCTCCCTTTTTCCGTTCCTCCCTCCCTTCTTTTCTTCCTTCTTTCCGTGTGGATACCCAATTATTCCAACTCTATTTACTGAAAAGACCATCCTTTCCCTCCCTCTTTTGCGATACCATCTTTGACATGAATCAAGTGTCCATATGTGCATGGGTCTGTTTCTGGGCCCTTCTATTACATTGGTCTATTTGTGTATTCATTTTTCTATTTGTGTTCCTTGTGGCAATATCACACTGCCTTAATAATGAGTCACACCGGCTTTATGATAAGTCTTATGTCAAGTAGAGACGATCCCTCCTCCTCCTCTTCCTTTTCTTCCTCCTCCTTCAACAGTGGCTAGTTCATTACAGTGATTCTCAGCTCTCTTTACGTGAGGATCTTTCTCCGTGGAAGGAATGGAATCAAGTAGAGCGAGGAAGTGATTTAGGTTTAGATTCATCCACCCAGGAAGCTTTTGACTGTGACACAAACAGTCTATCTGGAAAAAAAAAAAAAAAAAAAAAAGAATGGCTTGCTATTTTTGATCCTTCACAGTTCCATATGCCTTTTAGAATTAGCTTGTCAAGTTCTATGGAAGAAGCGATGAGTATTTGGATTGGTATTGCATTGAGTCTATGGACCAATTTGAGAAAAACGCTATCTTTATAATAATCAGTCTTGCAATCCTTGAAAATGCTATATCCCTTCATTTATTTAGTCTTCAGTTTCTCTCAACAATTGTTCATAGCTTTCTGCATAAAGGTCTTACACATTTCTTGTTGGATTTATTCCTAAGTAGTTGGTATTTTTTTAAACATTCTTGTAAATGGTGCCAACTTTAAAATTTTATTTTCTAACTATTTTTGCTGGTACATAAAAATACAATTGACTCGTGTGTTGATTTTGCATCTAGTAATCCTGACAGAGTGGTATTTGAAAATTGTAAATCGTTGCACATCATTCCTTTGTTAAAAACCCACCAGTGGCTTCCCATTGTAAAAATATAATCCAAACCCTTTGCCATGACTGTGGTGGTTTTAAAACATGTCCACACATTATTCGACACTCTTCCAACAAGAAGTTGAGTCTATGTTTCGTCCTCTTGGACCTGAGTGAATCTTGGTGACTACCTTGATGAACCAAATGTGGAAGTGACACTGTGTGACTTTCAAAGCTAGAAATACCCTGAAGCTTCTGCCAGTTTCTGTTGATATACTTGCTCTGAAAACCTGTAGCCACCATGTAAGAAATTGAGCTACCCTAAGTCCACGTGGAGAGACCACAGAGAGAGAGAGAAAGCCAAAGAACCAGCAGTGTTCCGGCTTCCAGTTGTTTGTCTATCTAGCCCAGGCTCCAGACATGTGAACGGAGAAGCTCTGAGATGACCCTGGCCCCAGCCACCACCTAACTGCAGCCATGTGAGAGAGCCTGAGCAAGGGCTGCCTGCCTGACTCCAGGCACCCCCAGTTTCATGAGCAAGACTAATGACTGTTGCTGTTCGATGCCACCAACTTTTGGGGTGTTTTGATATGCAGCAATAGGTAATTGGAACAATGATCTACAAGGCCCTTATTACGCTAAGGTTCAGCCTCCCTACAGCACCAACCTCATCTCCCACTTCAAATACACTCCAGCCACACTGGCCTTGTATCTGTCCTATGAAACAAGTCAAGCTTATTTCCGTTTGGGAGCCCTTGGACTTGTTATATATCCCTACCTTAGAACACTCTTATCTTAGCTCTTCAAGTCATCTGCTCAAATGTCGCCTCCCCAGAGAAGCCTTTACTGCCTCTCTATCACATTACCATCTTATTTGATTTACACACATTTTCTGAAATCATTTATTTATCCATATTTATCTTTCTTCCATGTATTTATGGTCCACCATGCTCCTCTAGAATGTAAGCTGTTTGAAGCCAAGGATTTTATCTCTTTTTCTCCCTTCTAATAGGGACTTAGAATAGTACCAGGCAGGCTTTAGTCATCAACCAAGATAGAGTAACAGAGAATGAATATACACTCCTATCTTAAATAACGAGAAAACTAGACAAAATATATGAAACAATGGTTTTCAAGACATAGAATGTCAGACAACACAGGACAGTGAACCCTGAGAGATGGGAAACAAACAAGGTGACTGTGGCAATGATTTCACAGGTGTATGCATACGTTAGAGATTATCAAATTATACACTTTCAATATGTAAATTCATTGTATGTTAATTATACCTCAATAAAGTGTTATGAAAACATAGTTCCAGGCACATAGTAGGCACTCAATAAACATTTTTTGACTGGCTCTTGACTTTCTTGGTCTGTGATTTCTTAATGGTTAGGGATTGATTCTTCTATACATATTTATGTAATACCCAGCAGAGTACCATGTTGGAATAAGTATTCCACTGCTATTTTATAAATATTATCACGAAACAATTATTAGATCCATGATATTAGTGTCATTTAAGTGGGATAAAGGTAATTTATTTTTCCTGACAAAATGTTTAACTTCGTTAGCAATCAAAGAAATACAAGTTAAAATAATGAAATACTATTTTTAACCTTTTAATTTGCAAATAGTTTTAAATGATAGCATAAGCATGAATTATTTTTATATTCAGAAGAAGAAAGAAAGCTATTTCCATTCCTAAAGCATTTTACAATACCTACTTGACAAGAGATTGGGGAAATAGGTGCTTTCTCTACACTGCTAATGAGAATATAAACTGACAGAAATTTTCTGTAGAGCAATTTTAATAAATACCAAAAGCTCAAAAACAAGAACTCCTTGATCCAGCTGTTCCACTCCTAAAAATGTATACTAAGAAAGTAAGATTGCACACAAAGATTTAGTTACAAAATTGTTCACCTCTACGTCATGTACAAGACCAACAATTAGAATGGACCCATAAACCCAGCAATAAGAGACTGGTTAAACAAACACTGCTATATTCATTCCAAGAAATATTATTCTGACAAAAATGTAGTAAATGAATTAACTTAGAGAGATGTTCATAATATTGTTTTGTTAATCAAGAATAATAAGCTTGTTAAGAGGATGAAATGACACCATAGACTGGGAGAAAATATTTGCAAAACTCCTATCTGATAAAGGACTTGTAACTAAAATACATAATGAGCACTTAAAACTCAACAGTAAGAAAACAAACCACCCAATTTAAAAGCGGGCAAAAGATCTGAATGGACTTCTCATTACAGAAGATACATGTATGGAAAATATGCACATCAAAAGATGCTCGATGTCATACATCATTGGAGAAATACAAATTGAAACAACAATGACATATCACCTCACATATTAGAATAGCTAAAATTTAAAACACTGACAATGTCAAATGCTGACAAGGATGTGGAACAGCAGGAACTCTAACTCACTGCTGGTGGGAATGCAAAATGGTAAAACCACTTACAAAGCTAAATATAGTCTTACCATATGATCCAGCAATGGTGCTTATGTCCACACAAAAACCTCATATGAATGTTTGTGACAGCTTTATGCATAATTGCCAAAAACAGGAAGCAACCAAGAAGTCCGTCAACAGGTGAATGGGAAAATAAAGTGTGGTACATCCACACAGTGGAATATTATTCAAAAAATAAAGGAAATGAGCTATCAGGCCATGAAGACAGGAATGCATATTGCTAAGTCAGAGAAGCCAGTCTGAAAGGCTACATTCCAACTATATGATGTTTTGGAAAAGGCAAAACTATGGAGGCAGTAAAAAAGATCAGTGGTTGCCAGGGGTTGGGCAGGAAGGGAGGGCGGGATGGATAGATGGAGCACAGGGGATTTTTAGGGCAGTGAAACAATTCTGTATGATACTGACATACACACATGGATACATGACATCATGCCTTGTTAAAACCCTACAACTCTACAACACAAAGAGCCAACACTAACGTAAACTATGGACTTTAGTTAATAATAATGTATCAACGTTAGTTCATCAATTGTAACAAAGATATCACAGGAAAGGGAGATATTAATAATAGGGAAAACTCTGTGTGTGTGTGTGTGTGTGTGTGTGTGTTCGGGAACTCTGTACTTTCTGGTCAATTTTTCTGTAAATCTAAAACTGCTCTTAAAAAAGTCTATTAATAATTTTTTTAAAAATAGGCTTACATAGGGGCCGGCCCGGTGGTGCAGCGGTTAAGTTTGCATGTTCCACTCCAGCAGCCCAGGGTTCGCTGGTTCGGATCCTGGGTGCGGACGTGGCACCGCTTGTCAAGCCATGCTGTGGTAGGCATCCGACATATAAAGTGGAGGAAGATGGGCATGGATGTTAGCTCAGGGCCAGTCTTCCTTGGCAAAAAAAAGAGGAGGATTGGCGGCAGATGTTAGCTCAGGGCTAATCTTCCTCAAAAAAAAAAAAAAAGAAAGAAAGAAAGAAGGAAAAGAAAAATAAATAAAAATAGGTTTACATACATTTATTAATTTTTTAAAGGATTGAAAGAATATGCAACAGCTTTCAGTACTGGTTATAGCTGATGCTGGTTTTCATTTTTGTTGTTGTGTATCTTTGTTTTCTTACAAAGAAAGAAATGATGATTTTGTAATATTTAAGAAACCAGAAAATAGTTATTTTAAAAAGTGTTGCAAGAAGTAATGCAATTATCTTTCCTCTCTCCCACTGCTACAGCACCTGTGGGACACTGTAATACTGAAGGTAGACTATGTCACTTTGTTCCCAAATGGGGACATAATGCCCACCTCATAGGAAAGTATGAAGCATAAATAAGATACTGATGAATTGTAATTTGCATGGAGCCTGGTACATACCAAACACTTAATAAAATATAGCTGCTGCTATTTCTTCTCATCTGCATGCTGCTAAGGAAGGTCTCCCACCCTCAAACCTGGACCCAACCCAACGCTGATAACCCAATCTTGCCACCACTGACTTGGGACCATCAGGATTAATTTCATCCAGTCCTTTCACCTGTTTAAGTCACCAGAAGAAGCCCAGGAATCCTGGGATATCCTAAACACCTTAGAATCTAATGCCCATGGGACTCTGTAAATTCTCTTTTCTAATTCCATTATCCACCCCTCCAAACTCCTGTATCCTCTGGTGTTCACGATCGGTGCTTAGAAAAAGTTCCTAAATCCTCAATCTCTTCTCTGACCTTTCTCTACAGTTTCTCGCTCTTATTCAACTTTGGCTGTCCCCAGCTTCTTCCTCCAGTCCTTGTAAATGAGGGCTGTTATCTCTCAACTCACTTGTTGCTTTCTCTCTTTGAAGTACTCATTGGCAAAATCACAATCCTGTTTAAATCCAGCTGTCCGCCTACTCCACACCAGCATCATGCAACTGCATGATGGAGAAAAGACACTAAACCAGGCTGACTAGTCTGCCTTTCAAGTAAATGATGATTGCTGACCTCAAGAGGGCCCTTAATATGGTTTGGCAATCAGTTCATTTCTCTCATTCATCTCTCACTCTCCTGTATTACTATTTTAAGCTTTTGTTCATCTCATATTAAATATTTGTGAAGAAGGGGTCCAACGTGTTTTTGTTTTTTTGCATCTGGGTATCCAGCTGTCCCAGCACTGTTTGTGGGAAAGACTATTCTTTCCCCGTTGAATTGTCTTGGCCCCCTTGTCAGATATCAATTGACTATAATGTAAGGGTTTATTTCTAAGACTCTCATTTCTATTCCACTGATCTATACGTCTATCACTTTGCCATTATCACACTGTCTTCATTACTGTAGCTTTATAATAAGATTTGAAATTGTGGAGAGTCCTCCAACTTTATTCTTATTCAAGATTGGTTTAGCTATTCTGAGTCCCTTACATTTCCATATAAATTATAGTATCAGTTTGTTAATTTGTGCAAAAAAAAAGCCATCTAGGATTTTGATAGGGATTGCATTGAATCTGTAGATGTATTTGGGGATTATTGCCATCTTAACAATATTAAATCTTCCAAACAGTGAACACAGAATATCTTTCCATTTATTGAGGTCTTCTTTAATTTCTTTCAATAATTTTTGTGGCTTTCAGAGTGCAAGTTTTGAGCTTCTTTTGTTAAATATATCCCTAGGTATTTTATTCTTTTTGATGCAATTTTTAATGAATTATTTTCTTAATTTAATTTTCAGATTATTCATTGCTAATGTCTAGAAATACTATTGATGTATATAACTGATCTTGTAGCCTGCAAACTTGTTGAACTTGTTTATTAGTCTTGATAATTTTTTAGTGAATTCTTTATGATTTTCCATATATAAGATCATGTCATCTAAAAATAGAGATTTTTTTACTTCTTCTTTTCCAATCTGGATGCTTTTTATTTCATTTTCTTGCCTAATTACCCTGGCTGGAACCTCTAGTTCAATGTTGGATAGGAATAGCAAGAGCAGATATCCTTGTCTTATTTCTGATCTTACAGGGAAAGCATTCAATCTTTCACCATTGAAAATGATGTTAACTGTGATTGTTTTATAGATGTCCTTTATCAGGTTGAGGAAATTCTCTACTATGCCTAGTTTGTTAAGTATTTTTACCATGAAGGAACATTGGAGTGTTGGATTTGTCAAATGCTTTTTCAGCCCCTATTGAGATGATCATGTGATTTTTGTCCTTTCTTCTATTGATATAGTGAGTTTTATCAATTGACTTTCAGATGTTTAAACAAGTCTGCATTTTGGGCTAAATCTCACTTGATTATGATGTGTTATCCCTTCTATATGTTACTGGGTTCAGTTTGTAGCAATTTTTTGAGGATTTTTGCATCTATATTTACCCTCAACTGCTAGGCTCCACTAATTGCCAGCTGATTGATCTATTATTTTCTACAATGAGCTGGGGCACAAATTGCTCCATAGTCTGAACCAATTAAATCTGGTCTTCTTTGCACAGGTAGTTTTTGAGGTTAGTCTTTGAGGTTTATCCTAACCCCAGGGGGGCTGTTCTTAGCTATCTCTTTCCCTAGTTCTCCTTGCTAAACTTGTTGGTCTACAATTTTGCTTATTGTCCTCATCGAGCTGCCAGCCTCCTTTGAATTGCTTACCACCAAAATCCCCATTATTTTCAAGAGTGCTCCTAGGCTTGAACTTCCCCACACTCTGTTCCAAATAAAGTCAGTTCCCTTGGGGAAAGTCTTGGCACTCTCTGTTCTTATGGCCTACCACTCCCCCTGGGCAAAATCTCTACACTACTGCTTCAGAGCTGGTAGCAGGGACAGTGGTCCATATGTCTCAGAGTGATCTTCCTCTGCAGGGCACTGGGTGGGGGTAGTAAGCCTCCAGTCTTCTTGACTTGCCTCTCCCCATGTGGAATCTCTGCCCTGTGAGTGAACTGGGCTGAGGGCGATTGGGGCCTCAGTATTCTAGGCCCGTCATAGCAAAATTGAGCCTCTGACATACAAATGGGGGCTTGGTGAAGAAAGCAAGCCCTCAACCTCTTGGCAGTACTTCCCTGGCAGTTAGCTGCTGTAACAGTGTTTGGAGGTACTCGAGAAATGCTGGTACAGGGAGATAACATAGTTCTTGACTGAGAGCTGGGGGTAAGGAATCCCTATCTTCATGGCCATTGCTGCCCAGAGCAGAGCTTCTCTCATGCTGAGCTGGGGGAGTGGGCAAGAGAGAGCCAGCAGTTGTAGCTTACGTGCCACAGACTCTCCCTGTTCAAACCGAGATTTAGTGGATTTTTCTTGAATAAATATTTTTTCATTTGCTATGCACTCTTAGGACAACTTCTAGGGACTTAAAGGTTTTATTTTCAAAAAATAATTTCCACCAGTTGTGGTTGTTTCACTGGAGAGAGGGTTCCTCACACTGCTGGTCCTGAAGTGGTCCTCTTTCTCTTTCCCTCTTAAGCAAAACTTCTCAAAAGTGTTGTCAATACTTCGTGTTCAATTCCTGTCTCCTTCCTCCCACCTCCTGCCAAATTCTTTCTTGAACCAATTCCAGTCAGGCTGTGATCTCCCACAAACCCAATGAAACTGCTCTTGTCAAGGTCACCAATGCCTTCCATGTTGTTAAATTCAATAGTCAAAGTCTCATTTTCATCTTACATGACCTGGCAGCAGTATTTGACACAGCTAATCTCATCTTCCTCCTTCAAATGCTTTTGTTACATTGCTTTCAGGACACTACACTCTCCTCGTTTCCAGTTTTCCTCTTACCACTTTAATTTCTCCTTCTCAGTCTCCTTTGCCGCTGCCTTAGAACCAGACCTTAGGCCTCTTGTCCTTGTTATCTACCCTCACTTCCTTGGTGATCTCATCCAGTCTCCACACGGATTTCAATAATCATCCATATGCTGATGGCTTTTGAATTTATAGCTCCAGGCCAGGCCTCTCTTCCAAACCGCACACTCGTATAATACACTCCCTACTTGACATCTCCACATGGTTGCCTAATATGCTTCTCAAACTCTATGTACCAAACAGTTGCCAATCTTCCCCCTCTAAACCTGTTCCTTCCAGTCTTCCTCATCATTCCAGTTGCTGAGGCCAAAAACCATGGTATTATCAGCGACTTTTTCTCACTCTGTGTCCAAGCTATTAGCCAATCCTGTCGGTTCCACCTTCAAAATGAATTCAAAATCTGACTTTTCACAGCTTTCACTGCTGTTCCAAATCACCATTTTCTCTTGACTAGATTGTTTTGAGAACTGCTTAAGTGGTCTTCCCACTTCCATCCAGTTACCTCTCTGACCTTATCTGCTATTGCTGCTCTCTCAGTCACATTGGCCTTTTTGTTGTTTCTTGAATATACAAAGCACATGGATGAGCATCTTGGGTTGGGAATACTCTGTATATTACCACACATAGATGCCAGGAGGAAAACACATTCCTGAGGACACAAAATTTTGCATTTGCAATCCTCTTAGTTCTAGATTCTGCCATATGTGTCCTTCCTCCAGCTGGTTCTAATTTATACTCTTTTATTACAATAAAACTATAGTCAGAAGTCCTGAGTTCTGTGAGTCATTCCAGCAAATTATTGAACCTGACAGTGGTCATGAGAGCCACTAATTTGTAGCCAGCGGGTCTGAAGTGAGGGTGGCCCTTGGGGTCCTTGAATTGCAGGTGGTGCCTGAAGTCTTGGACAGAGTTGGCAGTCTGGAGGGCTGTGCCCTTAACCTCGAGTTTGGCTGCTCATGGTAGCATTAGAAGAGATTATGTAGAAATATCTAGTATGTCAGGCTGAAAGAAATAGTTGTGTCCTGCAGGCAATGATGGTTTAGAATCACTCAGTCTTCACACCACCTCATCCCAACCAAGCCCCCAATTTAGATCACACCCTGCATTAGATCCTGGATGGTCCAGAACCTTTAGCTGAACATCATAACACTAAATATTTGTACAACTTACCTTTGCAAATTGCTTTCACATTTGAGCTTCAAACAGGTCATATCATCTTCCTTTTACAGGTGAAGAAACGGAAGTGAAGGGGAAGACACTTGTCCAAGGTCATTAGACTCCAACACAGGTGTTCTGCTTCAATGAAGAGCTCCTTATACCAGGGCTCACAACGACAGAAGTCAGTTATAACACATATGCAGTGAATATCTGTATCATCAGCTCTCCTTTAGCCCCTTTTGGGAAACTGAATGCAACTAGGTCTCTTCACAGTTAGGACTAAGGATTCTCTCCCACTCACATGATTTTCTCCTTTGAGGGTAGTGAGATTTGGAAGAAAATATCAGAAACTCAGGTCTTCTCCAGGGAGAGAACCACATATTCCCTTTGAGCTCATCCATTGTCTCCTCATACTACTGGCTCTTCGCAGGGGAGGAGAGAATTGTTACCCTCAGCAAGATCAAAACTGAGTATTTAAGGAAATTTTTAGTTCAGAGACTCAAGAGACCCTGTCCCAGAATTGGCATCCAACTATCCCACTATCGACATGTGCAAGTTGTCGAGTGCATTGCGAGGTGATAAGCCAAACCTACAAGCCAAATGGAAGATGGCACACATACAAATAGCCAGTTTCAAATTAAAAAAGTACTTGAAAGAACCAATTGGCTCTTAAGTAAATAAAATATGTCCACTCTCACTCATAATATGTAAAATACAAATAAAAGCTACAAGAAGATGCCATTTTTACCTGTCACATTGGCACAGAAAAAAATGTGATAACACAGTGCATTGTGAGATCTGAGGAGACCTCATCTGGCACCCTCATATGGTGCTGGTGAAGTTCAAAATTGGTGTAACCTCTGTGAAGTGTGACTTGGCAATATTTCACAAATATATATTTGCATTTGACCCAGTGAGCTCACTTTTAGGAATTTATTCTAAAGATGTATCCACATGTTAGTGTAAAGATGTCTGCTATAGATTGAAAAACACTGTTACAATATTTTACAACTCTTTCCATTAAGAGATGAGTCTATTCCCCGACTCCTTGCATCTGGAATGGCTCTGTGGCTTGCTTTGACCAATAAAATGTTGCAGAAGGGATGCTGTCCCAGAGCCTCACCTCAAGAGGCTTGTAGCTTCCTCTCTCATGCTCTTGGAATTCTGCCCTTGGACCAGTTGGTGGCGAGAGGATGGAAAAACACCAAAGAGGCTGTTAGCAGAGACGGGAGGAATGGGAAAGAAACAGCTGCTGGAGGTGGCAAATGCAGTGAGAAAATAGTTATTAGAGGCTGGAAAAGAACAACTTGTGTTACGTAGTGATAGAATAATTGGCAAAATGTTGCCTGTGGAAATTTGAAAGATAGAAAATGTACCTAATGAACTTTTAAAAATATGATTAAGGACGTCGCCAGACAGAATATTGAAAGTGCCATTTGGCTTTTTTCTAACTGTGCATGATAAAGGACAGGAAGAGAGACAGCAAAAGAGGAACTGTTACACTGACAAGCAGATTCTAGAGGAGATATAGAAGCCCAAGGATTTGCTGGTTTGGAAAACATAAATTTTTACCAGTTTTCTCAGCTGGTAAAAATTTCTCAAAGTTAAAGGAGTCCGAGCCAAAAATCAAACCCAGGGTATGGCTGTAAGAACCCTTGCTAAGACTCCTGAATGATTTAAGGTAATGCCTAAAGGACTGTCTCAACTAGGGCTTCTGAGAATGTTGAGGGTGTTTCCCATAGCAGCTTCAAAGAATTGCCTAAAAGACCTTAATTGTCTCCATATGTACAACATGGAACACCATGAAGTTCCCCTACTTTGATGGCATTATGTTAATGGGATCACTTGAATACCAGAGGAGAAGAAATGAACCCTAAGATGATTCAGGGCCCCGCCATATCAGTGAAGTTTTCAGGGGGCCAGTCGTCCGGAGCATGCCAAGATACCCATTCCTAGTAGGAGGCTAAGTTAACGCACCTTGCTTCTCCTGCCACTCAGAAGCATGGTACTGGTAGGCCTCTGGATTTTGGAGTCAGCATATACCACATTTGGGAATACTGTTCCAATCCATGTATTGGGTGACTCTGAAGGCTGCAAGTTTTGAGGGGACCCCAGAGCAAGAACAGACTGCAGCAGGTTCTGGGTGCAGTTTAAGTGCCCTTGCTGCTTGAGCCATATGACCAGCAGATTTGACAGTGCTAGCGGTGTTTGGTGTAGATGTGTATGCCATGTAGACCCTCTTGCAAGCACCATTAGGAAAGCTGCAGTATAGACCTCTAGGGCTCTGTTGCACGGCCATGCCTGCAACCGTTAGTGTTCCCAGAAGCAGATCTGAACCAACAATGGAGAGTTGGTAAATAAATATCCCAACTTCCTTACTCCTCACTTGGGATATCTCTGAGAAGTGCCGTACACCATCTCCCAGGGTTCCCCAATAGGATTAAACCCAGTTACCCACAATTCATCCTTTATTGGCTTCCTTCCTTTCTCTTGCACACCTCTATTTTCCTACTGGTGATCTTCTTCCCCAAATAAGCTCCTTGCACTCTAGTGCTTGTCTCAGTGTCTCTCTCTGAAAGGACCTCACTTAACCTACCAATAATTAGAAGAAAAGGAAAGGGTCTTGCTCATCTTTGACTCCTACCTAAAACAGAACTTTTTCCTAGAATAGAAAGTTCCTAAGCAGAGGCTGGCCTGTTGGTGTAGTTGTTATGTTCGCGTGCTCTACTTCGGTGGCCCAGGGTTTACAGGTTCAGATCCCGGGCGTGGACCTACACACTGCTAGTCAAACCATGCTGTGGTGGCATCCCATATACAAAATAGAGGAAGACTGGCACAGATGTTAGCTCAGGGCCAATCTTCCTCTCACACACACAAAAAGTTGCTATGCTGAGGCACCTGGTTTACTGACAGTTCAGTGAGCTCTCTGCTGTATTGCAAGTGCACACATACCCTCTTGATCACACGTAAAGCTCTGCCCAAAGGCGCCTGATGCAGCAGAGATGAAGGAGGCTTCTGTTGTCACAGAGCTTTGGGTCTGGTGGAGACTAAGAACTTCTATTCACTGACACTTTCTGGTAGACACTCTTCGAAGCATCTTACATGCATTATCTTATTTAAGCCTCCCTTTACAAGTGAGAAGATTAGCCCCAGCTCAGAGAAGTTAACTTACTTGCCGCAATCATATCACAGGTAAGTAATGGATCTGAACTTTGATGGTGGGACTGTCTGACCCCAGCTTATGCTCTAAACCTAAACTACTTTCCTATGTCAGTCACCACAGTCATACAATACGATGGAAAGTGTATCCTTCTTTAAAGGTGGAGCAAGGACCTCTGCCTGGCTCGACTCTTTCTCCTCCTGCCCTAAGAAGGCAGGGGATACAGTAGAGAATTCAGGATTGGACAGTGGTTGCAGAGAAGATTTGGGACTAGAATCAACAGACAGGAACAGAAATGGTAGGGACCCTACCACAACTGTGAGCCATTCATAAGACCCCACAACTCCCTGAAACTGCATCTCTGCCAGACAGCCTGGCTTTTCAAGATATAGGGAGAAAGTCCTATTTCAGTGCCTTAAGTGGGTAACGAAAATTCCTTGTTAAACAAACCAGCTGTGTCTATGTACGTATGCTAATAAAGGTTCTTAAAGTTAGCAGTGGGAAAAAAACAATAAACAAACTTATGAAATCTCCTTATGTTTATAAATTAATTTTAAAGATCAAATGTTCGTTTGAATGAGTCTAGCTATTTGCTTTGATCAACAGTATCTCAATCAAAAGTGGGTTTTTCTGAGCCTAGTCTCCTGGTATAAGAGTTAAGAGGTTTGCCAATCCATAAGTGCTACAGATGTGACCACAATTTTATTTGTTGATGGTCACTAATGGCCTATAACCATGGCACAACCTTCCAGGTAAACACTTAACTTTGAAGCTTAGTGGAAGATGATTCACTAACTTTTAAAATTATTCTTCCCTTATAAGAACATCATCCCAATAGGCTTATAGCTTTTAAGTCCACACGCTCAGACACAGGTCTGAGTAAATTCACATATATTATTTGCAGTGCGTGGTGGTTTACATAAGGCCTTCCTCGTACAAAAGAGGTTGTTAGTTTTGCACCTCAAATTAGTTCCTGCCAGCCCAGCAACTAAAGCAAATTCCTTTGTGAAAAAAGTTTCCAAGCATGACCTGGTAATTGTTTTAATGGGTTTTCAATGAAGGGTGAAGTACCAGCCATGTGCCCTGCAGACATTCCATAAAAATGTTTTGACTGACTCAGTTAATCTACACAGAAAAAAACCGAATGGGCACTGCTTTAATCATCTTGTATTTTTTTCATAGTCTCTATCTTTATTGCAGATATCTACAAACATTTAAGGTGAACAAGGAGGCTGCAGCAGGGGCAGAGAATTGCCCAGTGAGGTACTCTGGGCTGGGGAGTTTTACTTAGCCTAAGATCGTCAGTGTGCACCTCAGATCTGCCCACTCCCAAATGAGGGGGGAGAGCTAAAGCTGATCAACTGAGAGAAAGAATGACCCCTGCAGGCTAAAAGGGTCATATCTCACCTAAGTTAGAGAGCATGATATTGGTCTATACAATTTCCTGTCTCCTATGTAAGGTATAGATCTGCTCTGACCTTGGCATTGCAGTGGAGGCTAGTATAGTCTCAGTATCAGTTGTACATACACTGGAGACGAGAAAAGTGTATACAACAGAAATCTTCATCTGCCCTTCTCCCAAAGAGTTGAGCTCTCCAGTAAGGCATAGATAGATAGATATAGATCTCTCTCTCTGTGCATGTGTAACTCTTGCTACAGTTATCGTATGATTTAGGTTTTGTTATATATTGAGTATCAGCTGAGGGTCGCACTCCTTTGGGGTATAATAGAGACCATCTGCATGTCTATTAGATTGCAAACTGGAATTTAGTAAGAAGGCGCCTGAGTGGATTCTAGAGTTAGAATAAAGCTTTCATTTTTAGTTTGAGGAAAGTCAGTATGGGCAACAGAACAAAGACCTCTTGGGTGGTGGGAAGTGGAGGGAGCCTGCCAGACAGAGCCTGGGAGAAGGAAGCCAAGGGATGTGACTGTAAAGTGGTTTAGGGCTGACACGTGTTTATGTGGTGCCAGAAACCTCTGGTTTGAAGTTATATTCTTTGCATTTTTCTTAGTTAAGTAACCCATGTTCCTACATCTACAAGAGGGTATACCTCTTTGCAGAAGGAAAAACTCGGAATGTTTCAGCAAGCAATAAGGAGGAAGCTCAAGGGATCACTCAAGTACACTGGCAGCAATTACAAAGGGATTTCCAAGCAACCGCTCTCCCTCAGCTCCGGAGTCATCTAAGTGGAGAAACAGCCCTTTGGTCACGGCTCTGATTTGAAAAAAGTAGAGTTTAGGCCAGGCTTCAAGTGTATGGTTAATTCTCATTAATGAGGCAAGGTCTGCCACCTGGTGGTAAAAAATAAAATGCCACTTGCTTTTCTCATCTAATCTCTCTCTCCAGGTCCGCCCCCTGCCCTCACCCCCCTTTTTTTTTAAATCCTATTTTTGCAAACCTGTCCTCAGCCTCTGATTTGGGACTTGCTTGCCACAGGCCAAAATCTCCTAACTGGTAATAAGATACTGACACCTTGAGGAGAATATTTCAGCAAATATCTGGAACTCAACCATCTTAAATCACCTTTGAAGTTGTTTTAGAACAGCTGGGAGAAGCAAAAGTGAAGAGGGGGGAACTGGTAGGTGTTTGGGTTCTCCTAAAGAAGAAAGCAAGCACTCATTCATTCATACACAATTGTCCACTACGTCACTGTTGAGTACGAAAACCTATGCTAATCAATTTGCAAACAGAATTGTGTAAGACAACACCCCTGCTCCTTTAGTGACAAAGAGAAGAATGGATGACCAAGTTAGGCTGGGAAAATAAATTAGGGTAATTCTTCCATTTGAAAGGCTGAGGAGGGTGCAGAATCATTAGAGTCCATTAGGGGGAGTGCTAAGTCTCCAGAAAAGAAACACACACACTGGGCTAGTTCTGGAATATGCCCCCAATTCCTTGGGGAGTTAACCTATCTATCCCTCACAGATAGCGAAGATACTCCAGTACCCTTGGCAGCTTGTACTTCCAACACCTTCTCCAGCACTGCACACACTTCACTTCCTCCTCCTTTCACCAGCCCTTACTTTTCCTTTCCCACCAGGCTGGTGGTCTCAAAGTGTGGTCCCAGGCATCAGCACCTTCATCACCTAGGAAACTTCTAGAAATGCAAATCCTCAGACCCTACTCCAGACCAAGTGAATCAGAAACTCTCGGAGTATTTTAAAACTCCCCCCCCCCCCAGTAATTTTAATGTATGCTAAAGTTTGAGAACCACTAGTCTAGAAAACCACGTGGATGTGGACCAGGCAGACTGGTGGGAGTGGAAGCAAACGGAAGGAGTAATGGATCCTACATGCCAATCTAGTTAGCCCCACAGAGTGTTAGAGGCAGCAGAGGAACAGCTACAAAGGGAGGAGACAGAGTCATTGCCCAGGCTCTTGCCAACTCAGATTGGCACGGGTATTGTGGACACTAACCCCCAAATTCACCCTAGGTCAAACTGGTTCTGGTACCAAGATCTTCAGACTGGAAACATGGACTTAGCCTTCATTTCCTAGAGAGGGAGCCCTACGGTGTCCACGGCAGGTGAGATAAACCACAGCTAAGCCTACCCCTCTCCCCGCCCCCCCCCCCCCCCAGCTCCAACTGTCTCCACTTCCTTCCAGATCCATGGGAGGCCCATCTCCCCTCCCTGGCAGTGTGGTATAGTCGGAAGCCCCCTCTAGCACCGACCCCCTCCACTTGTGGTTGGGATACCTCCATCGAATACTAACTCCATCAAACCCCTGGCCTCACTCTGCATCCTGCTCCCTCCTCTTTTGGATGGAGAGAATACTACTTTAAAGGGAAAGGCTATTTAAATGTACAGTGCTGCAGTACATGTAATACTTACCCATGGCAGGCATTATTCCTTAGTATTATTCTGCCACACTTTCCCACCCTACCCCCGTCCCATCTGTGCCTCCCCTTCCTTGCATTTCTAGCACAAAATGGGCACTTAGTGTGGAACCACCAATTGAAGCATGCTTCTGCTATCTTCTGCGTTTTTCTCAGCTGCTGCCAAAAAGTGCTACCTCAGGGCCAGGGGCGCAGTTTGTCAGTCTCTTCTGAAGAAACCACTCTTTTTAGGAGGAAAGTAATAAGCTTATTCAGGCATCTCCCCGTCCTCGGTTCCTCCTCCCCACGCGTGGGCACACAAAGAGCGGAAGTGGGGGTGGGGGTGGGGGAACAGGCTCCTTATCTCTGAAGTCCCGGGTCACCTCAGCCCGGGGTCCGGCTAACTGACCTGCAGACTAGTAGATGGGCCCTGGGCGGGGAACAGAGCCCTCCCCCACCTCCCCGGGCTGGGTGACTGTCAGGCCGCATCTGCTCCAAATTTATAGCTCCTCCTCGGGCCGCCGCCGGCCTCTCCACGGCCTCTTTACCAAGTGCAGACCCAGCTGAGACCCCTCCCGCGGGGAGGAAGCGGACACACCCGCGCCGGCCCCGGGCTGGGGGCGGGGAGCAGGTGTGAAGCGGGGGTCGCAGCCGCACGCGCAGTCACCCTCCATCGCACCGCGGAGACCCAGCTTCACCCCAACGTATACACAATGGCGCTGGGGCCAGGCCGAGGGCGGCTCATTACCCCAACCGGCCCAGGAGACGGAGGAGGTGGGAGCGGGGGAGGGCCGAACGCTTGACCGCCGCGCGCGGAGCGCTGGGCAGAGGACACCGGGCCAGTCGGCCGCCAAGAACGCCTCGCCAAGCCCCCAACGCCGGCGCCAATCTGGGCTCCCAAAGCCGGGCAGGCAGAGGAGCCAGGGAACAATGGGAGGCCCGCGGGGGCCGGGGAGGGCCGGGCCGCGCCCTGGGAGCGCGCTCTCCGCGGATTCGGCTGATGGCCCATTGTCCGGCCCCGCTCCGCGGCCGGCCGCCGCCCCTGCGCTCCGCTCGTGCGATTCATTCTCCTTGCTGGCCTCTTCTGCTCGAAAGGAGCAGCTAGCGCCGCAGACACGTGCCGCGGGAAGGGTCGTTCACTGCGGTGGGAGACGGCGGGAGGGGAGGGAGGGGCTGCAATAAGAAGGGACTGCACAGAGATAGCACTATGCCAGTCTCCAACACTGACCCTCCCGCGTGCCTGTGGATAAGGGGACTTTCACTCGCTCCCTTCCCCTGCCCCAAATCCTCTGTCTCCCCAGATTGACGACCCTCTTCTCTAACCCGAACTGTTCCAAGGAAGGTTCTTGCCTTTTGTTTTTTCCCTGGGCCATGGATGCCTTTGCTCGGGCTCTGGAATGCTGAGGTAAAAGGTGGGAGGTTTGGCCAGATGTTCTCCGGACCTTTTACTCTGAGGAAAGGAACTGGATAGAAGAGGGACGCAGGCGGAGAACTTAAGTGCCAGTTGTGACAGCTCCTAATTCCCAGCACCAAGTACCCTAATCTTCAGGCATCTTCTGTCCTAGAGATCTCACGCTGGTCTTGATGGCTTTGTCTAGTGCTCCCCTCTGTCACAGTATCACATTCCCTGGGAGACGGGGACCTTTGGGAAGGGACCTGAGAAGGGACCAGAAAAGGTTTGGGAAAGAGGTCCAGTAATAAAGGGTCCCACCACTGATGGTTGGGCTTCATGGGTGATTTAGAGTTGAATGGACGCTGAAGTCATCAGATCCAGAGGCCACGATCTGGCAGCCCACGAATCAAATGGAAGGACAGACACATTTTGGCCCATAAAGTATTTTTTAAACATTCTATTAGGGATAATGCATATTGTGGATAATAAACATATACAAAATTAGGGAGAAGAATAGAATGAACCCCCATGTACCCACTACCATGTACTATAAGTGCTTCAGCACTTATCCATTCAAAGGCAATCTTCCTTCATCTATTCCCTCACTCTCCCCTCATGATTTTGAAGCAAATCTCAGAAATCATATTTCTTCTGTGAATATTTCAATATAGTCCTAAAAGATAAGGGCTCATTGAATAACATAATAACAATAATACCATTATCACATCTAAAATATATAATCAATGGTCAAACTTCCTAAATGGTCTCTGTTTGTCTTCATTGTCGTTGGATCCAAATGAGTCCATACAGTGCAATGTCTCTTTTCACCTGATGTTTCTCCTTTAAACTCTTTTTTTCCTTGCAATTTATTTGTTGAAGAAACTGGGTCACTTGTTCTGTAGAATTTTCCACTGAATGTATCCCCATGGTGTCATTTAACATGTTCTTCTGCTCTTATATCTCCTGTAAATTGGTTGTTAGATATAGAGCCTTGATCAATTAATGCTTGATTTTTTTTTGCAAGAATACTTCATGGAAAATATGGTTTAATTGAATCAGGAGTAATGTCTGCTTGTCTGTTTTGTTGTTGTTGTTGTTGTTGTTGTTATATTAGCATCCAGTGATAATCATCGCTCAGATCCATTATTTCATTAGAGAATGCCAAATTGTGACATTCTAATTCTGTGATTCCATCTTCATTTATTAGCTGGAATATTTCTCTAAAGAAAACCTGTCATCAACTATTTGTTCATCCTGAGGGGCATTCCCAATAGGAAAAGTAGGGTAAATGCTTGATTCTTTTCCTTATTCATTATTTTTCCAAATAATAACTTGATTCCTTAGTATCATCTAAAGGTGAGCAATGATTTTTTAATCACATCATTATAAACTCATGGATTTAAATATATATTTTTTAAAGATTTTATTTTTTTTTCTTTTTCTCCTCAAAGCTCCCCGGTACATAGTTGTATATTCTTAGTTGTGGGTCCTTCTAGTTGTGGTATGTGGGACGCTGCCTCAGCATGGTTTGATGAGCAGTGCCATGTCCGCGCCTAGGATTCGAATCAAGGAAACACTGGGCTGCCTGCAGAGGAGCGTGTGAACTTAACCACTCAGCCACGGGGCCAGCCCCTGGATTTAAATATATTTGATGTTTTTCAAACCAAGTATGTCTTGACTGCATTGATATTTTAGAATTAGGAAATATCATATTAAAAATACTGAGATCTGGGGGCCTGGCCCCATGGCATAGCGGTTAAGTTCCATACTTTGGCAGCTGGATCCCAGGCGCAGACCTACACTCGTCAGCCATGCTGTGGTGGTGACCCACATATAAAGTGAAGGAAAATTGGCACAGATGTTAGCTCAGGGCTAATCTTCCTCAGCAAAAAATGAGGAAGATTGGCACAGACATTAGCTCAGGGCTAATCTTCCTTGGCAAAAAGAATGAAAGTACTGAGCTCTGGCTTCTCTTGTAGATGATCTGGCAATCCTGAGCCCCTTTCCAGCATGGCATCTGTGGAAGGGCATTGCCCCCTTTAGTGGGCATTTGTTCTTGTCCTGGTCTGCTCAGATCTTTTCTGTTATCTCCCCAGATCCTGCAGGTATAAGTTTGTAAACCAGATCCAATTGTGTTTCATTTCACAGATGAGAGAACTGATGAAGTAACTTATTTACCTGGGACTAGAAGATAATCTCCTGGTTGCCTCCCCAGAGGCGAGAACCAGCTGGACTCTGCCTTACATTCGATTTGAGCTGAGTCAGAGACCTTGGAACACCTCAAGATAACCTGCCTCCCAATTCCCAAAGCACACTTTGCTGAGGAAACTTGGGAGTATTCCAAACTCCTCTCTCTCTCTTGCCTCCCACACCTAGTCAGTCACCTTGTCTGCTAATTAGCCTCCCTGCCTCCATTCCTGTCCCCCTCCAATTCATCCTCCTCAATCCCAAAGAGGTTTTCCAAAACATCAGTCTAATCATGTCACTCTCTGACTTAAAAGTCTGTCAGCAACTCCTCATTGCCTGTAGGTTAGATCTAACTCACCTTTGCATGGCATACAGGGCCCTCATGAGCTGGGTTTTACCACATCTGCCTCCTTACCTCATGCTGTCCCCTTGTCAATACCCGGTCCTCCAGCCAGACTGACTTGTCCTCTGCACACACAGTGCTGTCTGTATTTGTGGTTTGCTTCTTTAAGCACCCACTCCTTTACCAGCTAACTCCCACTTATAGTTTAAGTCCCACTTCAAGCTTTGATCTTCTTTGAAAAACCTTTTTTGGCATGCCCTGGCTGCATTGGATGTCCTGCACTGCTCTCCTATGCATCCTGTGCTTTCTTTAAGAACAGCCCCTTGCCATCCTGGATTTTTGTTTTTGTTTTTGCTTTTTCAAATTAGCTTCGTTTTTTCACTTATCTCCTTCCTGGACCATGTGGGAGCTTCCTGAGGCCTGACAGGCCCTGCATCTGTATCTTCAACTCCTAGAACTGAAACACACAGTAGGCCATCAGGGAGGATTTGGTGGGTAAATGAAATTAGGCCAAAGAGATGAAGGTTTGTGGACTTTTTTGGTCAGAAGTAAGCTCCCCCTTCCCTTGTAGGGCGGGGACTTGATTTAAATGACAGCACCATAGTAAATTCACTCCCACAGATGCCAGTTAGATGCTAGGGCTGCCTGGGGCTGATGTGAGCATCCTGGGAACCGCGGCCAGTGTCTGCTGCACTGCCTGGATCACGACCGGAGCCCTGCTTGGCTAGGCCATCCGCCTACCGGCGTGTGTGCGCGCGCGCCGTACTGGACCAGTGCGTGTGTAAGATCCGCGGACCGGTGTGTGTGTGTGTGATGTGTGGACCAGTGTATGTGTGTGTGAGAGATCCGTGGACCTGTGTGTGTGTGTGTGTGTGTGTGCGCGCGCGCGCGCGCGCACTCGCGCATCGCCCACCCCGCCTTCTCCCGCTGGGAGGATAATTAAAGCGCCAAACGGCGGAGCGGGCGGGCAGGGTTCCCGGGGGCGCATTTCATCGGGGCTGATTAATGAGGCCGGGGAGTTAATGAGGAGAAAGCTAAACGAAGGGAGCTGAGCAGCGGAAGGCGTCTCAGAGGCCCTGGAGGGGGCCCTCCGAAGGTATCTCCCGCCCTCTCTTTTCAGGGAAGGCTTAGCGCCAGCCACATGGTGCCCCTGGCTCCACTCACGCCTCTGGCCGCGGGAGGGGAGGGGTCGCCGCCACCTCACACTAGCCGCAGTGGAGAGCTCGCTTCTCCTTCCTTGCCTGTGCCTAACTCTGCTAAACGGAAAAAGAACTTCCCTTACCATCTAAAACACAACAAAGGACCTTAGGAGGCCGCCCACTTCTTTTCTCCTTGAGGAACATTGGGCGGTCCCGGACCACCTGCAGATTTCATTCCGGACTCAAGAACCAACTCTATCGTTACCAACTGAGTAACCTTAGAAAAATTACTTAGTCCTTGAGCCTCACCTTCTGCACTTGTAAAATGGGATCACACTCGTCGCCCACCCAAATGGCTAACGTTGACGGAGAACTTTGCAAGTACCAGACACTACTCTTAAGCATTTGGCTTGTATAACCTCATTTATCGATCCCAACAACTCTAGGAGGTAGGCTCTATTATTATCATCTTTATTCCATAGATAAGGACATTAAGGAAGGGAACGTGACATCACTTGCCTGAGATCACCCAGCTTCCTGGGGTGACCCAGCTACTAAGCGGTGGGGCTGGGAAGTGATCCTACAGGGTGACCCCAGAACGTGTGTCCTTACCCAGTGAGCAATGGTGCTAGCTTGCAGGGTGATTGTGAGGGTCTAATCAGATAACACACAAAAAGGACTGCAAACTAAAATCTAAGCAAGTGTGAGAAGAAGCCACTATTATTATTATTATTATTTTCATTCCCAGTTTTGAATCCAGGGTAAAGATAAGGCAGTGGGGGATGGACGCCCTGAACAGAGAGAGAACAGGCAGTGTGATGGCCTCTCGGACATTCTGCGGCCTGTGTCCTGACCACAGTGGTAGAGCAGAGCAGAAAATGACCTCTCGCTGAGCCCCCCATACCTACCCCTCAATGCACACACCTCTATGGTCAGGCTATGGACACACCAAAGGGTCTCTGTGTGCCCACAAGTGGCATAGGTGTAGTAGCTTCAACTTTAAAGGATAGAGTATAGTGCAAAGGGAGGGGGATGACTTTGGACTCAAAAGAACCGTATTCCAATATGAATCTGCCATTGACCAGCCGTGTGAGCCTGGTTGAGTTGCTTGATGACTCAGAGCCTCATCTGTCATTTAGGAATGGTAACTACTATCCACATTTCACTGGACTGCTGTAAGAGGACAAGCATGAAGCTTTGCATGTGAAAAGCTGTTGTAACTTTATGTTGTGCTTTGTATCTAGAAATGGTTAGAAGGAGAGTCCAGGGCACTTCCCCTGGGCGTGCCAGGGTTTTCTAGCAATAGGTAATGGGGCAAGGTGCCTGAGTCCTCCAATGAATACCCCCCCCCCGCCCCCCCGCAGCTGACTTTGGGATCTACAACTCCATATTGATCTCCAGTCAAGAGTGATTTGAGACCAGAAGTCAATCAGCTACAACAAAGTGTTGATGAGTCTGAAATGAGCCGATTTCCTTTGGATGAGTTTCTTCTGCTGGATCAGGGAAATTGAGGCTGCCCAGGCCAACTAAAAACAAATCAGTCTGCTCCCTCTTGTCAGACACAGCCAGCTTCCCCAGTAACCAGACTCTTAAGCCCCTAGCCCTGACTAACGCTCCACACCACCCCCCTCACTGTGGGAGCCGGCCAGCACTGGCAAAGGAGGGAGCATCAATAATTTTCTCCAAAGGAGCTGTGTCTAGAGAAACCAATATTTAACATCCCCATTTACATTGAAAGCGTGATTCTGATTATGAGATGGTAATGAGGGGATTAGCCAGAGGAGAGAGCCCCCCTGCCTGCCGCCCCCTCCCATTCTTCTTTCCATCACCCTGCACCCTGGGCTTATTCCTGGAAGAGGAGGTGTGGGGGAGGGTGCAGGGCACTCCCACTGGGAGAGCATCAGAGATGCCAGAGCAGGGCAGGGGTCCTCCAAGACCCCATCTGAGAGCCCCTTATTCATGTCTGGAATCAATTAGCCTCAGAAGGGGTGATGGGTGAGGTTTGAGACACCTGACTCTGAGGGTCCTTCTGTTCCTTTCCCCTAGGCTTGGCTGAGGCCTCTACTCTCTGTCGGGTATTTCAGATAGGTGAGTTTCTTTTGTCATGCTTTGTCTCTGAGGTAGAGGACTGAAGTAAAAATGTCTCCTGGGAGTATTTTTGCTTAGCTTTTGGCTTCTCTGGCTTAACCTCAAGCCCAGGCCCCTCCTCTAAATTCCCTGCATCTGTGGAATGGCATCCTTGTTCTCCTTGTCCCAGACCCTGCCTTTTAACTAGGCGGCGGTTTATCTCTGGCTCTTCCTGTGGGGTGAGGGGTGGGGGATGGAGAGAACCCAAGGGGGTCACCCATCCTGAGGCCCCGTTTGTTGGTGGACAATTGCGCTCAGACGGGATAATTCAGTATGTGATTGTGGTCACGCCCCCCCTTTTGTGCCCCTTTCAGAGCCAATCTCCCAGGCCCAGATGGGTTAATCCATAATGCAGACGAGCAAGTAATTGGCTGTCAGCCTGGCCCCTTGCACCCCCTCCCCTATTAGTGCCACTGCCCTAATGAAGCCCAGCTTGGAGAGCCCCCTTCTCAATGAGGCGCCAGTCCCAACCCAGCCAGGCACACATGTGTCTCTGCTGCTCTGCCTGAAGCCTGGCTCCCTTTAGGGACCCCCAGCCCAGCCTCCCCGGGGTGACCCAGCTGCCAGGGCTGCAGCGGCCCGGGGGGAGGCTGTGATGGATGGGAGGGAGTTAGTTAATAGAGCCCAAAACACATGGGCCCTGTCCCCACATCGACCCTCCCCCTCATGCGCACACACACACACACACACACACACACACAGGCACACACACTTTTACAGCTTCCTCTGACAGCAGCCCTGGCCTTTTGAAATAGCCCCATGGAATATTCCCCACTCCGGTCTCCAACCTAAGCTGTGCCGAAATAGGACCTAAATGGGGGCTAGGAAGCTGCTTCCTTGGATACTGGCCCAAGTTATTGCTGCCCACTCCATCCCCAACCTCTGCCAATCTAAGTCCCCTTGTGGGTTTTGGGCAGAGATGGCTCAAGGCAGTGTTAAAAGATGAGCTTGGCCCTCAGTCTCCAGTGTCTCAACCAATATTGGAATCTTACCAAGAGATTTTCTTTTCCTTAATTCTTGGACTCCATCTCTGTTTCCTGATCCTACTTCTCTTTCTCCCCACTTCCCAACCAATTCTTTAGTTAGTGGCAGAACTAGAAGCAAGCCCAAAGGACGAGGCAGGTATCTGCAGACAGAGCCCTTCTCTTTGCCGGAGCTGCCCTGTCTTGTGCTAAGCTTCCCCATCAGGTTTTGAGCTCCCTATCTCTGGAAGGATTCAGGCCAAGCCTGGATGAGATTTGTTTAAAATGTCATAGAAGAGAGGTTTGGGGAGGATATTTGCAAAGGGACCTACCATTCTCTAATTCCCTCCACTTACTTCCTATTCCCACCTCTCTGTTCCCTCCTTCACCCAATACAAAGAGCTGTGGCTTTGCTGTCCCTCATTCTGAACCAATGGAGGAAAGAAGAGACTGGCCACTGCCTGGGTGTGGGCTGCTTGTGGGTACCCACTGAGGCAGGAGCTCTGTGTCCTGAGGAGAGCCCCCCACCCATAATGTGCCTGTTCTCCTTCCTCTACTTAACCCTATAAGAATGATAAGTATATATTTTTCCCTTATTAATTAACAAAATATTTTTAAGTGGTGGAAAGATGGAAAAATTGTGTATGCATTCCCTCACATCTAATTCAACCATTGCTTATATTTTGGTTTATTTTTCTTTCCATTTTTCTTCATATGCATACAGGAAATCATTCAACACAACTGAAATATTTACTGAATGTCTTCAATGTGCCAGTGCTTAGAATTTTTCTATTAGGAATGTAACTCCAGATCCCTTCCTATGGTTCCTCCTCTTCTAATGCCAGGGTTATTGCCCTGGAATAGGTAAACCTTCTCATCATGGAGTATTTGGAAATTCTCACATTTAGAGATAGGAGTCTCAGAGCCTATCAAGGTTGGAATCCATAAGGCGCTCCAAAGTCACAGTAGGCAGTCCCTTTATGATTAAGACCATGGAAAAGAAAATTAGGTCCCCATGCTGATAAGTGCAGGGCCAGGGGGAGGAGGCGTGGAGGCAACTGACCCTGAAAAATGTCTAGCCCCATTTCTGATTAGATGCGGGAAGAACACTGAGTGGTGAAATATCATTCAGAGGTTGCTTCTAGGAAATGTTGAATATTTATGAGCTATGCAATCAGGACCTAGGAGGTAAGCCTTTAAAAATAAAGAGGCAGCAGGATGGGGGTAGGGAAGATGGAAGGAGAGAGAGACATGAAAGAGAAGCCACGGGAAAAGAGAGGGACACACGAAAGAAAGGACAGAAGGGAAGAGTAGGTTCCCGTGACTTGTCAGAATAGTGACTTCTCTGCATGCTCCTAAAATCTAGCTCCGTCTCTACTCATTGTGTAGATAGCGAATGAGGTCACAAGGAAGCTGGACTTTTCCAGGTCAGGCTGTGCTTCTCTGTGGGAGCCCGTAGAGATCCTGGAGTCATTTTTATTCCAAGGATTGAGCTCCAGGATATGTCAGTGAAACAGAGCCCCTTATGATGTAGAAAACCAAGATCAGTGTAAAGCAGTGGAAGGAGGGGCTCCAGGGCAGAAGGATTCCTGTAGATACTAGAGATAGGTCCAGTATTCAAGGTGAATATATATAAATCTCTGAACACACACAGAAACAACCAAAGAAACACAGAGAATAGACTCAGTGATGTAACGTGGAAAACATTTCACATGTATATTTAACACAAAAGCATTTCCCTTTGAATGTAAATCATTAGAGGCAAGGGAATTTTCCTCTTTAATTGAAAAATGAGACATCCTCTGTTGTATTGCAGGGGATTTGAAGATCTTAATTGGTCTCTTCCTTTGTGAATTTGATGCTCATGCACAGAGAGAGACAGAGAGAAAGCGAGGGATTGAGAATGATAAAGAACAGAGTCCATTTCTGACTTCCCTGAAACTGCGGAAGTGCCAGGAATTACAGAAATGAGCAAATACAAAGAGCGGCAGGTTTAATACTGAAAGGTACCAGGGACTAAGGGGTTTAGACAATAAAACCCGAATGACAGAAAAAGATCTGGAAGTCTTAGTGGATTATACTCAGCAATGTGATTGTAAAAGTCACTCTATTACTAGAGTTGCACAGAGAGTGAAATGTTGGGGGGAGAGAATAGGGGGCGTCTTCCTTCTGCTATCCTCAGATGCAGGTCTTTCACAGGGATGTGGTATACCAAGCATACAGGTGTAGGGTGAGCCTGAGTTTAAATCCTGGATCCTCCATTTGCTAGCCAAGTAACTTTGGGCAAGTTACCTAACCTCTCTGCCCCATCTGTAAAATGAGGGTAACGACAGTACCTCTTCATAGAATTATTAGGAAATTAAATGGGTAAAGCACTTAGAATAGTCCTGTCAAAAGTAAGTTCACAATAAATGCTATCTATTATAATTCACGTAATTCATGTCTTCATTAACATGAGCACTGACTACATGCTACACATTATGTTAGGCAACAGGGGTACAAGAATGAGTAAGATATAGTTCCTGTTCCCTAAGGGGAACTTAGAGCTTATGGAAAAGATAGACATCTAAGCAAATAATTAAAACATCATATGTTAAGTCATACAGCAGTGGAATAAACCAAGTGTTCTGGGAGGACCCTACAGTCTGGGAGAGTCAGAGAAGTCTTCACTAATTCGGCGATTGAAGCTGGATTGCCACGATGAAAGGAATCCAGCAGGCAGAGAATGGAGGGAAGAGGGCATTTCAGGAAGAGGAAATGGGGAATGGCAAAAGAAAAGACATCAGAAGTAGGGTGAGCACAACACATTAAAAACAAAGGGTAGCTTGGTAGTGGGATATAGATAACCAGAGAGAACGGGGTGAGATAATGGAGATCTTGGAAAGGCAGACAGCATCCAGAGTATGACCTCACACAACTGAGGTCTATCTTGTAGGAACTGAGGACTATGATTTTTAAGTAGGTGAGTAACATGATCAGATTTGAACATTAGAGACAAGCATGTAGTCCAGTGTCTGGTACTTAGTAGGTGCTTAGTAAATGGGGGTTGAACAAATATTTGACAACTCCCTGAAGCACAGAGGAGAGGATGGATTCTCAGGGGGAGACTGAATGCAGGGAGTTAGGTTGCAATAGTCAGAGTGAGAGATGATGAGAACCTAAACTAAGGCAGTGGTGGTGGAGATGGGCAGGAGGTACAGAGCTGAGGAAATGTCTCAGAAACTCACCGGAGTGGCATGCTCAGTTTGAGGTTCAGGGTTTAAGGGGGATATGGAGAAGTTAGAAAGATTCCAAAAGAGAGGTCCTGTTTATAATTGTTAACAATAATAAACATTGGGATAAACAAACAAGAAATGTTCAAGATCTACATAATGAAAACCTTAAAATTATTAAAGGACATAAAAATGAGGCAGATATTTTCTTCCGCAAACCTGTACCACTGGTCCTCAAGGGGGATAGGCATACTCCTTGCTCCTTATTGTTTAATCTGAACCATTCACCCCTCCTGCTCTTTAAAAACCTCCACATCTTTGAGTCTAATGTCATAAGACTCTACTACCCACCATCTCAGTACCACCCACTATCGACTCCAGGGCCATTCCATCTCACTCCTTGCAGATTTTAGCTCCCGGATCAATGTCTCTTACCAACTCTTCCCCTGCTCTAATTCTTGATGATTTTAATGACCACTTAGATGATCCATCTAGAATCCTTGCTGCTCAGCTTCTGGACCTCTCCTCCCACAATCTTGCTGTCTGCTCTACCTTAGTCACTAATTCCTGTGGTCATACTCTAGTGGACTTTGTCATAATCAATGACTGAACTACTCCATGATCTTTTTTTCAAGCATTCTCATTTCCAATCACTTTTTTTATTCCAAAGATTGGCACCTGAGCTAACAGTTGCCAATCTTTTCTTTCTTTCTTTCTTTTTTTTTTTTGCTTTTTCTCCCCAAATCCCCCAAGTATATAGTTGTATATTTTAGTTGTGCGTCCCTCTAGCTGTGGCATGTGGGACACCGCCTCATTGTGGCCTGATGAGTGGTGCCATGTCCACACCCAGGATCCGAACCATGAAACCCTGGGCTGCTGAAGTGGAGTGCACAAACTTCACCACTCGGCCTTGGGGCCGGCCCCCTACATCTTCTGATATTCCAGTTCCAACAAACCTTAGACCCCACCAGAACAATTCAATGATCTCAATTTGTTCCATTCATCTCAACCTCTTTTCACCGTCACTCCTTCAATTTATCAACTCATGGCCCCACTTCCCTGTTTACTCAGCTTAAATTCCTGTGGTCAATCATTGGAATAAGTTTCTTATACATTCTCAACTTCCCTACCTGACTCTCACTTCTTTGAGCTTGTTTGGCTAATCCACAAAGTTGGGCAAATCTAACTCTCCACTTCTGCACCTACACTCAGGCAGCTGAATGTACCTGGAGAAAAATACAAAGCTATGCATAGTGGTCTCACCTTTAATTCATGATCACTAACCTAAAGCAGACCTCTAATGCTGCCCAGCAATTATATTGCATTTCCATAGACATCAACTCTCCTCTCTCCTAAGTGACTATCATACACTTTCCTCTGTCCTCCAATTGCCAACACCTCTTCCCCTATCTTCACTCTTAGCTGAGAACTTTGCTTCCTATTTCATGGAGAGTGGAGAAGCAATCAGAAGAGAACTCTACTGGCTCCCACCACTACATCTTACCACCTACTTATGTCTGTGTCCATGCACCGTACCCTTTGTCCTGTTCCTGTGGATGAACAATCGTGTGTCCTTACTAAGTGAACCTGTTCAGTTATGCACTAGACCCCCATCTCTCCCACTCAAGGACATTGTTCCAGTAACTTTCCGCTCTCCTCTCTGGGTCATGGGTTTCCCTTCTCTATTAGATCATTTCAGTCAACACATAAACATGAGGTTGTTTCTCCAATTTTATTAAAAAAAATTTTGATCCCACTTCTTTTTCAACTGTCTCCCTACAAATCTTCCCACTTCAACAAAACTCTAATTCTTTTCCTTCCATTTACTCTTGAATTTCCAGTAAGATTTTGCCTCCACCAATCCACCAAAACTGCCTTTAACAAAGTCAACAGTGACATCCACATCACTAAATTCTATGGTTAATCTCAGTCTTCATCCTGGTTGATCTTACTCCATTTGACCATTGAACCCTCCTTCCTCCTTCACCTGGTCTCACCCTTCTTTACTTGGTTTCCAGGACATCACACTCTCCCAGATTTCCTCATATGTCTCTGACCCTTCTTAGTTTTCTTTTTGCATCCTCCTCAACTCCCTAAATTCTAAATGTAAAAGTACAGAAAGGCCTAGTCCTTGGACCTGTCCATTTTTTCCTATCTTCCTTGATGATCTCATCTAGTTTTGTGGCTTTATATGCCGTTTATATGATGAGGACTCTCAAATTTGTATCTCTAGCCTAGATTGCTCCTCTGAACTTCAAGACTAGTTCATGCAACTGCCCATGTGACAACACCACTGAGATTTCTAACAGGCATCTCAGACTTAGCATGCCCAAAACTGATTTCCTAAAATTACCCATTGACTCTACAATGCATTTGGGTGTCCTCATCTCAGTAAAACCTTGTCAGCTCTATTTTAAAAATATGTATAGAATTCGACTACTTCTCATCGTGACTGGTACCACCTTGATCCTAATCGCTATTATCACTTGCCTGTGTTATTGCAAAAGCTTTCTAACTAGTTTTCCTTCTCTACCCTGGCCCCATCTTCAGTCTATTCTCAGCATAGCAGCCAGAGAAATCCTAGTAAAAAATAAGATTATGTCAATCTTCTGCTCAAAACTCTCCAATGATTCCCATCTCATTCAAAAAAGCACGAAAGTCCTTATTCTGTCTTACAAGGTTCTATGTAATCTCTCCACTCATGACGTCTCTCTCCTTCATGCACTCTACTCTACCCACACAGATCTCCTTTCTTTTCCTCCAGCTCACTAGTCCTGCTACTGTCTCAGGGCTGTTGCATCTGTTGTTTCCTCTACATGGAATAACTTCCTTAAGATAGCCCCATGGTTCATTTCTTTACTTCCTTAAGGTCTTTACTCAAATGTCATCTTCTCAACGAAGCCTTTTCTGGATATTCCATCTAAAATGTTAGCTTCTCCCACCACTACCAAACAATTCTTATCACTACTTAACTTACTATATATTTGACTTATTTATCTTGCTTATTGTTTGTCACCCTCATTAAAATGTAAGCTCCATGAGGGCAGGAGTCTTTGGTTTATTTTGATAGCTGAGGTATCCCCAGCTCCTAAAAGAGTGCCTGGGACAAACCATATAACCAATAAATACTTGTTTAGTCAATAAACGAATACTTTATTTTTTGAAAAGAAAGGATCAATGTCGTAAAGATGTCAAATCTTTTAAATTAATATATAAATTCAATATGGCAATAAAAACATCTAAAAGATTTTTTTAAAAGATTTTATTATTTTCCTTTTTCTCCCCAAAGCCCCCCAGTACATAGTTGTATATTCTTCGTTGTGGGTCCTTCTAGTTGTGGCCTGTGGGACGCTGCCTCAGCGTGGTTTGATGAGCAGTGCCATGTCCGCACCCAGGATGCGAACCAAGGAAACACTGGGCCGCCTGCAGTGGAGCGCGTGAACTTAACCACTCGGCCACGGGGCCAGCCCCTATCTAAAAGATTTTTCCCAAAACTTAATAGAGTGATAATTATGATTGTTTAAAAAGAAATTCAAGAATAGCCAGAAAAAGTCTAAGCATTAAGAGTAATGAAAGGAAACTACCAGAAAATAAAATATATTACAGAGCTATAATAATTGAACAATTAAGTACTGTCATAGTACTAAGAGATCAGTTAGATCTGTTAGATCAACTAACACAGCAGAGATTCTAGAGGTAGAGAAAAATTTACATAGGAATGTAGCATATAAGAAAAATGGCCCTACAAATCAGTGAAGGAAAGATAGGGACAGTTTCTTATCTGTTTTAGGGGAAAAAACTATATCTTTACCTTACTCTTTATATCAAAATAAATTTCAGATGCATCAAAGATCTAAGTGTAAAATATTAAAGCCTAGAATTATCGGAAGAAAGCAAGGATTCTATCTTTGTAATCTCGGCTTGAAGAAGGCCTTTCTAAGCATGACACAAACCCAAAAAGATATCATGGAATATATTAGTACATTTGATTTTATTTTTAAAAATCTGGCAAAGTATTTCAAAGTGAACAGTAAATGACAAACTGGGTGGTGGTGGGGATTGCAACATATGTATGAGAGACAGATAATACATTGTCTGCAAGGACATAAGAGGGCAAATCACAGAAAAATATGCAAATGGCCAATAAACATATGAAATATGCTCAAGTTTACTCAGAATTAAATATATGAGTATTAAAATGATGAAATGCATGTTTCATTTATTGAATTATAAAAAATTGAAAAATTTTATATCTGGTCGTGGTGAACAAATAGGTGCCTTCATACAGTGTTGTGGGACTGGCACTTGTGGCAATATTTTGAAGGGCAGTTTGTCAATATTGATGAAATTTCAAATGCACAAACATCTTGCTATGTAACTTTAGGCAGTTTACTTAAGTAAAGTTACTTTACCTTCTGTCCTTTCTTAGGTCCAATTTTCTCATCTGAAAAGTGGCGATAATAGTACCTCATAAGGTTCCTATGAGAATTACACAAGATTATGCCTGCAAAATGCTCAGGTCGGGTTCCTTGTCTATCTTTCTCGCAACTGTACCTCTGCCATTGAGAACTGTGTCTGGCACATAGTAGGTACTTGGTGAATGTCTGCTGGATGTATGAATAAATAGAACCAATCAATAAATATTAGCTATTGTTAGCTATTATTGACCTCTATAATTTCACTTCTAAGAATTTATCCTACAGATATGCATGTGTATAAAGATATATGTATAAGATATTTATTTGTAGCATTGTTTATTTAAAAAAATCCAGAAAAACTCAAATCTCCATAAATAGGGGCCTGATTCCAAATGTATGATAAGTCTCTGCAACAGATTATTAGGCAGTCATTAAAGTATAAAAGATGGAGGGCCAGCCCGGTGGTGCAGCGGTTAAGTTCGCACGTTCTGCTTCTTGGCAGCCCGGGGTTCGCCGGTTCGGATCCTGGGTGCGGACATGGCACCACTTGACACACCTTGCTGTGGTAGGCGTCCCACATATAAAGTAGAGGAAGATGACCACGATGTTAGCTCAGGGCCAGGCTTCCTCAGCAAAAAGAGGAGGACTGGCAGTAGTTAGCTCAGGGCTAATCTTCCTCCAAAAAAAAAAAAGTATAAAACATGGAGATACACATACTGATATGAAAGGATGCTCTAAAAATCTTGGTAAGTTAAAAAAAGCAAGTTGCAAAGCAGTACAAATAGTATAATCATATTTGTGTTTTAAAAAGGATAGAGATATATATGCTTTCAAAAATCTGAAAGGATACACAAGAAGCCATTAGTAGCTACCTCAGGCAAGTAGGATGAAGAAGTACTTAAGAGTGGTGGGGACTTTGAATGTTCATTTTATAGTCTCTTATTAAGCTTGGATATTTTAGCATGAGTATGTATTATACCTACAATAATAAAATTATTTTTAAAACCATCAAAATAGGAGCGCTATCTCCCTAGGAGAGCATCAGGAATAATGTGAGGGGAAGAAGGGAAGAAAACAGGAAAAGGAGGCATATTGGGTTGAATAGTATCCCCCCAAAATTCATATCCAGCCAGGACCTTAGAATGTGACTTTATTTGGAAATAGGATCTTTGTAGATGCAATTAGTTAAGAAGAGGTCACCCTGTATTGGGGTGGACCCTAATCTAATGACTGGTGTCCGTATAAGACACACATGGGGAAGAATGCCATGTGAAGATGGAGGCAGGGATTGGAGTGATGCATCTACAAGCCCAGGAATGCCAAGGATGGCTGACACCCACCAGAAGCTGGAAGAAGCATGGAAGGAATCTTCCCTAAAGACTTCAGAAAGAGCATAGCCCTGCTGGCACCTTGACTTCAGACTTCTCGCCTCCAGAACTGTGAGATTATTATATAGAAATTATTATTATTTCTATATAATAGATATAAATATATAAATTATAATATATAAATTATTATTATTATATAGAAATTTATTAATTTCCGTTGTCAAAGGCCACCTTATTTGTGGTACTTTGTAACAGAAGCCTTAGGAAAGTAATATAGAAGAGAAAGAGAGAGGGAGGGAGTGGGGAGTGAGAGGTAGAGAGGCAGAGAAGGCTAGTGGGCTCTGAGAGGAATTGTGAGGACTAACTAGTTAATCGGATGTCTTCACTAAACCAGTATTTATGAGTGCTTGCTCTGAGCCAAGCTGTTTAAAAGGAACCAAGAAAGCTCTTGCTCTCCCTAGTCACTGTTCCCTTTGTACTGGGATGTGGACATTTCTGCCCAGTTGCCTCCAGATTTCCAGATTTGGTGGAGTGTATTGCAAAGTGTCTCCCCACAGGTTCCTCCACTGGAACCCTGTGGGGAAAGGGGTACTCTTGGGCAGGGGGCCCTGGCTTATTATCTCAGCAGCTACGGGGGTTGAGCCAACAAACTCTGGCTCCTGCTGGCAGCAGGCTCCTGCTGTCTGCTTTCTAGCCTGGTGCCTGTTCTTTGCTCTCTGATCCCCCCTCCTGTTTGGCCCTCTGGCCCCTGACGGCTGGGTCACTGCCCCCTGGCATCATCACTCTGAAGCCAGCAACCCCGCTGGGTCATTCACAGGCAGGGCCTAGTGGGGTGGGGGACAGATGTTAGTTTTGTGCTCCCCTCCCGCCCCCGCAAAAACACACATATGCTCAGTGTGTATCAGTGCCCAGGCAGAAAGAGTGATGGGAGGCTGCAAGCTCTAGGGGGATGTAAATGGACTGGGCAGTGTGTGTGTGTGTGTGCGCGTGCGTGCACACATGCACTAAGGAGAGTCTGTGGCAGTAATCAGTGTGAGACAGGGGGGTTGTCCTCAGACTGCCCTCCTGGGCAATTACATGCCAGCAGCTTCATCCGCTACCAGCTGGCATGCAGACTTTGGACCACCAAGAAGCCTCCCATACAGCCCCCAGCTTGGTCACTGAAAATTCCCAGCCACATTCTCTGGCCTATGTGCTGGCACTAGGCCAAGGAAGTTGGTCTGGGATAGCTACTCCCTCCCTTGACACTCACACACACACAGGCGCGCACACACACACACACACACACACACCAGTGCTGAGGGGAGGGGCAAAGAGTTCCTTTAGAGGCTCATGATTCCCAAAAACCACTCTTGTGCAGGGTTCTTGTGTTACTCATACTGATTTCCCTTTCCCATTTTCCATGCTCCTCTGCAAACCAACTCACCCAAAATACAAAGCTGGGAAAGAAATATCCCTCTTCCGCATCTACCACATAACGCCTGGTCCCAGGCTCTTTTCTGTGGCTCCACTTGAGTAGTTCCCTACACACACACACACATTTCTTCCCACCAGATGCCATAGCCCTGTCAGAATACACTTACCGTCCATTTCTACAGACTCAACTCCTCCTATCCTCCCTGCCTCCTGCTATTTGCTCCTCTTTCTGCCAACTCCCCTTCAAAACCTCCTTTTCTCTTTCTTACCCTTTCTAAAGTGCAGACTGTATTATTTAAAAAATCCTGGAAAAGAAGTAGTCTCCTGAGGCAGCAGAAGAGAGAGGCCCTGAACTCAACTCTGATTCTTTCTTCAGCCTAAGGTGGAAACTTATAAACAAATTGCATGGACTCCCAGACACAGGCCCTCCACTGACAGTGCACATACTCAGAGTGTTTGAGGTGCTGTACAAGCTCCTATAGTCTACAGGTCAGGAAATGGAGGCAGATCCAGTGAGTTACCTGCTCTCTCTAAGCAAGAGGTAGAAGCCAGAGTCGTGTTGGTAATTTGTGGGTGGGGAGGGGCAGGCAGTGAGGAGACGAGTAATCTCCTTCCAGAACTGCCTGTGGGAACAGCCCAGAGAGAAGCTGGACTTGAAAGAGTGCAGGGCCAGTTTCTGGGCTTCCCCCGTGACCTTAAGTAAAGAAGGGAAGGGGAGGAGAGGGCTGAAGAAGAGCAAGGATGTGCGATCCCGGCTGGGCCTTCTCTGCCCCATCCCCTGTCAGGCCCAGGGTTCCAGTACCACTAGGGTCGGGGTAAGGGAGCTCATGCTATGGATGGAAGGTATTCATTCTCCAGTACACCCCAGGTGAGCACTCCTCCCTCTTTTGGCATTATGTCTCAGTTGGTTTAAAGGGTGAGTATTCTAGAGATACAGGGGAGTACAAAGAAGGAAAGAGCAGACAAAATCAATAAAAAAGGTGGGAAGAGGAAAAAGAGAGTACAGAGAAGGAGTGAAGTGTAGAAGAGGGACAGGAGATTTGGGCCAGGAGAGTCCTGGAAAGGAAGAGAGTGGCCCCACTATTTGTCCAGCCTCCAAACCCAGGATGACAGGCATTAGGAAGCAGGCTTGCCCACGGGCTGAGTCGCAGCCTCCGCTCAGGGAGACCTGAGCAAATACGTCCTGATCCCCACATAAAGGGCCAATTAACTGCGCCGTCTCCAGGAACAAATCCGCTAACAGGGTGACAAGCCCCTAGACGCTGGCAGGCCCTGTGTTTGCTGAGAGGCCAACTGGGAGCAAATCAGGGGATTAGGATGGGGCAGGAGCCGCATGGTGGGATGCGGTTTCCTGTCTGCAGCAGCCTTGCCAGCCCCAGAGCAGGGCTGCCAGGATGCTGGATTTCAGTCCTGGTTCAGCCTCTGGTGAGCTGGAACCCCAGTAACTCTGGTCAGCAGGAGGAGAAACAGAGGGCCCCTGAACTGGGAATCTGAAGTGTCAGAGTAGAGCAAGTAGTCCGATTCCTCCTTAACAGACGAGGAAACTGAGGTCCAGAGCGGCGATGTCTTCTAATTGGCAAATTTAGGATTGAAACTCACTTCTGGGTTGGTCATTCCTGAAGGGATATATTTCTGGTGAGGACATACATCCCTTACCATCTCTCTTACCTGAATGAAGCCTGGCCCTAGAGAAAGGGACAGACCTCTAATCCCATCTCATAGTATCCTGGTACTTGAGAAAGAATGTGTCGCTACCCGAACTCGTCCCAGCCTCAAGGTCCGCTCAGGTTCAAGTCGTCCTCGGGGCACCAGACCGCTAGTCCAGCCAGGGCAGGCGAGGTGCTGAAAGAACAGCTCCCAGGGCGCTGCCTCCCCTGGGGCTGTCCCCGCCCTGCAATCCCCAGCACATTTTTGTTTCCAGCCTTGCGAAGTCACGCGCAGAGCTGAGGCGAGGGGGTAGGAGGACACCTAAATGCCCGTTAGTCTGAGGCCCCAAGAGCCGGCGTGTGGACTGAGGGAGGCGTTTTGAGACAAGCTCCCCACCCCCTGACAATGTCTCCGGTTCGCTTGAGCGCTGTCTGCCTGAAATACTCCAACTGTTGACTCCGCTTATTCTGGGGTCTATGACTGTGTAGCGCCCACCTCTCTGGATCGCGACCTCTTCACCTGCCCCCTCCCCGGTCAGAAGCAGCCGCCCAACGAAGGTGGTCTCATCACACTGAGGCTGACGGCTGAGTCAGAACCCGGGGCACTCAGCCATCAGCAGGGCCTTACCCCAGACAGGAAGACCCGGGTCCCTCTCTTGCCCTGACACCCCAACACCAACCATCTCCAGCCTAGGAAAGTGTGTGTGTGTGTGTGTGTGTGCGTGTGTGTGTGTCTGCAGGGGTGGGGGACTGGGAGATCTTCAGGTAAAAAGAACTCCAGAAAAGTCAGAAGCATGCTGGGACTGGGGGGGGGGGTCATGCTCCCCCTACCCCGCCCCCCCCCCCAAGAAGGACGACCTTTGTCAGGTTTGAGCAGATTTGCACGAGTTTTCCATCAACTCCATCTCTTCTCTTGCATTTGCCTTTACAGAAACAATATCGCTCTCTTTCTCTTTGTCCCGGACTCCCTAGGCCCCCTTCAGTCTCCTCAAAAGGGTAAAAAAATTTAATGAAACACGTCAGAGCAGAGTAATGCAAAAGTATGCAAATAGATGCGAGAAGTATGCAAATAGGTGCGAGATGCCTGGGTTTCCCTGGGCTTTCCCCTCCAGTTTTATCCCTGTTCTGAGTCTCCTGCAGGAACTACTAGATTAGGGCGTCTGGAGCAGGACTCCCGGATCAAGACGCGCCGCCTCACGCTCTGGCCTCTAGGCGACTGCGGGGCAAAGGGAAATTATTCTCCACCCACCCCCAACTCCCGCTCCAGACCAGCGCAGCCTCCTGCACTTACGCCGATAAGCCCCGGGACTTGGGAGGAACGGGAGCCAGGGCTTTGAGAGCTAGAGGAGAGGTCTTGCGCTTTGCCTCAGTTTCCTTGAGGGCCAGGACAAGAGAGGAGAGATTCCTGTTCTAAAGTCAGGCAAGGGCAGAGTCCGACAGAGCCTCGTCCCTCATCTTGAGTGCTTTGAGAAGGGAGGGAAACTCTCCTGCACTGTGCAGAACCCGACGCGGGACTCGGGACTCGGGACTCGGGACTCGCGGCGCGGGGCGGGGACTCCAACTCACGCGCTGCGCGACTCTAGTCTCTGGCCCTGCTAGTGGCCGTCGGGGTAGGGGTGGGAGGGTGAAGGGAGGCGGATTAATCCCTTAATTACGCCGTGATCGACGTGGCACCTGCTTTCCGCCCGCCGGGTCCCGGGGGACCCCAGCACTGGGGCGTGGAGAGAAGGACGAGGGAAGGAGGAGGGCACGCGGAGGCACGCACCGGACCCTGGCGCGCCGGCGGGAGAGCGGCACCGTGGCTGGGGCAGCGCGCAGAGGCTGTGGAGGGGCTTACGGCTCCTGGCCCGCGGGTCTCAGACCCAGGGGCTGGGCCCCGAGCCCCCCGCCCCGGTCCCAGTCGGGTCGAGCCATGCTGCGCTACTTGCTCAAAACGCTGCTGCAGATGAACTTGTTCGCGGACTCCCTGGCCGGGGACATCTCCAACTCCAGCGACCTACTCTTCGGTTTCAACTCCTCCATGGCGGCGCTCAACCACAGCCTGCTGCCCCCCGGCGATTCTTCTCTCAACGGTAAGACCCTGCCCCATGGGGACGTCGAATCCGGGGATGGGGGTAAGATGGGAGGGCGGCGTGGAGGGGGAGGCCAAAGCGCTTCTGCCCCAAGGTCCAGGACGGAGGGGCGCCTCCCACGGCCTCCCCAGTAGTGGAGACCAAGTGATGATTTGGGGCCTTGAGCACCTGAGTGGGGATATCGGCGGGAGGTCGAGGGCTTTACTCCCCACCTCCCCAACCGACCCCCGCCGCCACCCCACGTGAGGAGGACCGTGTTGGTGATGGGCAAGTCCGGAGCTAAGAGAGGCCGGGACCCACAGCAGGGAGGGCAGAGGTAGCCGGCGGGCCTGGGCCAGGCCAGGCCAACTAAGTGACCCACCCAGGTAGCAGGTTTTCCTTCGGGATTCTAAGTTTTCCAAGAACTCACTTAGGACGAGATGAAGAAACCAAAACGTTGGATGTGTTTGCCACAGAGGACGACAGAGACGCCGACCGTTTCAGGGAAACTTAGAAGTTTGCCCCTCAGAGGTGGAACTCACAGCCGGCCCACCCTGGCAGAGCTGCGGCGGGCGGGCAGCGCCGGCGGCGAGGTCGTTACCGCTAATTACGGTGATTAATAAATGACTGAGACAGCGTGCTCTCGCCTAGCGCTGCGGGGTGGCGGCGAGAGCTGACCGCCGGGAGCCTCGGGAGAGGCCCCATCGCGCCCCCTGCCGGCCGCGTCGGGAACTCCCGCTTTCCCTGACGCCTTTGCCGGTGGTTTCCCTCGGGCTCCTCCTCAGCCCGCATCACTGGGCCTCCACCTACTCGAATGTAGTAGTGAGCACGGTGCTGGAGACTCAAAGGTGGCGAGAAAGGAGACCTGGGCAATGTGTGTGTCTTCGTGTGTGGAGTACTCCAGGTGCTGGAGGAGGAGCCCCAGAGCCCCATTAGCATGGCTATTAGCTATTCATTAGCTGCTGTGAAGCATCTCCTGAGACTGGGAATGACAGGAAAGAAATTCCAGGGAAAGGGCGCCCGCAGCTGTGTCTACAGGAATTAGGGGGAAAGGCCCGACCAGAAGGGTGTGGTATGTACGGAGGGAGCGGGGAGGAAGAAGATGGGGAATGAGCTGGCATCCTCCAATCTCCTGACCCTCCTAGGAGCCCAGAAGGTTAAGCACAGAGCCCTTCTCACAGATGCCCCAGACACACCTCTGCTCACCTAGTGCTCTTACAGACTGTTTTCACCACGCATGGTCTCATTTAAGCTCGAAAATTTAATGAGGTAGGTAGGGAAATGTTGATGGTCACATTTTGTCGCTGAGAAAACAAATGCAGAGAGGATGAATAATATCCCAATGGTCACAAAAGCAACATACAGCTTGGCAATAACAGACCTGTCTATTTCCATTACATCTGAAGGTCATGTGAAGGGGGAAAAGGGAATATTGGGGCCTGGTAGAATCTGTTTCAGGTGGAGAATGTAGAAGCCAAGATAAGGTAACGTGGGTCGGGGAGGAAGAGCCCTAAGTAGTGGTAGAATAGCCATATATATTTAGCCTTTCCCCAAGTCCTTTGCATACATGGTGTCTTATGACAGCCCTATCACTACTCACACATTACAGAGAAAGAAACTGAGACTGAGAGAAGTTACATAATTTGCACAAGTTCTTACAGCTAGAAAGTGTCAAAGTCTGAGATTCCAGCCCTAGCTGGCTCCGCGCCGACCCCTGAATGATAAGCTAGTCCAGTGTCACTCGCCATGGGGTCTGCCTAAACTGGGACTGGGACTGGGATGGGATGGAGGAGAAGAGTCGGATGAGAAGCGGAGATTTCCATCTGGAAGAGAGGAAATCGAGAAAATTACTCCCTTCCCTAAGTGGAAGGGAAACCCATCTTCTTGTCCCTAACTAGTTACATCAACTCTCCCCAGGACAGCACCAGCAACCTGGCAACCTGTCCAGCTTTGTCTCCATCATAACGTCTAAGAGTAGGGGCGAGAAATGAAGCCCAATCCCACACCGAGGCCAGAAGCAAGAGGTCCCTGCGGATTTTGAAACTGGGGGGGGGGGGAGGGACGGGGCGGGGGGAGGGGAGGAGAGGAGAAGAGCCGAAGCGCGGGGTAGTCCCCGATTACACGAGGATGCAGCGGCGCCTACTGGCCGCCAGGGGCTGCAAATCCACTTTTGATGAAGCTGGGAGTATCCGAGAATAACCGGCTCCTGGATCCTGGAACCAAACCGATTGCAGAAGATGAAGCAAGCAGAAGTCTGTAGGCCAAGTGAGGGACAGGAGCAGAACATGTGGGTGAACGGAGCAGAGTGAACAAGGGAAGTAGAGAAATTTCTTTCCCAATGGACGTAGCCTTTCTTGGCTACATCAACGTGTAGAATAATCTGTTGAAAACTATGCACCTCTCAGAAAAGGAGCGTTTACTCACCTTTCCACCATCATTTCGTTCAATTCCTGTGACTTCACAGAACCCTGGAAGTGTGATCACCTGCCTGTCCGTAAGAAGCACTCTGTGCCCGTTCATGGACTCTAGGATAACAGCCCCTTCTAGTCCCAGGTCCCAGCTCGGTCACTCACGTCTTCCCTTTCCTAAGCGACCCCAGGCCGGTCCACGTTCTCCATTTCCCCGACTCGGGACCAGGCAGGCGCGAAGAACCAAGTGTTGGTGCTGGTGCCCCGTTCATGGTTGTTCACTGAGCCAGGACGATCTGGGAACCAGTGCAGTGGGGGACTGAAAACCAGAAGGCTAGAGACCGGGTCTACTTGCCAGGCCGTGGCCCAGTCACTCCCCACGGAAACTTGGCAGGAGAGGAGGCGGGTGTCTTCAGGCAGCCTAGAAAGCCGGCCTAGGAGTTGTGTCCTGATTCTGCCACTGATCTGCCCGTCTGTAGGCACCTCGTTTTGAGCCTAAGAACGTGGGGTGTCTGCCCAAAAGGAGATAGTGGACTCTTTAGAGAGAGCGGGTGGGCAGGGGTGGGCAGGCGGGGTTCTTTTTCTCTCTGGAGCCTCAATCTTTCTCCCAATTTCCCTGTCTGAATGCTCCGCGCCACCTCCCTACTCTCAGGGTCACGAGTCGAGCCGGAGGACGCAATGCCCCGCATCGTGGAGCAACCTCCAGATCTGCTGGTCTCCCGAGGCGAGCCGGCCACGCTGCCCTGCCGCGCTGAGGGCCGGCCCCGGCCCAACATCGAGTGGTACAAGAATGGGGCGCGCGTGGCCACTGCTCGGGAGGACCCGCGCGCTCACCGTCTGCTGCTGCCCAGCGGCGCCCTCTTCTTCCCCCGCATCGTGCACGGGCGCCGCGCGCGGCCCGACGAGGGTGTCTACACTTGCGTGGCGCGAAACTACCTGGGGGCAGCGGCTAGCAGAAACGCCTCGCTAGAAGTGGCAGGTGAGAGTCTCCTCGTCGGCAGCTGATTGCTTCCAGAGCCTGGAGGAGGCGGGAGGGCACGGGATAATCAGAGCCAGCCCCAGTCTCAGCCCATTCAATAGCTTCCTTTGCGACTAAGACCTTTGGTCTCCAAAGTCCCCGCCAGAGGAGGAAGTGGGCCTGGTATTTTCGCACCTGGGGGAGAGTTCGGGTCTGCCGTGATTCATCCCTCCCCGAAAACACTTTACTGATGTCCTCACCCGCGTATGTCACCCCATACCCTGTTTATTCCCCTGATTATATTCTGTCTGTCGCTCTTTCTTCAGTCCTCCGCGATGATTTCCGGCAGTCTCCTGGGAACCTGGTGGTGGCAGTTGGGGAGCCAGCAGTAATGGAATGTGTGCCCCCCCGCGGCCACCCAGAGCCCTCCGTGTCTTGGAAGAAGGACAGTGCAAGAATCAAGGAGGAAGAGGGAAGGATCACGGTTAGGAACGGTGCCATGGCTGGGGATGTGACTGGGGGCCAGGGCCATCATGAGGGGCAGGGCCATAGGCTAGGGGTGTGGCACTAGTGTCAAAGGAGGAAGGCCTGAACCTAAGGCTCTTGGAGGGGCAGGGAAATGATCTTGGAGGTGATAAGGACAGAGATTTGAGATCAGGGCATTAGCTAACTGGAGGCTGAGAGTAAGCTATTGAGTGAGGGAGAAGTAAGGATGAGTAGGATGGAATTGGTATAAGATAGGTGGGGAGCATGATGCCCCAGCGACTGGTGGGAGGCAGTCTGGGCTGTGGGAGAAAAGATAGATCTGAGCCCCACTTTGGGCAAATCACTTAAGGATACCTTATCTGATAAGCAGATCAACTCCACTGGTCTTCTTCATTGGCTTGCTGTGAGGATCAAATAAATAAACATGCTTTGATAGCTATAAAGGACCAAAGTTACCATTATTACTCTGCAGATCCGTGGAGGGAAGCTGATGATGTCACATACACTCAAGAGTGATGCAGGGATGTATGTATGTGTGGCCTCCAACATGGCAGGAGAACGGGAGAGTGGAGTGGCTGAACTTGTGGTACTGGGTAGGCACATGGAGTTTTGGAGTTATGGGAGTGTGTAGCCTGGGGAGTAAGTGGCTGTGCAGACCTCCTAACTATTCACTCACTCCCACTCCATAGAACGTCCCTCATTCCTGCGTAGACCAATGAATCAGGTGGTCCTGGCTGATGCCCCTGTGGATTTCCCATGTGAGGTGCAGGGGGATCCACTGCCTCGCCTACGCTGGCGCAAGGAGGATGGGGAACTGCCCATAGGCAGGTGAGAAGCCCCTTCCTCCTGCCTTTAAGGAAACCTAACCAGCTCAAGGGCATACCCTGCCCTCGAAAACTGGAGGGCAGACCCCCTCTTACTTGATGACACAGAGAAGTCTGTTCCCCAGAGCCTATGGCCCCTGTCCTACCCAGTCCCCACATCCACTCATGGGTCCATGGGTACCAGCTTCTGTCCTTGTTGAGGCCTACCTTGTCTTTATGTACCCTGATTCTGGTCTGTCCTGGGGAAGAGAGAGGGGGTCTGTAGCTGTGGCCAACCCAGCCTTGGGGTGGGGAGTGGAGCAGGTATGAGATCCGGAGCGACCACAGCCTTTGGATTGGGCGTGTGAATGCTGAAGATGAGGGGACTTACACCTGCGTGGCGGAGAACAGCGTGGGCCGTGCTGAAGCGTCTGGCTCCCTCACTGTTCACGGTGAGGGTCCACCTGGGACTGCCTGCAGCAGGGATGCAATGAGGGAAGATGAAGGATGGGTCGAAGTGGAGAATGAGGGAGAAAGGACAGAGTGGGAGACGTGAGTGGGTCATCTGAAGGAGGATCTCTAGAAGGAGCGAGAGAAGGAGAAAGCTAAAGAGGCTTGGGCAAGAGATGGATATCTGCTCCTACTTAAGCCAAGCTTGGGCTTATCTCTCCTGTTCCCTCAGTCTCTCTTCTTAGTACCCCTGACTCCCTGTTCTTTTATCTCCCCTTCCTTTCCCAGTCCCGCCCCAGCTGGTGACCCAGCCCCAGGACCAGATGGCAGCTCCTGGAGAGAGCGTGACTTTCCAGTGTGAGACCAAAGGAAACCCCCCACCTGCCATCTTCTGGCAGAAGGAGGGAAGTCAAGTAGGTGGCCAGCTCCAAGGGCCTTCCCACTAACTTCTCCTCTGGGTCTTAGCCTCCCTCCTCTATGTTCTGCAAACTTCTCTCTGCAGTTCTGTTTGACCTCTGGTCTTCCTAGAAGCCCTTGCAGGTTATTTGGGAGGATTAAATAAGATAATGAAAATAAAAGGCTTGGAACATATTGAACCCTTTTTAAATAAATGATAATAATACATTTAGGTGGTAGAGAAGAGTCCAGCATAGTAATTCTTTGGAGAATCTTTCTATCTGGGGCAAGGCTGTCCTGAGAATGTAGCAAATCCAATTAGATCCCTTCTCCTCCAGACCCCTGGGGCCTCGCTTTAACATAGGGCTCTGGAAACCGGACCAAAGCTGCTCAGAGTAGAACGTGGCTTCAACTTATAAGGGGTTTCCACCAGAGGGAGCGCACAGTCACCTCTCTTCAACTGCTGCATTTTAATTAAATTCTTAAATGAATAAAAATGCTGATAGTAGTAGAAGGTGGAGTAGGTATCAGTCAGGGGCTCAGCACGGTACTGTTTATCCTGAGACCCAAGCCTGCTTCCCTACCTTCCATGTATCTATCTAATGTAAAAATGTGAAAGCCAGAAAGAAAGGGAAAGGATTTAATGTTTATCATGCAAGGTATTAAAAGAGTTTCATATGATTATTTCGTTTAGTCTTCACAACTATCCTCTAAGAGTCAAATTTGGGGAAATTGAGGCTCAGGAAGATTAAAAACTTGCTCAGAGTTTCCCAACTAGTAAGTCATGGACCTGGGAAGTGCCCCCCAAAATCATCTCATAATATTCCCTCATTTTTGTAAATAGGAGTTTATTTGTTTGCCCAAGGTCACATAACCGGCTAGGGACAGAGTATGAACTAGAACCTAAGGGATTCTCTGGATTCCGGGGTTGATGGGAATGGGGATCTCTCTCTGCCCAGCTGCCCTCTCATTCCCTACCTTGGTTCCTGCCTCTGTCCCCAGGTCCTGCTTTTCCCCAGTCAGTCGCTTCAGCCCACAGGGCGCTTCTCAGTCTCTCCCAGAGGCCAGCTCAACATCACTGAAGTTCAGAGTGGGGATGCTGGCTACTATGTGTGCCAGGCTGTCAGTGTGGCCGGCAGCATCCTGGCCAAGGCCCTGTTGGAGGTAAAAGGAGGTACGTGCCCAAGGAGATAGGGCTGGACCCATGGCCTGGAAGGAAATAATGGCTTCAAGAGATCTGTTTTTCTTGGATTCTATACAATCATGTCTGCAATGGGTGGGGCGTGTTCCTGAGACATGTTCTTGAAGTTTGGAAATTAGCTGCAGAAGCCGCTAATAGATGGCTGGGCCCAGGCAGAGACTACAGATGGTTAGGGAAACCCCTCTGATCTTGGTGGGCAGGGGGATATGTGAGGGACAGAGAATGAGGACAAGGGGCTGGTTGTCTGGACACAGAATCCTCCCCTGAAGTGCCCAAGTTCTTCCTCTCTCAGCCTCCTTCGATGGACTGCCTCCCATCATCATCCAGGGACCAGCCAATCAGACACTGGCACTTGGCTCCTCTGTGTGGCTGCCATGCAGAGTGACAGGGAACCCACAACCTAGCGTCCAATGGAAGAAGGATGGGCAGTGGCTGCAGGGGGATGACCTCCAGCTCAACCTAATGGCCAATGGTACTTTGTACATCGCCAATGTGCAGGTAAGTCTCACCCCTAGGTCCTGAGTAACTGAGAATGGCCATGCAGTCCACATGCCCAACTCTAGTAAGTACCCACTGGGACTTTAACCCCATTTCTACCCCTGTGCTCTCTCAGACCGCCTAGAACATCCTCCCCATCCTTCAGTATACCCACCTCCACCCCCTCGCCCTACCTTGCTCCCCTCCCACTTTGCCAGTCCTCTACCCTCTCCTGCAGGAGATGGACACAGGGTTCTACAGCTGTGTGGCCAAGAGTTCCACAGGGGAAGCCACATGGAGTGGCTGGCTGAGGAGGCGGGGTGAGGTTTTGCTTTGTTCCCTTGTTTTGCCGGCACCTTTCTCTGAACCTGCTTCAAAGGTAGTCAGTAACTTTCCAACCCCTAGGACCAATTTTATCTCCCAAATGCCATGGCCATGGTGGTGGGGAGGAGGAGGACAGAAGTGGTGCCCTTGGGAGGCAGACAGGAATAGGGGTTAGTTCCCGCTCTCCACTATCACCACTGTCACAGCTCCACAGCTCCTCTGAGAAGGAGGCAGGTTATACTGGGGCCATCCATTTCCCATCTTTCTACTTAAAAATTATCTCCTCACTGCAGAAGATTGGGGAGTATCACCAGATCCCCCTACAGAACCCAGCACCCCTCCAGGGCCTCCCTCTCAGCCAGTGGTCACTGAGATCACCAAGAATAGCATTACCCTGACCTGGAAGTCCAACCCACAGGCTGGGGACAAAGTCACCTCTTACGTGATAGAGGCTTTCAGGTATGGAGAAAGTTTTGACTGCAAACCTGGAAAGTTAAAAGCGGGGGAACCCTAAGTCCTTAGGGTCTTTGCTATTGTGGGGAGGGGGTCACCCCAATCCCTCTCTCAGGGTAAGGAGGTAGTAGGGGGCCATAAAGAATGGATAAAATGGAGTAGACAGGTTGGGGGTTCCCTGGCTTACACAACTCTGTTACTTCATTCTCATTGTAGCCAAGCTGCTGGCAACACATGGCAGACAGTGGCAGATGGTGTGCAGCTGGAGACACACACCGTCAGTGGTCTGCAGCCCAATACCATTTACCTATTCCTAGTGCGAGCTGTGGGAGCCTGGGGCCTCAGTGAGCCCAGCCCTGTCTCTGAGCCTGTCCGCACCCAGGGTGAGTAAGGTCAGAGTCCCTAGTTCATCGGTTGACACGTAACAGTACAGAGACCCCCTCTTCTAAAACCATGGCACTGTGGCAGCTTTTTGCTGCTGTGCCAGGTCTGTACTGGTGGCCTGGCGTGGAATAGGAGATCATGCTTCCCTTTCATTGAGGGAACAAAAGAAGACAAGAGAGAGAGAGGGAGATTGATTCAGTCATCTTGGTAGCTCCTTACTTCTGAAACTTTACCCACAGATAATGTGATTATCAGGACTAGAAGGACCTCGAAGGGGTCACCTTCATGTTAGAGATGAGGACCCGAGGCTTTAAAAGGTGCATATGCAGTTATATAGAAAGACACTCATGTTAGCCGGACACCCTGGCCCACCTCTGAAAGCCATTCTCCTGACCAGCCCCCTCTTGACCCTTGGGTGTGCTCTGGAATACTAAGTAGTACAGTCTGTGGGGCAGGGCAGAGGTAGGACACAAGCACATTCTCAGTCCCGACTCCCTGTCCCTGGTGGCCCCTGCTGAATGGGCTCTTTGGTCAATAGACAGCAACCCATCCAGGCCAGTGGAGGACCCATGGAGAGGCCAGCGAGGACTGGCTGAAGTGGCTGTACGTATGCAGGAGCCCATAGTCCTTGGGCCTCGGACCCTGCAGGTGTCCTGGACTGTGAGTGTGGCATAGGAATGAGGTTAAGAGCAGGGATCGTGATGGGAGATGGAGGGGACTCCAAGAATGGGTACAGGAGAGTGGGAGGTGAGTGGCTGGGGAAGACTGTTGAGTGGAGGAGGGGCTGGGCCTGGAGGACTTGTGTGGCCCCAGCCTCTCCCTCCGGTGTGCTTTGTCCCATCTCCTACAGGTAGACGGCCCAGTCCAGCTAGTGCAAGGTTTCCGGGTGTCTTGGAGGGTGGCAGGTCCTAACGGGGGAAGCTGGACAGTGCTGGACCTACAGTCCCCAAGCCAGCAAAGTACTGTGCTAAGAGGACTGCCCCCAGGGACCCAAATTCAGATCAAGGTGCAAGCCCAAGGCCAGGAGGGGCTGGGGGCTGAGAGCCCCTTTGTGATGAGGAGCATTCCTGAGGAGGGTAAGGGGGCAGGGCACAGAGCTCCTGGATGGACAAAAGGGAAGAGGGAGTGGGGGAGGATGACAGTTTGCAGAGGGAGAGCAAGGGGATAGGAGGAAAGGAGGGATGCGTCTCGGTTCCCTAAGATGTTAGAACTGGGAGGGAAGGTTGGGGCATGAGGGGCAGCTTGCAGTGACTGTGTCCTCACCATGCTCCACCCTGGCTCAGCCCCCAGTGGTCCCCCCCAGGGAGTGACAGTGGCCTTGGGAGGTGAAGGCAATAGCAGTATCACTGTGTCCTGGGAACCTCCGCTCCCCTCCCAGCAAAATGGGGTCATCAAGGAATACCAGGTACAGGGTTTGAGAAGGGACTGGGTGGGAGGGCTACGGAAAGGAGGAAGAGGGAGGGCCTAGGGAGGTGGGAACCTAGGCCTGGCTCTGGGGCTGGCGATGAGGTTAGGAGAGAGGAGGGAGGTTTCAGAGTGTTCTCTCCAGGCTGCATTATGCCTGGCTAAGCCCCCTCTACCACTCAGAGCTTCAAGTTTCCAGTGAGGCCAGAAGTCCATTTCTGGCTCTCTAAACCTGGCCTCCCTAGATCTGGTGCCTGGGGAATGAGAGCCGCTTCCACCTCAATCGGTCTGCGGCAGGCTGGGCACGCTCCGCGGTGCTCCGGGGACTGCTGCCGGGTCATCTCTACCGGACCCAGGTCGCTGCGGCCACCGGCGCTGGCGTGGGCGTGGCCAGTGCCCCGGTGTTGGTGCAGCTGCGTGAGTCCGGAGGGGGGTGGTGGGAGAGCCGAGCTCGGGAATTTAAGGGGGGGGGGGGTGGTCCAGGGTTAGCAGTGCTTTTTACGGGGTCCCGAATGGCCCCTTCCTAGCTCCTGGGTTTCCAGACCCCTACTCCCCTCACCTCTCTGACCCCCACAGCGTCCCCGCCGGAGGTGGAGCCTGGGCTCGAGGTGGGCCCGGGGCTGGCGGAGCGGCTGGCGAGGCTGCTGCGGGAGCCCGCCTTCCTCGCGGGCAGCGGTGCCGCCTGCGGGGCGCTGCTCCTCGGGCTCTGCGCCGCCCTCTACCGGCGCCGGAGGCAGCGCAAAGAGCTCAGTCACTACACGGGTGAGAGCCGGGCCTCGGGGTCGGCGCCGGCTGGGGACGCGTTCCGGCGATGGGCAGACGGAGAGGAGGGCCTCGGCCGGGCGGGGCCTGGAGATCCCGCCCTCCAGGGAGGGAGGCGGGCGGGATGCAGAGAGGGAGGGGGAGGGTTCCACGCTCCGTGCGTGGGGGCGGGGGCGGGAGGGAGGGGTCGCACCAGTAGCTCAGCCCCTTGGAGAGGGGCGGGGTACGCATCGTGGACCTGGGAGCAGTCAGCACGGGGGGAGAGGGCGGGGCCCGGAGGGGGCGGGACCTGAGTCCGAGGAAGCAGGTAGGATTTGCCCCTAAGACGCCAAGGGAAGAGTAGCCTTTGCAGTCAGTCTCAGTAAAGCAGGGCCAAGTCTGGAGGGGTAAGCGAACTTCCTGAGGGGGCGAGGCCTGGCAGGAGTGTGGGGGGTGGGGAGCGGTGGCCACAATCCGGGCAATAAATTGTGAGGCGGTGTCTGGGTGGGAAGGCGGAGCCGGCTGAAAGGAGGCTTGAGTTCTGCTGCTCCCTGGTAAGAGGCGTGTCTGGAGAGGTCTGAGGTCTGTTAAATCTGTGGTTCCCAGTTTTGGCTGCACATAGGAATCACTTGGGGAACTTTAGAAAAATACTGATGTTTGAGTCCCATTCCTAGAAATTCCGATGAAATTGGTCCAGGGGGAATTGGGATCAGGGCCAAGGAATGGACAAGAATATTTCTGACCCTTCTCCCCATTTCCCCTCTTCTTTCTCCGACGGGTCTCTTTTCGGAAGCCTCCTTTGCCTACACACCTGCAGGTAAGCCGTCTCTGCCCCATTGGGGTTCAGACCCCAAGTATGGGCTCTTCTCTCACACAGTCTCCCCCTCGTCTCCTCCAGTGTCCTTTCCACACTCAGAGGGCCTCTCGGGAGCCAGTTCCAGGTAATTCTCTTAACTCATCTCCCAGGATAATCTCCTCCACTGAGAGACCGCTCCCTTCCTCTCCAGGCCTCACTGCCTCCCCATGCTGATGGTCTCCCACTTCCCACCACCAAACACAACCATTACTGTCCTACAGCTCCTCTTTTGGTGCTCCATCCCCAACATTCATTTGCTCTCATTCAGGCCACCCATGGGCCTTGGCCCTGCTCCCTACCCGTGGCTGGCAGACTCGTGGCCCCACCCATCTCGAAGCCCCTCAGCCCAGGAACCCAGGGGAAGCTGCTGCCCCAGCAATCCTGACCCAGATGACAGATATTACAATGGTGAGGAGTTCTCATTCCCTCAGGGGCACACTTGGCCCCCACCACCATCCTTTCCTCTCACCCTGCTGGGACAAACTGAAGGGAGCTGAGGAGTCCCAGACTTCCTGAGGTTGGTCAGTCCTTGGGGAGGATGTGAGTTGGGGGAGCCTCTCTCACACTTAACCTTTACCCAGGTTTAGGGTGGGGAAAGAAGTTGATCAGTGGGATTGCCTTTGCCCTCCATTCTCCTGTTGTCCTCTATTTTTCTGTCTCTGCCCCCTGCCTCCTCCCTGGTCCTCCCTCTTTCTCCTCCTTAGAAGCAGGAATCTCCCTTTACCTGGCTCAGACGGCCCGGGGCACTGCCACCTCTGCTGAGGGTCCTGTCTATAGCACCATTGACCCAGCCGGAGAGGAGCTGCAGACCTTCCATGGGGGGTTCCCCCCAAACCCCTCAGGGGATCCAGGCACCTGGAGCCAGTATGCTCCTCCAGAATGGAGCCAAGGGGACAGTGGTATGACTCCAGTTCCTAACACCCCCATTTTAGCCCTGAGCAGAGTATCCCCAGAGAGTATCCTCTACCCTTCCCCTCTGGGACCTAGCCCAGCACTTCTTCTGACATGTCTCATCACTGCCTGTTTCCTACCTGTATCTTGGTGTGCCTCCATCCTACTCTCCTCAGGAGCCAGGGGAGGCAAAGTGAAGCTTCTGGGAAAAGCTGTGCAGATGCCCTCCCTCAACTGGCCGGAAGCCCTGCCACCACCTCCCTCTTCCTGTGAACTGAGCTGCCTAGAGGGGCCTGAGGAGGAGCTGGAGGGCGGGTAAGGATGTGCCCTGCTGCAGATGCCCTGTACGCATGAGACCAGCCCAGGGCCTCCTGCAGAGCGGAGGGCAGAGATGCTGGGAGAGGAAGGGAAGGGGACAACAGGAAGGCCAAGGGGAAGGTGTAGAGGCTACTCATTCATCCCTACCCTCCTGCCTCTTTGCCACCAGCTCAGAGCCAGAAGAGTGGTGCCCACCAATGCCTGAGAGGAGCCACCTGGCAGAGCCCAGCTCCAGTGGAGGGTGCTTGGTCCCTCCGTCCCAAGGGGAAACCCCCTCCCCAACACCTTCCTATGGACAGCAGTCCACAGCTACTCTTACTCCCTCACCTCCTGACCCTCCCCAGCCCCCCACTGATATTCCCCATCTCCACCAGATGCCCAGGTAGGGAGGTATATAGTACCTTGCACATTGTAGGCCTTTGGTACATATCTATTCAGTGGATGATTGGATGGATGGATGGATGAATCTGGGCTACGAGGTCTCGTGACTGCATTTCTTGGGGAGAAATGTGGAGGCTGACAAGGTGCCTCACTGCCTTCAGACTGTTTCTCCGTTGAAGTGACTCTGCAACCTTCCTGGGGCATTTGAAGGACATGGCGTCCCTCATGCTTCACTAGCTTGGGAGCCTTGTGGGGGATGGGCTATGTCTTATTCATCTGAATTTTAGGCTGAGTGGCCAGCACAGTGCCTGGCACATAATAGGTACTTAGTGTTTGCTGAGTAAACAAATGCTGAGCCCTCATGTCATTGCAGGAGGGTGCCCCTTGGGCCAAGTTCTCCTCTCAGTGTATCCCAGCCCACTCTGAGTAGCCATGAAGGGAGGCCTGCTGGCCTGGGTGCTGGCCCGGGTGCTGGCCCCATGGCTTCCCATCACCTCAGCCCCAGCCCTGTCCCTAGTGCAGCCAGCAGTGCCCCAGGTAAGTCTGTAGAACCGTCAACTTGCCCCCATCTCCCCATACCCCCAAAAGCTTGTTTCCCCTCCACCCCCAAGTCCCCTTCCTGACCCTGTCTTACTTGCTCCTCTCCTGGTCTCCTAATGCTACAGGGAGAACCCGGCAGTTGCCTGGGGAGATGACTCCTCCACTTCAAGGGCCCCATGCCCGAATCCGGAAGAAACCCAAGGCTCTTCCCTACAGGCGGGAGCACAGTCCTGGGGGTGAGGGGGCCCTTGGGCCTGGGAGAGGGTGACAGTAGGGGGAACAGGCAGGAAACCAAGGTTGAGCTCTGCGGGTGGAGGGAGGAGCAGGTAAACCCACATCTCGGCTGTTCGTTCGCAGCCTCTTGGTGCCGGGGAATGGGAGTGGGAGAAAGATTGGTATCAGGAGAAGCAGGAGACTCTGCTGAATACAGGTCTCTCCCCAGACTTGCCCCCACCACCCTTGCCGCCACCAGAGGAGGAGGCAAGCTGGGCCTTAGGGCTGAGAGCAGCAGGCAGCATGTCCTCCTTGGAACGGGAGCGCAGTGGGGAGAGAAGAATGGTGCCGGCGGGGCCCCTGGGGACCCAGTGGGGCACCCACCTGGATGGTAAGGAGGGCCAGGGCAGGATGGAGGGCCACTGCTATGTAAAAAGGTGGGCTTTAGGGCCCACCTAGTAATAATAATAGTGTAGTACAGATGGTGCCATCAATGGACTAATTTTCAACCCAGCTCACCCCTCACTTTCAGCTGGGTTCATGCATTTGATAAACATCAAAGACACTTGTCTCTCTAGCTCTCTGAGCAGAATCCCCTGGAGTTCCCAAATTGTGTCCTTTCCCAGGCCTGAAGCCCAGATGAGAGAAGAGTGGGGGCTGGATGTGCTGCCCCTCTTTTCCCAAGGCTCTGCTTGGGAGTGCCCTACAAGTTTCTGAGCACGTTTGATGTCAAGGCCATGTGCTGGGCACTCTGCCTCTCCTCAGCCCCCGGGATGGCCTGAGCCCTCTGCCTGCCCTCAACTCTTCTTCCGGTGCTGGGATTATGGTTGGGGTGGCATCGTGGGTGAGCAGAGGTGTTCTGTCCCCTGGGCCCAGCTGCCCTTCTCTCTTGTGCTGCAGAAGAGGCCTGGCTCCCTTACAGTCGACCAAGCTTCCTGTCGCGGGGCCAGGGCACCAGCACCTGTTCCACAGCTGGCAGCAACTCTTCGAGAGGCTCTGGCAGCTCTCGGGGCTCGCGGGGCCCTGGACGCAGTCGGAGCCGGAGCCGGAGCCGGAGCCAGAGCCAAAGGCCAGGACAGAAACGTCGAGAGGTGGGGCCTAGGAGTCTCACAAAAACGAGAGTGGAGGGCTAGGCAGGGTGGGCCAAGGGGTGACAAAACAGGAAGGTAGAGAAGGGCTTGTGGGGGACGTGTCAAAAGGAAAGGACCCAGTGAGTGAGGGAGAAGGGACGAGTCCTGGAGCACGAGGGAGAACGAGGGACAAAGGGTGAAGAGAAGGTGACAGAATAGAGGAGCTGGGCTCCCATAGGAGAACTGGGCCGGGAGAGAGGCTGATGTGAAGAGAGGCACAGCCCCTCCTGGGGCCTCTGCCCTGGGCCAGAGCCTTGCAAACCAGCCTCTCTCTCTCTAGGAACCACGATGACCCTTGATGCGAATATCAGGAGTGCCAGGAGGAAGGGCTTGTCCCTGGGCCAGGAGCCTCTCCCCCTGGTGAATGAGGGGGTGAGCAAAGAGGAGCAGGGAGGGTCTCTTCCCTCCCGGCAGTGATGCCTGGGGCTCCCTGAGGGATTGGCTTAGAAGCCAGAGAGCCAGCTCTTCCCCTTCCATCTCTTTCTACCATTTGTGAAAAAAGGCAATAAAAAGAGTCTGAACCGAGCCCTGGGCCCAGTGTGTCTGGTTTCATGCAGAGGTCAGGAGGAAGGGGGCTGCTGGGGTCTGCGTATCAATGCACATGAGTAGCTTCCACTTCCTTTTGAATGTCTCCTGTCAAAAGCACTAGGCGAGGCCAGGGGCTAGGAGACAGCGACCTGTCCTGCCTCCTGAAGGAACTGAAGCCCACTGTGCCCCCAGGTACAACCAGAGGGACTTTCCAAATAACCAACAGTGAGAAGAAACTTGTCCCACCTTCGGAAAACCAAGCCAAGTCCTCTCTTAGGGCCCTCTTCTGGGGCATATGCATTCTCCTATAAGGAAATATGCCCGTCGCAATAATAATTTTTAAAAACTCAAAGAAAGGAGGAGCTGATGGGGCAAACCCCGGCCAAGAAGGAAAAACAAGGCTTTTCAGACCCCTGACCGCTCACAAAGGGGCCAGGTGAGGCCCAGATATGATTCTTTTGGCTGGCAGAGAATTTTTAAAAATTTTGGACGTGAATGCGGTAGTCCCCATCTCTGCCACACCCACAGCCCACACCACTGACTGGTTACCTGAGGTTTGTTTCCTTCTTGCTCTCCCCTGCCTCAGGAACTGCCCTGGGCCCCGAGGGGATGGTCGCTGCCCCCAAGCCCAGGCTCTGACCCCTCCTGCCACTTTGACCTAAGTGCAACTCCTTGTTTCTCCCTCAGTCTGGCAAACAGGGCTGGAATATTTTCAAAAGAAATTTTAACAGGAAGCTAAAAGAAAAACAAAACCCAAAAAGGGAAAAACAAATAGAGAGGAAGGGTTGTGTATCCGCAGCACTGAGTCCTCATCCTGAGATCACGACACTCCACCCAGACTGGCCTGAGTCCCCCAGGGTCCCGCCTCACTCAGCCTCTGAACTCAGAGCCGCCTCCAGGTAGAGCTGCTTGGGTTTGGGGGACCATCACCCCCTTTCAGGGCCTGCTTCCCAGTTGGTCCTCCCTAGAGGTGTCTTCCTGTGGCCCTGGTCATGCTTCCATCTTGTGGATTCTGCCCCTGCTTTTCCCCCCAAGTGAGAAAGGCGTGGCCCTCCCTGCCCTCCAGTAGCCTTCTGGGCTCAGGCCCTGGCCGTCCTGCTCCACCATTTCTCTGTTCTGTTGTTTTGTCTGAAGAGCATTCACCAGCCAGTCATTACAGGTAGTTCTGCCTGTTGTGGAATTTAGCTGCTTTGTCTATTTTAAGAAACTGTCTGGGGAGTGGTGTTTGGGGAGGCGCACTGGGGCCACTGAAAGCAGGAGTTGTCTTCTGAGGAATGATTGCTAAGACCAGCAGACCCTGAAAATCCCCCACTCCTCCCTTTCCTAGATTCTGCTTGAAATCTGATGGATGCATGCAACCCACCTCTCCCTTACAGAACAGAAGTGAGTGGCACTCTCTGAGTGTCAGTGAGTGCTTGATCCCTTTCTAACTCAGGCAATTCTTCCCTCTCTCCGTGTGCCCTCCCACAATGGTGCTCTGGGAATGATCTCACAGAATCAAGTCATTACAGTTTTATAGTATCAAATTCCAGAGTGACAACAGTATGAGGAGGGTGTTTTTGTCCCACATTTTCACACCTCCCTTCCTTCAGCTTCTTCCCTAGATTCATCTTGAACCCTCTGCCTTGGTACTGACGTAGGGCCTCAGCCTCAGTGGCATTCCTCTTTGTCTCCTGTCCACGGGGTGGGTGGGGAGAGAGTTGAGCCTGCCTCGGTAGGACTGGTCCAGGTGAAGCTGAGAGAGGAGGCTCCTTCCTGCACAGCCCTCTCCCACAAGCCCTGTTGTCCTCCAGGGAGACCTCGGGCTCCTCACTTCCCGTGACCCAAGTGGGTGGGGAGGTCAGGAGGTAGGGCTGCTGCTTAGGCCAGAAAGGCCTGGTTGTGGGAGTGGATGGAACAGAGAAAAAGGCAAGGGCCAGGAGTCAGGTGAGGACTTTTGCTCCCCAGGGGCTCCAGACCTGCTTTGTTCTTATTTTGTTTTCATTTGTTTTCACAATCCCGGAGAGAGAACTCTCCTGGAGGCCGGGCAGGGTGGACCCCAACTGCAGAGAAGCATAGGCCAAGACCCCGACACCACAGCCTGGCGGGGGGCTGACAGGAGAGGCGGTTCTGATTCTCTTCTTTGCAGCCTCAGGGCCACACTTCAGGAGGAGTCTGTAGGAGAAGCGGAGAGCGGAGTTATCTACCTTGCTCCTTTTCTCTCCTGCTAGACCCCACGCTTCCTCTTGGCTCCTCCCCAAAACCCCTCTAGTCAAGATTGCCACAGTAGCCAGGCAGACAGACACTTACCGCCAGCCTTGGGCATAGGACAGCCAAGCTGACTTCTCTGGGGAGAGACCCGAGAGTCAGGGGGCCAGGGAGGCAGCCCCCTTGCCAGCCGCTGGGTGTGATTGTTCTCCATGTCCTCCAACCAGTCTGCCCTCCATTCCCACAGAGGCAGGGAGAGGGTGGAGGTCAAGAAGAGGTCATCCCGGGGGGAGGGAGGTGATGACGCATCTGTCAGGGAGGGTAGAGATACCTGTGGAGGGTTGGCCTTCACCCCTGGGGACCAGTTTAGGGCAGAAAGCTTGGAGCCTGCTTAAGGCATACACCTAACCCTAGACATAAGCTAGCCCCAACTCAGTCCATCAGTTCCACTGGCCATATCCCTAGAGGCCCCAGCCCCCTGGGAAAAGAAGACAGTCCTTTGGTTTCTTTAGAGAAAAGAGCTTGAACTGTTTCCTCCCGGCTCAGCCCTGGCCTTCTATCCATACTCCCGTCACCCTCTCACTCCTTGGGTATCCTTCTTCTGTCTCCATTATGGGCACTTCTGTCCTGGATAATCCTTGCTCTCCTATTTGCCACAAGCCTGGTTGTTTTGCTTGGGGGCAAAGGGTAGAGTTAGGGTTCTTAAGATGGGTATAGAGGATCTGATAGAGTGTATGAGGATGGGAACACCAAAGGGACATGGGGAGCCGTGAGCTGTCTTCTGTTGACATGGAGACAGTGGTCCCACTCTGCTAGATATGTGAAGGGGTGAGCCCACCCCAGCCACAGACAGGGCAAGAGGAAGGGCTTGGAAGTACAGCAGGAGTAAGAGAGGAAACAGAACTTCCCATAGTGAGGAGGCATCTGAAACACTGGGTTAGTAAGTAGAAGAAGTCAGGGGACAATCTGTTCTGGAAACCCACGTCTAGGTAATAGGACAGTCCTGGAGACCCATGTCTGGGTAAGAGGACAGTCCTGGAGTTAGGGGAATGGACCATACAATTGGCTGCCTCTGGGCTTTAGAATTGAACGATTGATCTATCCTTGTTCTTGTAGGTGACCTTAGGCAAGTTTATAAACTGATTTGACTTACAGTTTCCTCAGTTAGAAAAGAAAGATAAAGAATATCCTTATAGAATTGTTACTAATATGAATGTATATAAAGCACTTATATTCCTGGGACATAGTAATGACTCAAAACCCAGCTGTTTTAAGCGTGAGGACAACGTAGATGATGATTAGGAAGGTTTGCCTCTTGTTTGGGGAGAAGGGGGGTGTCCACTCCAAGAGGTGGGGCTGAGCAGTAAGATGGGATGGTCTCACATACCTGTGAAGACGCAGTCTGCCTCCCTGGGCTCCAGACCAAAGCCAAAGCTGTCCACAGCGACTGCCAGGGCCCGGGCGAAGTGCGCATCAGCGAGGAAGGAGCCATCAGAGGAGCTGACAAGGCTGGCTCGGGCGCTGGGGCCGTTGTCCTCAGAGGCTGAGCCCCAGCCGTTGGCCAGGGAGCCCTCACTGGGGGTGGGGGTGGGGCAGGGCCGAGGTGGGCACAACAAGCCCCTCACTTCGGACCCCACCCCTCCTCCAGCCCTGCCCATGTCTGCCAGCTCTGAGGCTGTCGGGACACTGATGTACCCATAGGTGACTGGAGGTGAAGGAGCCCTTGGCATGGGAGAGACACTGTTCCTGGGAAGAGGCAAAATGGGAGACTGTTCAGTGGTTGAGGTGGGGTAGGATGGTGCCATGGCAGAAACATTCCAGTTGAGGAAAGGGGAATGGGGTAGAGATAAGCACACTCCTGTAGCATGCTGTCTGCGGTCTCCGGTTATCCCACAGGCTACTCACCTGGGGGTCTCCTCACCCTCACTGAGCTCCAGGCACAGGGCCACTTCCTCAGGAGTCAGCACACTGTCCTGATCCTCCCCGAAGGATGACAGTGAAGAGCTGGACAGGCGACTGGAAGCTGGGCTGGGACCAGAGAGGGAAGAGGCCTGGGGGCTGGAGAGGCTGGGGGGACTGGAGGGGATAAGGCTGGGGATGGTGGCAGCTGGCAGTGGCGGGGAGGAGGGAGCTTTGGGCTCCTCCAAGTGCCTGATTGGGGTAAGACAGTGATGGCAGGATGGTTAGTGCAGTTCTTCGAGTCGCTGTCCATGCCTCCCTCCACCCCCGTCCAAGTCCAATCTCAGCAAACACCCGCCACACCCTCAATCCCCAGCCCTGCCTCCTGACCCATGCTGTCTTACTGGGTCTGTTGACTCTGAATGGGGGATCCACGAGGAGAGAGGGGTGCCGGGCGGAGAGGGCGAGTCACCAGCTCACTGGAGGAGCTGAGGAGCTGCGGTCCCAGGGCCCGCCAGGCAACCAGAGCTCGGGGCACAGCTCCTGGGCATGAGAATGGCAGAACCTCTGTCAGCCCCAGACCCCTGCCTGCCTGCCTGCCCAGCCCCCTCAGCTTCCTGACCCCACTCCCCACGCAGCCAGCCTCCCCAGGACAGGAGAAGCCAGATGCAGGGCTGTGGGCTGCTACACACTGCCGCCCCGCCTCGCTTCCCTCTCAGGGCCCTCCTCTCACCTGGGCTCTGGGGAAGGTTTTTGGAGCCTCTGTTCCCCAACTCCCAGGCCCAGAGCTCCATAGGGTGGCTGGCCCGGAGCAGCGGGGAGCTGTTGGCCTGGTGCAGCTCTGCAAAGAAATGAATCAATGGTTGGGGACAAGCCTGGGTGGGCTTTTCAGAGCCCAAGCACAGGCTCTATCTTCAGCTTTATCATTCAGTTAAGCTTAAGTGTCCCTGAACCCAGAGAAAAGGGAAAAGAACCTCCCTCTATCCTCTCCACTGCCCACCTTCATCCAGGCAGCTGTGACAGGGCGGAAGGAGCACTAGGCTTGGAGTCAAAAGACCTGCACTCATAGCCTGGCTCAGCCACATATTAGCTGTGTGGCCTAAGATAAATCCATTAACCTTTCTGAGCCTGTTTCATTTGTAAGCACCCACTTCAAATGATCATTTTTGCCAATAAATAAAAACAGATTGGAAAGTTCCCAGAGCCTAATGAATACCTTAAAAAAACAGCTTTCTTCTCCTTTACTGTATACACCCCAATCTTCCTGATCTCTATACCTCACATTGCTGCTCCTCTCATAAATTTTGGCTCTGTGAAGACACATACTCCTTCTTTTCTTGGAGAGAATCTGTCCATTTCCATTTCTCACACTGCAAATATCTCACATGGTTCTACATAGTCCTGCCCTGAGAAACTTGAGCATCTCTCACTTGGGGAAATGGGTTGGACTGTCAAGTTGAGCTGAGTGGGTAAGACAAAACCAGGGAACCCCAGACCAGTTCAAGTGGGACAGGAGCGGGTCGGCTGACAACAAGAGGAACTTTAGAATAGGAAGACGTGTTGGTCTCACCCAGGGAGGCAATGCCCTGCCCATAGACATTCAATGTTTGAGGAATGAATGAGTGAATTGGTGGATGGTATCAGAGTTGGAGGTGTGAGCACAAGATGAGACAAATCACACACAAGGTGGCAGCTATCGTCTGGCCCACATGGCCATTTAAGAGCCAGGACTCTGAGTGAACTCTGACAATAGAGAAGCTGAGGTGACTGAAAGAACAGACGCAGCCATGACCTGTGAGTATGCTTCTTAGGCCAAAACCCAAAGAGACCTAAGTTTAAACCAGAGAGGAACAGGGGAACAGAGGGAAGATTTTCTCAAGACCAGGAACCAGGAGAACATCCAGAAAAGGACAAAAGAAACAGCCTTCAGATTAGTCACGTGATCTGATGTCAATTTGGAAAGGGGATCTCTCCTTGCGGAACCAGAGACCAGGCAGGACACTCGAGGCAGAGCTGTCTAGTTAGTCTGATCTCAAAGATCTGGGGGCCACCGTGGGCTGGTTCAGAGCAGGGACAAGACCAAGGTTACAGCATTTACCAAGCGCCCATCTGGACTCTGGGAATCCATGTACAGCGGCCAGACCTTCTGAGTCACTGGGATAAAACCCCTCACAATAGCTAGACTTCCTCCATCGAAGTTTCCTTTTATACTTTGGCTGCTTTGGTTTTATTCATTTCCTTTAGTTGTATGACCTAGAGAATCCTGGAGGCCACCTTCAAGAGCTCCAAGTCTGCCATCATCAGCTGTGTCTTGTCTAGTGCCTGGCTTCTTGACTGAGTTCAGAAAAGGGGACACATACTGGTTGGTTGGTTTGCATGGAAAGCAAAGGGAAAAGGCCAGTCCTAGAAAAGGCTATATTTATCCCAGCCCTTTTTATTTCCTCCAAAGGATTCTGGTAACAAAAAGCCTCCTCCCACCTTGCTTGGAATTACTTGGATTTTAGTTTCAAAGTTATTTGAATTTAAACTATACAATAAAAATGTTATCAAGATTTCGTCAAATCTCATTGGGCATACCTGAATTGCAATACATATTCATTTGAATTAATGAATGAATGAGGATATTCAGTGTATGTATCTGGCAAGGCGAGCAGAACTAAGAACCTTATATAATGGGTGAGACGCGGGAGAGTGCAGTCACAAGAATATCAGTCGTGGAGAAAATCCACAACTCAGGTCAAACAATAAGAAAAAGGAATGAGCAGGTGAAGTGGGGGAGGGGGCACTGAGAGAAGCTGCCAGTTTTAGAAGACAAAGAATCATCAGTCTTTTGGACGAGATGACAGCAGTAGAGGCAATTTCAGGGCTCTTGAAAAGATCATGACATGATATTGCCCCGCTGCTGAGACCCCGGGAACCAGAGGTGGGCCAAGTGTCCACCAGCCCAGGGGTGTCGCTGTGGTCCACTCATCCTGGGGCAGCAGTGGGTGGGGCAGGGGTGAGGATAAAGAGGGGTGAAGTGAGGACCTAAACCTCTGAGTGAGGTTAGGAAGCCTCATCTCAGAAATGGACCTTTGCTTAAGAACTGGCTGTGGAAAACGCCTCACCTTTTCCCAGGAGCATTAATATTCTGAGAGGGACTATACGGCATATTCAAGTCAGCATCGTGCTCCACTGGAAAGCTGGTTTCTAAATGAGACTTATGCAACCTCTTTTTAGCTGGTGTTTCATTACCACTGAGGATTTCTCCTGCAAAAACTCTGAGGCAAAGCTAGAAAGAATGCCAGTTTCGCTAGTAATTAGAGTCATACAATTCTGGAAATTGGACAAGTTCTTAATTACTCCAAATCCATCTTTGTCTTCATAAAAGTTGGATTATATCCACTTAAAAAAAATTGGCTGTCGAACATTTGTAAATCTTATTAATCAGAACAGAAGGCTCACGAAGACAGCAGGCAGAGTGCAGGCCAATGTTCAGAAACAGGAGAAAAAAGTCGAGAGAATAGGGTTTCCCGAGGGCCCTCCCAGACAGGTTCAGAGCAGCCTTTGGAAGCAGGCCATTCTGGCTTCAACTTTGAGTTCTGCAGCTGATTGGCTTGTGGGATTTTGAACAAGTTACCCACTTCTGGTCCTCTTTCCCTATCTGTAAAATCTGAGAAATAATACCTAGCCAATATGTTGCGAGGACTAAGTGAAATAACAAATGTAAGTGATGCACCTAACGTATAGAGTTGCTAAAGAAACAGAGACTATAATTATTTCTCTCTGGAAAGTCAAGGAAGGTAGCTGAAAGCCAGGGAGAGATCTGGGCAGAAAGGAAATACTCATTCTCCTCTGGAAAGCGAATTAGGAGTCGGTGCCCATGTAGATCCATGCCTAGTGCACAAGATGAGTCCATGTGAGCCTGAGGCTGCATGCTAGCACTGGGAACATTCTGCCAGGTTCTAGAATTACTTGTATCCTGGTCAGGCACTTTCATTAGACTTTGAGCCCTCAGAGGGCAAAGACTGTATCTGATATCTCTTGTGTATCCATGTGGGGCATACAGTTGTGCTTATTAAATATTTGCTGAGTCGAATTGACTGCAGAAACACGGCTCACTACTGGTGTGGCCGAACCACCAAGAGCACAGTGTAAAGGAAAGCTGAGGTCAGCACACTCCTAGCTGAGTGCTTTGGTGATAGGCGTCCGCCAGTACAGGAGAATGGAAGCTGTGGGTGGGGTGCAGCCCACCACATTCCCATTCCTGGTTCCTCCTACCACCTACTTCAGGCTCTGTCTATCCTCCCCAACCTTACCCTGCTTCTTTTTGGCCTTCCAAGCCTCCGCCGGGGCCAGAGACAAGCGCGGAGAAGAGAGTCCCCTGCGGCTGCAGAGGCTGTCTGAGCTGGGCCAAGGACTGGAGAGCCGGGCCAGCTGGGGTGGGAGACGCCTGACAGCTGGGGCCTGGGGGCTTGGCTGGGCTGGTGAGCTGGGAGGCATCTCAGCGATGAGGGAGCCATAGAAAGTGCTGGTGTCAGGAAGCAGGGGCACACCTGGACTTCGGGGATCCCAGGAGATCACTGCAATAAAAACGACAGGAGGAATTATGGTGAGGCATCCCACCCTCCATCCCCCCTCTCCAGTCCTGGGATCCCACTCTACTGCCAGGCCCTGGCCCCCACTGGGCATGCTCACAGGAGCGCCGGCAGTCTAGGGAGTCCCGGGGGTCCACTCCCAGCCGGCTGCTGAGGCTGCTGCTGCTGCTCAGATCCCGAGAGCCAGAGGTGGACCGCCAAGTGTCTGCCAGCCAAGGGGAGTCACTGTGATCCATCCTGGGGAAACGGAGAGTGCGGGTGGGGCAGGAGAAACAGAGTGAAGTGGGAACCTAATTGGCCAAGACCTCCAGCTCAGAGGGAGCAGAAGGGGTTGAGAAGATGCTGGTGTCAGCTTTATTCTCAGTGTTTTTCAGCCCTTCACAAACTCCTTAAGATCCAGTGTTCCAAACTCAGCCCCACTTTCTTATCCCCAGGTCAGGGAAAGTCCAAGTTGCCCAGAGCTAGGAGGTATTACAGAAAGAGCTGTGTGTTGAGACGAAAAGAACACAGGTCTGGAGCCAGACAAACCCGGAAATCCCCATCTGCTGCAGCCTAGCTGTGCAATCCTGGGCAGCTAGGTCTATTGGCCTCTGTAAGCCCCAGTTTCTTCATCTGTAAAATGGCAACAATGAGGCCTTCCACATAAGGCTGATGCTGTGAGCTGACATGAGGAAATGTGAGCTCACTCAGCCGGCAGAGCAGGAGCTGGCTATAGGGATGTTGGCCTCTCTACATCTAGTCTGTTTCCCTTTGAACTGGGTATCATGCTGGCTGCCTGAGCCATCTTTCAAGAACAGGGATCAGAACAAAGCACTTCTCTGCCTAAAACCTTCAATGGCTCCCCATTTATCAGGATAGAGTCAGCTGCCCAGCACGGCTTACAGGGCTCTCTTTGGTCTGGCTTCCAGCTCCCTCACCTTATCCTTTGCCCTGAGCCATCTCACATCCTATGCCCCAGCCAGACCAAGTGCTTGTCTTTACCTAGGGACACAGCAGGCTGTTTCTTGCGCTCCCTTTGCTCTTCCCCTTCTTACTTTCAGGATAAATGTGAAACATTCCTCCTCCATATTTGCCCACCCCAAACTCCTCCTTGGATCTTGAACACGTTTCTGTGCTTCCAACACCGGGTTGCATTCACGTGCTAACATAGCTGTCTCTGCCTAGACTGAGAGTTCCTGGCAGAGGGAGACTGTTCTAAAGGAATGGATGAACAAAACGATTAGAATGGAATCTCAAGGACAGGGATAAAAGTCCCAGAGAGCCGTAGAAAGTTCAGGGCAGAGCAGACAAAGCCCAGGAGGTAGCTGGAAGAGAAAGGCCAGTGAACACAGAACAACGCAGGAACGTGGCACCAGCCAGCTTGGAACCTTGCTCTGGGCTGAGAAACTGACAGCAGAATGGTAGCCCAAGGCCTGGATATGACTGGCACATAGTGTGTGCTCGATGAACTTCTGTTGAAAGATGCAGGCTTGGAATGTGAACCTCCCAGAGGCAATCTAATGAGATAAAGAGCAGGAGGTGGGCAGAGATTAACGGCCTATTTAGTGTAAAACTCAGCCAACAGGAGGGAAGAAGAGGATGTCTTCTTTCTCAGTATCTTGTCTCGTAACTACAGACTTGCTCTGGCAGCCAAACTCCCCTGGAGCAGATGCACCTGCAAGCTGGTCTCGTTATTGAGAACAATGGGTAAGAATCTATGACGTGGGGCAGAGCGCCCTCTGCTGGACCTGTGGGTGGATTATTGTGAAGGAATGATCGCTCAATAGGTGGGTGACTTACCAAATGCAAAGGCACTATTGGGTAAGCACTGAGGGTATAGAGAAAATTAGAAATTAGACTGGTCCTCTGGTACTAGTTATTCTCCACCCGGCAGGTGAGTCAGCAGGAGAGTGTAGTAAGTATTAGTGAGAGGTCAATGACGAGAGCCCTGGGTTAGGAGTTCAGAAGACCAGTTACTAGCTGTGCTGCCTTGGGCCAAGTCACTGAAGTTTTCTAATTCTCAGCTTACTCACCTGTCAAGTGGTGCATTAGTAATATTATTGAAAGAGAAATTAATTCTCACTCGGAGTTCAGGGGAGATTCAGGTGCTAGGATCCCAAACTGCCTGGCACGGGGGAGACTACTGCTCCATCCAGTTCTCAGTCCCAGCTCCACTGTCCCTCGGCCCCTCTGCCCCTCTCTCACCTCAGGTCCCTCCCCTTTCATCTCTCACCTGTGTTTTAGAATGGCGTCCTCACTGGTATATCTGTACAGACCTGAAGAGGGCAGGAGAAGACTTAATCCAGAGTCTCCTGCACTTGGCCAGAGATCTAAACCCCTGTGGCATTCTGACTGGACCCAGGGAAGGCCTGACCACTTGGGCGTCTACTCCACCCTCTCACCTGGGCCCAGGTGCACCCCAGCCTGGCGCCGGCGGTGGACACACACAGCGGTGCCCAGCAGCAGCAGCCAGAGCACAACACCCCCGCTGGCAATGACCTCTGGTCGTCTCAAGGCGGCTTTCAGCTGCTCCAGGGTCCATGAACTGTGGTCGCTGGGTTCTCGGGTGGCTCGCTCCATGGCCTGCTCTGTATGAGATTTGGAGCTCAGAAGGAGGAGGCAGGTGAAGCAATGAGGGTCTGGTAGACAAGGTAGAGGAGCTGGAAGTGTGAGGTGGGAGCAGGGAGAGGAAGGTGGGAATGGGGGCTGAAGGGGTATAGGTGGGACAGGTGGGCACTGCTCTCACCTAAAAGGAGGCAGACAGGCCTACTGGGCTCTCCAGCCCCAGCGCCAGTGACTGCAGCCACTTGTACACAGTAGGAACCTGGCATTCGGGTGGCGATCTCCAGCTGGGTCTGCTCGCCTGCCACGGTCCAGTTGCTGGGGGGCAATGAGGTGTTGCCCAGGCTCCAGACCTGATACACAAGAAGAGGTGAGTACTCGCCTCCTGGCACCATCACAGCACCTGAACCCTTCATACAGATCACACTTTCGGCATGTGGTCATCTTACCCTGCCGTTCACCTGGGGCCACTCCCCCAACATGCGCCCACACTTCCTTCTCCCCTACAAAGTGAGAGAGACCTCTCTAGACTGACAGAGGAGAGCAAAAGTAATCTGCTAAAATATGCGTTAGATCAGTGGTTCTCAAACTTCAGCATGCCTCAGCATCACTTGGAGGGTTTGTTAAAATCTAGGCTAAAATCGAGGCCCATCCCTGAGTTTGTGATTCATGAAGACTAGGAAAGGACCCAAGAATTTGCATTTTAAAGAAAATCTTTTGGTTTTTTTTTGCTGAAGAAGATTCACCCTGAGCTAACATCTGTTGCCAATCTTCCTCTTTTTGTATGTGAGCTGCCTCCACAGCATGGCCACTGAGGGGTGGTGTAGGTCTGCACATGGGAACTGAACCTGGGCCACCAAAGTGGAGCACGACAAACTTAACAACCAGGCCCAAGAATTTGCATTTCCAACAAGTTCTCAGGTGATGCTGACGTTGCTGGTCCAGGAACCACGCTCTGACACCCACTGCCTTAGAAGCTGAGAGTCAGACACAGCCTGATTTGATTCCTGTTCTGATTCCTATACCTGTAACCTTAGTGTCACTTTTCTTGTCTGTAAATTGGGGGTAATAACCCAGGGCCGACTGTGAGATGAAATGAGGCCATGTAGGTAAGTGCTTGGTGGTGTCTGGCAGACAGCAGGTCCTTGCTCAACAACAGTGAGCTTCCCTTGCTTCTCTGCACAGGTGCTTCTTCTCAGTGCCCAGAGCAAGGATGTGCAGGATGAGGGATATCCTGGCACCACCGGGAAGGAGTGTGTCAGCTTGAGGGGGTTACCTGGTAGCCACGGATGATGCCGTTGTGGTTTTCAGCAGGTGGTGGGATCCAGCTCACAAGGACACTGCTGTTGCCAGGTTTTAGAGTCACCTCCTGAGGAGGGGCACTGGGCACTGAAGGGAGGGAGGCAGGCTGTAAGGGATGCTGAGGGAGAGGACTCTAGGGAAAAGAGCTGGAAGGGGACACAGAATCAGAGCCCACACTGATGAGAATAGAAGCTTCTCCCAGCTCTCCTTGCCTGGCCAGGGCGGAAAGGAGTCCAGGAGTAGGCCTCACCATCCCGCCAGACTAGAGCGAGACAGTCCAGGGTCCCCAGAGAAGAAAGGGCCGGAGGGCATACTGGGGGCGTCTCTCCCTGACCTTGTTCTGGCAGCCTCAGGAGCAGCACGTTGCTGTCAGGGCCTCGAGCCCGGCCGGAGGATGGCCTCACTTTGAACTCATAGTCTTGGCCCCAGTGGAGGCCCCTAAGCTCCGCGCTCTGCCAGCCATCCAGCAGGACCTCTGCCCATGGAGCTCCCTGGCCTCCTGGGGGAGTCTGGGCCCTGAACAGGGCCGTGTAGGACTGAGCAGGTGCAGCAGGGCCGCTCACCTGGGAAAGAGTCCAGAGGAAGGGGGAGGGGTCAGGGAGCTCATGACCAGCCCTTTCTCAAGCTCTGGACTGGCTCCCACCCCTAGGTCCTGGGCCTCACCTTCCAGCTAAGCCACACAACAGGCCCAGGCTTGGTGCCTTTTGTGGGGTCCGGGTTCAGCAGGGTCGCGTTTTCCAGCTGAATTCGCACAGCCAGAAGCTCCAGAGGCTCCTTGTAGTCGTGGGGCTCTATAGGGAGTATAGGGCTGGGATGAGGCCTACAGGCCAGGGTGAAGGAACTGAGACATGGAACATTGCTCAGCTACAGAAGAACCAAAACCCCCAGATTTCCCAGGTCTAGAGCACTCATTTCTACTTAGGATGGGGGTGGGGGTACCTCCTCCTAAATGGAGTCCCTACCACTCTGCCCTGATCCCAGGTTGAGTCCCACATACCATAACCCTAGCCAAAAGCAGACCGCACCATCCTAACTGGAGCTCCCCACCTTGGCCCTGACTTTAGCTGACCACCCACCCTCCTCTTACCCTGGACAGACACCCTGGCTGCCCGGCTTTCCCGTCGTCCTGCATTGTTGGTGGCCACACACATATAGGTCCCTGTGTCACTCTTCTCTGCTCTTGCCATCAGCAGGGAACCCCTGGATACCTGTCAGGGCCAGGTGCATTGTGAAGTCTCCCATGTGGGGAGGGAAGCTTAAGGCCTCACTGCCTTCTCTTCCTCTAGCTCTGCAGGGGGACACGGGGCTGGAGGGCAGCTCAGTCCCTCAGGGTGTGCCCATACCCAGGACGGGATGAAGTACACTCACCGTGTGCTGCCCTGGCTGTAGGGCCAGGGGTTTCCCATCCTTCCACCATGAGACTGTGGGCTCTGGGTGGCCCCAGGGTGGCCCACACTCCAGAATCATCTGTTCACCCACCGTGGCCACCGTGTCCTGAGGCTGGGTCTGGAAATCCTCCCGAAGGACTGTGGGGAGGATGCAGGGTCAGCAGGGAACAGCACCCAGTTCTCCCCTCCCCAGAGCTCCCCCCACCACCCTTGCCTCATTCTGCTTTACCTAACTTTTTGCTGCCTTGTGTTCACTCTTCAGACCCACCACTCAAATCTCCCATCTAGGACCACCCCAACCCAGCTCTCTTTTCCCAATCTCCCAGCCCAGGCCTCCCCTCACAGATATCCCCTCAAACCTCCCTCACCAAAGGCATCTCACCCCAGGTGTGCCCCACCCTGGGCGTCCCTTCCCAGGCCTCACCAGCCACAGACAGCCGAGCACCTCGGCTGACTGCCGTGCCCAGTCGGTTGCTGGCCTCACATGTGTAGACACCCAGGTCTGTGGATAGGGCCTGGTCATCCTGGGCATGTCCTCGGCCAGGGGGCCGCAGCAGCAGGAGGGTTCCATCAGGCAGGAGGTGGTGTATGTCTGGGGGCACCATGCTCAGGGGCTGTCCATTCAGCAGCCAGCGGATGGTGGGAGGTGGCTGGCCTGAGGCGCGGCAGCTCATCTTGGCAGGGCCAGGGCCCTGGAGCAGCTGGTCCTGGGGATGGACTAGGATCTGGGGTGGGGAGTCCTGAGCCGTGCCTCCTGGGAGGGAGATGGAGGTGGAGCCCGATCTGACTACTGATGGCTCCCCCAAATCCTTGCACACCTTATCTGCCTTCTCTTATCTGAAGACCGGCTCCCAAATAACAAGCAAGCTGGGAAGGGAGAGGGCCAGTGTGCATGGGATCCAGGTGGGGGCCAGGAGGGCTCTCAATCTGTCTCTCTGTCTTACACACACACTTCTCATCATCATCATCATCATCATCATGCTCATCATCTCTGGCACCCCTACTGCAAAAGGGAAGCAAAGGAATAAGGAGGCCTCTTCTCCCGTCGCCAGGCCTTGGATCAAGGGAGCATGGGCTAGGAGAGGGAGGGCCACACTCACCCGTGACGAGCAGAAGTAGGAGAGGCAGGGGCCACCCGGCCCCAAGGAGGCCCACTCCTCCAGCGCCCATGGCTGCTCTCAGGCCGCTGTCCTTGTCTGAAACACTTTGTCCTGCTGCTCTGAGCTCACAGCGGAGGAAAGGAGGGGCGGGGCAGGGTGGTGGCGGTTGTTTGTGACCGAGACTCTGCCCCAGGAGGGAAGCAGCTTTGAGGAAACCGATGCTTCCTGCCTGGCCCTCCGTGCCTTGGAGAACTGGGAGGAGACCAGAGCAGAGAAGCTCTCTGACCTTGACCTTTTAGCCATAACCCCTGACTCCAACCTCAGCCCTAAGATTACCTGTGTTCTAGTCTGGGATTTCTTAAAGGTAACCCTTACACTAACCATAACTCCACCACAGCCTTTAACCCTAAGCCTCTATTTAAACCTGGAATGCCAATCCTTATCCCTTTGCTTCCAAGCTACCCTTTGCTAGAGTGGAGCGGAACCCCAGAGGTGGAATCTCAGGGCATGGCATTAAGAAGCTGAGGAGAGAGGAAAGTGGGCCAAAGAAGCTAGGTGGAGGGGGGCAGGAGTGTATTATCGTTCCTTGGCCCATTTTCCGAAGGCTAGGTGGGGCTAGGGGTGAGTAGAACAGAAGATAGGAAGGATTTGGAGGCTCTGGGACAACCTGGGAGATGCCCACAGTGTGTTCCTATTCAGCTCAGAGACAGATGAAATAAGCTTCTGTGAGACCTTGGGTAAGTTACTTAACCCCTGCAGTTAGTTGTCTTATCTGTAACGTGGGAATAATAATAATAGTTCCTATCTTGGGGGCTGGAGTAAGAATGAGACGAGATAGAGCATAAAACCACTTAGCACAGTGCCTAATGCATTATAAGTGATCAGTAAAGGTTAGCCAATATTGTTATTTATTCACTTTTATGCATGTCCCATCACTGAAACTATTCAAGCCTCCTCGGCAGGAATATTTTTGAGGCCCTGGAAAGGTGATTGGAGTAAATGACCTTTAAGAGCCTTTGCAGCCCTGGAACCTGGTCTGGAGCAGCCAGAGCTTGTAGCTTCTGAGCCTGCAATGTCAGCGCTCCCCGCACTGCTCCCCACCCCCTCCCTAGAGAGAGGCTGCTCTCCCCTCTCAGAGCCCAGCTCATTCACAGGTCTCTTCTTCCAAATCTGGAATCTCAGCCATTTCCTGGAGCTGTTCCCGGAAGGCCAAGGCCAGGCTCTGGGGGCTCAGCGGAAGAGTGTCCAGCCTTTGTTCCCATTTGTTGCTGGCCGGCTCCTCTGTGGGGCCCCTAACTCAGCTGACTCCCTCTCTTCCTCCCCCTTCCCAGCTTGGCCTCAGTGCCAGCAATGGCCACAGCCACAGCCCTAACAGCCTAGCAAGAGGAAAGCCTCCCTCACTCCTTCTTCTCTTTCTCCTCAAACGCAGACCAAGACGGATTAAGACAATCAGAGCAAGAGAGCACTGTGGTCTCTAAAAACTGGGCGTTTCCAAGGGGTAAAGAATAGACAGAGTGAAAGTAACAGAGAGACAGAGCTGGAAGGATAGGAACTGGGGTCAGAGAGTAGAATTTGGTATTCAGAAGCAGAGGAGCTAAGAGCAGTGACAAATTCCAAGGCATGTGCATGAACATATGTGTGCCACGCAGAGGGGAGCAGAGTTATGGGGTCAAGGATCTGTGGGGCCAGAGTGATGAAGGGGGTATTCATATGGACACTGAAGTCAGCCAAGGGCTAGACAAGAAAGGATGTGGTGAGGGGGCTGGCCCCGTGGCCGAGTGGTTAAGTTCGCGCGCTCCGCTGCAGGCGGCCCAGTGTTTCGTTGGTTCGAATCCTGGGCGCGGACATGGCACTGCTCATCAAACCACACTGAGGCAGCGTCCCACATGCCACAACTAGAAGGACCCACAACGAAGAATATACAACTATGTACTGGGGGGCTTTGGGGAGAAAAAGGAAAAAATAAAATCTTTAAAAAAAAAAAAAAAAGAAAGGATGTGGTGAGACAGATGGATTTACCGCACATACAGCCAACTTGGGGTTTCCCAGATACAGAGCCCCTAGGCCTGTCTGACCCCCTGACTGCCTGCTCCCCAAAAATGTTGCTGTCAGCATCCTTCTTTAGTTTCTCCTGCTTATACATTAGACTTGGGGAAATTAACCAAGTTCTCTGCTAATGATTTAGTGCCAACTTGATTTTACTAACATCTCTATAATCCAAAAAAATGATATAAGTTTCCCTCAGGGGAAAAGAGGGCAAGTCTCAAAGGAATTCAGGTTCATGACTAGCCCTGTCCTCAGCTGAGTGAGAATGGACAGGTGACACAGTGAGGAGAGGTGCCAGTGTTGTACTGCAGGAGCAGAGCCCCAGAGGCTACAGCAGCCAGAGAAGTGGCCAATGCCCACAGTCACGTGCCTCATCTCGGGAGATGGCCTTCAGCAGCACAGCCTCTCTCTATTCCCAGACTCTAGAGAGCCAGGTGCTAAGAAATGATGGGGATTGGAGGGGCCAAGTACTCTGAGCTGTTCCTGTAGGACATTAAGGCTCTTTCTTCTCACTCAGCCCAAGCATTCAGGGCACTCAGGGATCCAGAGTGACGGCCAAGGGGACTTCCCATCAGCGAAGTATGTCTGCACGGCTCCCAGAGACTGTAGCACTCATTTCCAGCAAGCTGGCCCATCAGCATCCTGATTGTCTCATTTCCACACACTAAGGAAGAGCCGACTGCATGAGTCATGGGGATGATGTTAGCGAAGGGGAGCCGCCTTCAGTTATTTCAAGGAAGCTCTGCTTGGGGCCCTGGTGATGTGCAGGCCCCGTGACCAGCTTAGATAGCATCTTTCACTCCCTGGTTTAAGAGGTTTGTGTTTTTGTGAGTAACTCTTTAGTTGCTTGTAAGAAGGAAGAGGTAAGAGAGAGATCAAGCGCCCTTCTAAAGGACTCTTCAGAGGAAATTTTTTTTGACCTCTGGCTCCTGGCTTTTCTGGCTTCTTATTCTGAGTTCTCTGAAGATGCAGACAGGGACTCCTGCTGGTTAAACTAGTGGGGTGAATTTAGATGGGTTTGGAAGTCAATTACACTTAGGTTGAAATCCTGATTCCACCTCTTACTGGCAGAGAGACCTCAAACAAGTCACATAGCCTCTCTGAGCCCCAATTTCCTCGTCTGTAAAATGTTTGTATGAGTTTTATGGATGGTGGAAATGAAAGTGCTTTGAAAACACTAGATATGTGTTAATTATCCCTTGAGTGTTCTGGGAATGGCGCACTCCTTCCCTGACCAACATAGCCACAGCCGGCCCCAACCACCTGTAGGCCTTCTTTTTGGCCTTGAGATCCTGCCCTTTTTGTCTTCTTGGTTTATTTTTCTTTTCCTCTTTGCTTGAGTCTATTTAATCCCGTTCTTCAAATTCTTATCTCTGTTCCAGGATATCAATAGCTGGAGAGAAACTGAGTCAAGAGAGGAGACAGTAATGAGCTCCTTTTAGCCGAATGGAAAAATTGCCCTGATGCCACTGCACTGGCACAGCTTCCATTCCCTAGCTCCTGGGCCCATTAACATTGTGGGCAATTTCAGGGTCCATGGGAAAATCATGTCTAATGCTTTCAAATCCACAGTTTCTTGACTTTCTCAACACCAATGACTATGGCTCATGCCTAGACCAAACATTGGAGATTGGACCAATTAGAGATTTCAAAGGCTGCTGGCATCATCAACATTTAACTGTCTGCTAACATGTCCAAGAAGAGGAGATCAGTTACAATACTTTGTGTTCAGCCTGTCACTGCCCTCCAGCCAAAAACCACCAAAAACACACCTGTTGTTAAACACGTTGGGTTTATTACTCCTTGCAGCTAGGGAGGGTGCATATCATGGGGAACTGTGGAGTGTCTCAGTAACAGGGTGTTAGAAAGAACCTATTGCAGAATTTGGGCTTTGACTGGGTGATATGAGGAGGGTCCTAGGATGTGGAGCTTTGCCCTAAATTGGGTGCTGTCGGGAATCAGGGACAACGCTATGATTCTTTGCAGAAGAGTATCTTTGATAATTTCTTTGCTATGTAATATACCAAGTGGTTCTTCTTCCTCTTTTCTTCTTCTGTTATGAACCGTGCTGCCCTGAATCTTTATTTTACATGTTTCCTACTATAACTATAAATGTTTAAGAGTTTCTCTAGGGAATAAACAAACCTACAAGTAGAATTTCTGCATCTTGGGGCATACAAATATTCAACTTTAGTTGATAATGACAAATTATTTTTCAAATCAGTTGGTTATACCAATGTCCTTGAGCCACATCCTCAGAACAGTAGGTGGACTCCTTAATTTTTGACAATCTAGTATGTAGAATAATATTTTATTGTTGTCAGTTTGCATTTGCCTGATTAGATAATGAAGGTGAGCATCTTTTCTTTACTCACCATTTGTGTTTTCTCTTCTGGTAAGTATCTATTTCTATCTTTTGCTCATATTTCTATTGCTTATCTGTTTATTTCTCAATAACTTTCAGGAATTTTATATATCCTGGATAATAAGTCTCTGTGGATTAGAGATGTTGCAAAAACAAGTTTGGCCTTATATTTTCTCTTTCTTTATGAGGTAACAAAAGTTCTTAATTTTAAGGTAGATATATTTATTAATATTTATTTTTATAATTAGTGCCTTCTTTCTATTTTTGAAGAAAATCTCCTCTAAAGTCAAAAAGATATGCTCCTACATTTTCTTCTAAAAGTGTAAAAATTTCACACTTAAGTCTTGGATCTCTCACTAAATGATTATTTGGTATGGCTTGAGGTAGGGATATGCTTTTTTTCAGATAGGAATCAATTATCCCATCACTACTTATTGTTTAGATCCAGTGACCTGCAATGATTCCTTGGTCACACATCAAATATTCATATATGTGTAGCTTCCATTGGCCTGTTCGTCTGTTCCTGCATGAGCACCACACTGTCTCAATTACAAGAGCTATATAATAAGTTTTAATAACTGGTAGGGTGATTCCTCCTCTCTTCTTTTTCAGAAGTGTCTTGGGTATCCTTGGGCCTTCAGCTTGTCAAGTTCCTTGAAAACCTTGTGGAATTGATTGAATGTATAGAAAAAACTCACATTTTATAACATTGTCTTCCTATCATGAATATGTATACCTCTTCCTTTATTTGCTCTTTTTAAATGTCTTTCAATAAAGAGCTATAATTTGCTCTCTATAGATATTATACACATTTCGTTAAATGTACTCTTAGCTAACTTGTTAAACTTCCTCTTGAGATTATTTGCAAAGATAGTTGCAATAATCCCTACCGTCCTGTATGCTCATCCCTTTGTAATGCTTGTTGGCTCTCCCAGAAAGAAGTGGAATCTTTTTCCCAACCTCTTGAGGCAAGTCTGAGTAGGTGGATTCTTTGATCAATAGAATACAGTGGAAGTGAAATGCGGAACTCAAGAGGTCTTGCAGCTTCTACTCTGAGACGACCATGTGAAGAAGCTCAGTTTAGCCACATAGAGCAGAGAGGAACTATTCTAGCTGAGGATTCCTAAACCTTCTAGTCAAGAGCCAGTATCAATCACCAGACATGTGAGTGAGGCCATCTTAGGACCCAGCTCTAGTTCAAGGTGCCAGATGATATAGTCACATAAGTGACCTCACACAGCACTAGCAAGTGAATTGCTTAGCTGAGTCCAACCCAAATCATGACAGGGAGCTGTGATAGAATAAAATGGTTATTCTTTTAAGTCACTCAATTTTGGGGTGGTTTGTTACAGATCAATAAAGAACTAAGACACCTTGATGTTATGTCTAATAGTTTCTAGATTCTTTTGATTTTTCTATGTAGAAAATCATATAATCTAAATATAATGGCATTTTTGGCTTTTTATTTCTCATCTTTATACACTTTTGTTTCTTTTTCTTGCTTTACCAGCATGATGTTGAATACAAGGAGTGATTGTAGGTATCTTTGTTTACTTCTTCATTCTAAAAGGAACACTTACAATGTTTCACCATTAAGAATGAAGTCTGCTGATGGTCTTTTAGACACTACTTACCAGGTTTTAAGTTTCCTTTTATTTCTTTTTTGCTGAGGGCTTTGGACCATGATTATGTACCAAATTCTACAGTTTGTTTTTGGCATTTTTTTGAGATAGTTTGTCTCCTTTAATCTGCTAATGTGGTGAATAACATTTATGAATTTTCTAATTTTAAATTATTCTTGCTTTCCTGGCATAAATGCAGTTTGGTCATGGTGTGTATCCCTTTTACACATTCCCGGATTCATTTGCTTATATTTTGTTTAGATATTTGCATCTATGTTCATGAGATTGACCCGTAATTTTTTTCCCTCATACTTTCCCTGTCTCATTTTGATATCAGGATTTCACTGGTCTCATAAGGTAAGTTCAAGAGTATGCATTCTGTATCTATTTTCTGGAAGAGTTTGTCTAAGATAGGAATTATCTGTTCCTTGAATGTTTGGTAGAACTCGCCTATAAAAGCATTTGAGCTGATATTTGCTTTGTAGGGAAGATTTTAATTTCTTTTCCTAATTCAGTTTCTTTAAAGGTTACAAGACTATTCAGGTTTTATAGTTCTTTTTGAGTTGGTTTTGTTAAGATAAATTTTTCTAGGATTTCTTTCCATTTTGCCTAAGTTGTCAAATTAATTTTTTTCGTTTTGTCCTCTTATTCTTTTCTATCTATACTGGATCAGTATTTATTTTCTCTTTTATTTATAATGTCATTTATGTGTCTTTTCTCTTTTTCCTTGATCAATCTCACCAGAGATTACTTTCTAAATAATCTTTTCAGAGAACTAACTTTTGATTTAGTTGATCCTCTGTGCTATATTTTTATTTCTCTATTTCACTAACTTCTACTGTCCTCTCTATTATTCATATCTTCTTTGGCTTTGGTTGGTTATTCCTTTTCTAACGATTTGAGTCGGATGCTTTCCTCTTTTGTTTTGGATGAGGGGTTATTTTTCCTCCCCCATCCCTCCCCCCTTCTCTTTAAAGATTGACTCTGAGCTAACATCTGTTGACAATCTTTTTTAATTTTTTATTGTTTTAATTTCTTTTCTTCTTCTCCCCAAAGCCCCCCAGTACACAGTTGTATATTCTAGTTGTGGGTCCTTCTAGTGCTGCTGGGGCGCCGCCTCAGCATGGCTTGATGAGCGGTGCTAGGTCCGAGCCCAGAATCCAAACGGGTGAAACACTGAGCTGTGGAAGCAGAGTGTGCAAACTTAGCCACTCGGCCACAGGGCCAGCCCAGATGCTTTCCTCTTTAATTTTCAGCCTTTCTCCTTTTTAATGTAAGCATTTAAGGCCATAAACTTTCCTCTTAGTCACATTTTTGCTGCATCTTACAGGTTTTGATATATAGGATTTTATTATTTTTGGATTTCAAAAAAACCCTTATTTTTTAGAACTGTTTTAGGTTTATAGGAAAATCGAGAGGAAGGTACAGAGATTTCTCATATAACCCCTTCTCCTACGCATGTACAGCCTCCTCCATCAACAACATCCCTCACCAGAGTGGTACATTTGTTACACCTGCTAAAGCTACATTGACACATCATAATCACCCAAAGTCCATAGTTTACGCTAGGGTTCACTCGTGATGTTGTACATTCCAAGAGTTTGGACAAATGTATAATAATATGTGTCCATCATTATAGTACCATACAGAATATTTTCACTGCCCTAAAAATCCTCTGTGCTCTGCCTGTTCACCTCTCTCCTCCCCTCAAGCCCCGGAAACCACTGATCTTTTTACAATCTCTATTGTTTTGCCTTTTCCAGAGCGTCAGCTAGTTGAAATCATACAGTACCTAGCCTTTTCAGATTGAGATCTTTCACTTAGTAATATGTATTTAAGGTTCTTCCCTGTCTTTTCGTGGTTTGATTGCTCTTTTCTTTTTAGTGTTGAATAATATTCCATTGTCTGGATGTACTACAGTTTATTATTTTTTTTCCAGTTTTATTGAGATATAATTGACACATAACATTGTGTAAGTTAAGTTTAAGGTGTACAACATGTTGATTTGATACATTTATGAATTTCAAAATGATTACCATCATAGCATTAGGTACTTCTTCCATCCCATCACATAGTTACCATTTCTTTTTATTGGTGAGAACATTTAAGATCTACTCTCTTAGTAACATTCAAGTTTATGATACATGTTATTAGTTATAATCACCATGCTGTACATTAGATCAACAACCAACTTGTTGATCTTACAACTGGAAGTTTGTACCCTCTGACCAACATCTCCTCACTTTCCTCTCAACCCCTGGTAACTAGCCTCTACTCTCTGTTTCTCTGAGTTTGTCTTTTTAAGGTTTCATATATAAGTGGTATCATACAGTATTTGTCTTTCTCTGTCTGATGTTTTTCACTTAGACCCTTAAGGTCCATCCAAGTTGTCACAAACAGAATTTTCTTCTTTCTCATGGCTGAATAATATTCCATTGTATATAAATATACCACATCTTCTTTATCCACTCATCTTTTGATGCATGAATATGGGAACTTATGTTGTTCTCATATCTTGGCTATTGTGAGTAGCACTGCAATGAACATGGGAGTGCAGATATCTCTATGAGATCCTGATTTCAATTCCTTTAGATCTAAACCCAGAAATGGAATTGCTGAATCATATGGTAGTTCTATATTTAATTTTTTGAAGAGCCTCCATAACGTTTTCCTTAGTGGTTATACTGATTTGCATTCCCACCATAGTGCACTGGGGTTCCCTTTTCTCCACACCCTCAACAACACTTATTATCTCTTGTCTTTTTGATGATAGCTATTCTAACAGAAGTGAGATGATATCTCATTCTGGTTTTGATTTGCATTTCCCTGATGATTAGTACCACAATTAATTTATCCACTCATCTAGTGAAGGACATCCTGGTTGCTTCCAAGTTTTGCCAATTATGAGTAGAGCTGCTGTAAACGTGTGTGCAGGTTTTTGTGTTGACACAAGTTTTCAACTTTTTGGAGTAAATACCAAGGAGTGTGATTGCTGGATGATATAGTAAGAGCATGTTTAGTTTTGTTAGAAACCACCATACTGTCTTCCAAATTGGTTGTACTATTTTGCATTCCCATGAGCAACGAATCAGAGTTCTTGTTGCTCCACATCCTTATCAGCATTTAGTGGTGTCAGTGTTTTGGATTTTGGCCATTCTAATAGGTGTATAGTGGCATTTCATTGTTGTTTTAATTTACATTTCCCTAATGACATGATGTGGAGTATCTTTTCATATGCTTACTATCTGTATATCTTCTTTGGTGAGGTGTCTGTTCAGGTGTTTTGCCCATTTTTAAATTGGGTTATTTGTTTTCTTGTTGTTGAGTTTTAAGAGCTCTTTGTATATTTTGGATAATAGTCCTTTATCAGTTATGTCTTTTGCAAATATTTTCTTCCAGTCTGTGGCTTATCTTCTTATTCTCTTGACATTTTCCTTCAGAGAGCAGAAGTTTTCATTTTAATGAAGTCCAGCTTATAATTATATCTTTCATAGATTGTGCCTTTGGTGTTGTATCTTAAAAGTCATTGCCATATCCAAGGTCATCAATGTTTTCTCCTGTTATCTTCTAGGAGTTTTATAGTTCTGTGTAGATTTAAGTTTTAAAATGTTCATCATAATTTCTTCCTTGATGCATGAGTTATTAAGAAATATGTTTTTAAATAGACGAATGAATGAAGTTTTATATGACTTTTCACTATTGACTTCCAATTCAATTTGTGGTCAGAGAATGTAGTCTGTATGATACTAATTCTTCAAAATTTATCGAGGCTTACTTATTGAGGCTTAAGCACTTTTGAGCTTACGGTCAATTTTTGGAAATTATTTCATATGTTCCTCAGAAGAATATGTATTCTTTAATTGGTGTAGACTTTTATATATTTTCAAAAAACAAGCTTGTATGTTAAACTATTAAAATTTTAGCTATGTTTTTAAGTCTCTTTGATCATTTAGTAATTGAGAGAGGTGGGTTGACATCTTCTATGCAAAAATAGATTTATAATTTCTCTCTGTAACACTGTCAATTTTTACCTCATGAATTTTGAAGTTAATTAATCAGATACACACAATTCAACTTTAACTTTTTTGGTGAAAAGAATCTTTTAATATTATGTGGTTACCCTCTGTAGCAGACATTATTGGGACCCCCTTTATAACTCCTCAGAATTCACATCTCTCTACACTGAAGGCTGCTTTCTGTGAATACCTGCCACTCTGTTTGGGGACCATATTTGGATACATGCAGGCAAGCTGGATGTACTGGAGTTAAGGCCCTAGGAGAGCCCTAAATAACGATGGATGGGGATTTGGTGGATCGATAACTCAGTTTCCTTGTCTCTCACTTGGGATTATCCTAAAGTCTGTTTAACACTGTCTCCCAGGGTTTCCCATAGGATTGAGCTATGTAATCCCACAGTATTAACTGGTTTGATAACAAATCCTTTATCGGCTTTGATCTCTTTCCTGATCCACATCCTTACTGCTCTACTGGTGTTTCCTGAAATAAATTATTTGCACTCAAACTCAAGATACCTTACTTATTCCTAATAATAAAGGAGGCCATCGATGTAATTGAGATTCTTTTTGGGAGTCAAGGGCATACTAGTAATAATAATGCTGGGATAACAGGAGTAAGCCAGGACCGTCTCAGGCAAACAGGATGTAAAGCTATCCTACTAATTAGGCCTTATGTCCTAAAGTCCATTTGTCTTATGTTAATAGTTGCTCCAGCTTCCTTTTGCTTACTATTTGCATGTTTTATCTTTACATTACTTTACTATTAACTTTTCCAAATCTTTGTTTTGGGTGTATTTCATTTAAATAGCATATAGCTGGATTTTTAAAAATATAATCCAACAGATTGTATTTTAACTCATGAATTTAGGCCATTATAATTTATTTATAATCTATAATTTAGCCTTGCTTCTACTGTCTTATTTTTGGCTTTCTATTGTCCCACTTTTCTATGTTTCTTTTTAAAAAAAATGGATTGGGTTTGTGTTTATGTGTTTCCTTATTCTATTTCTCCCTTTATTGGTTTGGAACTAATACCAATTCTCTCATTCTATTCTTTTAGTGGTTACTCTGATAATGTTTCCTTGAATGCTTAATAAAATCTGAAGTTAATATCCTTATCATCTTCCCCTCCCCAAAGAATTCAAGGACCTTGGAATAGTTTAATTCTGAAAACTCTCCTCCTATTGTTTTCTTGTATTTTATCTGTCAGGTTTTGGAAACCACAAATTACATATCATTATTGTCATTTTATAAGGCATTATTTAGATTTGCCTACCTATCTCAAACCCTTCTTGTGGAATAATTTTTCCTCTACCTAAAATACGTCTTTTAGGAGTTCTTTTAGTAGTGGTAAACTGTAGTTTTTGTTTATCTGATAATATCTTGATTTTACCTTCATATTTGGAAGATTGCTTTGATAGGTACAGTATTCTGGGTTAATAGTTATTTTTGCTCAATATTTTGAAGATATTATTCCACTTTCTCAAGATTTCCATTATTACTGTTGTCTAAATGTGTAAGATCCATCTTTTTTTCTCTGAGTGCTTTTAATACCTCTTAATCTCGTGTATCCTCCAGTTTTACCAGTTTTATGTAGGTGTGACATTGTTTTATATATCTTGTATGTTAACCTTCCTATATCTGTGTATTTATGTTTGTTATGAGTTCTACAAAAATTTCAGTCATTACTCTTAAAATATTGCCTCTCCTTCATCTCTCTAGTCTCCCCTTTGAGCTCTGGATGAAACATGGCTTAGACCTTTTCATTCTACATGCCATATCCCTTAATCTCTTTTTCGTATTTTTCATCTCCTTGTCTGTCTGTGCCTTATTCTAAAAAATCTCTTCAGATACATCTTCCAAATAACTAACTCTCTTCAGCTATATTTAATGTGCTGTTTAACTCTTTCTTTTACATTTTTGTTTCAATAAATTACATTTTGATTGAAAAGTTCTATTTTGTTCCTTTTCAAATTTGGTCACTTTTGCTAGTCTTTTGTTGCTTGTTCATTTTTGTAATTTTGTCTTTTATTTCTTCAAGCTTTTCATAATTATTTTATATTTTATATCTGACAATTTCAATGTCTGAAAGCCTTGGGGGTCTAAATCTATTGCTTCTTTTATCTGCTGACTCTCATTCACGGTTATTTATTTCCTTCTGTGTTTAATGACCTTTCGTTGTCAACGCATCTTTGGTTAGTCTTAATCTCAGACTTAGTCTCAGGTTCAGCTTCCTACCTTGCCACTGGCCCCAGTCTAGTCTTCTATACAGTGCGGATAGAAGCATTTGCCTCTGGGTAATCACTGTTCTCTGAGTGCTAAGTAGTCTGGACTCACCTACACTTCCAAACTTTTAGACATGCTGCCCCTTCTGCCTGGAATATGTGTCTTTTCATCCTTTTTTTTCACTTGATTAACTAACTAATCTTTCTAAGACTAAGCTCAGGCCTGTTCTCCTCCAAGATACCTTTGCTGACAACTCTTAATCTGGGTTAGATGTCCCTCTTACTTGCTCCCAGAGTACCCTGTATCTACCTCTGTCATTGTATTTTCCACACTGAGTTGTAATAATCTGCTTATGTGTCTGTCTTCCCCCATGAAGCTGTCTTCTGGGAGAGGTCATGGCATAGTTACGCTGTTTCCCCTGTGTCTAGCACAGGGCTTGGGCCATGGTAGGTTAACAAATGTTTGTTGAATAAATGGAAGAACACTTGAAAGAATGAATGAATGATTGGATGAGTGAGTGATGATTTGGGAGTGGACAATTTGGGGTTTGCAAAGAGGGTGAAGGATGGTGAAGGAAGATGAGAAGAAAAGAGAAAAGGGCAATGACTGGTATTTTTAAGCTGTTTGTTTTGTTCTCCTTGCTCAAGTGGAATAAAGTTGCCATTTCATTTCATCAAAAGTTTATTGAGCATCCAGTATGTGCTAAGCACTCTGCTAGATGCTAGTAATACAAAGATGAAGATCAAAACCAAACCAAACCACTTCCTTACTTATCCCCCCCCCCCGCCCCCACCCCGCCATTTAAGGCAGATTTGGCTTAAACCTGGGAAGCTGGCCCCTCAGGGATTCAGCAGCAGGGTATGGAGTACTGCATGCTCTCATCTCACCTTAACCTTCACTCCTGCCTCTCAAGGTTGACCACCACGTACCCCTTCTCCTACCTGCCTGAGCAACTTTCCCCTGCACACATTATCTCATTCTGGCTGAGGCACCTGGGAAGGCTAGGGGAGGGGTTCTGGCTAACTAAAAGGACCTGCAAAAGCAAACTTGCCCAAAAGAACCTGGAGAGGTGCGCAGGGACAGGGAACTGGGAGGGTCCTGCTGTCCAGGCAAGTGTGGGGGAGCCAACTAGAGATGTTGTTGCCCTTGGGGCTGTGACAAAACTTCCCCTGTGTGGAGTGGTGGGGAACAGGGGCCTTGGGAGTTGCTCTGTGGGATGGTGGAGGGTCAGAGCTGGAGCTTAGGAGGTTGGGGAGGTGCCAGGGATGCAAGGACCCCGAGAGGCATCAGGGAGGAGAGGACAGAACACACAGAGGACCTCCTTCTCTTCCAGATTTTTAATTGCCCTCTCTCCTCACACAGTAGATTATTGTCTCTCCTATGAACTGGTCAAGAGGCGGGGGCATGGGCATGGCCTGGCTACACAGTGACCCAACCTCTCTGTATTCTGACATTTGTGTGATTAGGGAGTCTGCTCCTGTCCTGTCTCCTGGGATGCGAGCATCTGGGGGCAGGGCAGGTGGGAGACGGGAGGTCAAGGGTTGGCTCAAGTCCGCCCTGACATGCCCGGGGACAATAAGCCTCCTCCTCCTCCCACCATTTCTCTTACAGCAGGAGAAGGCCCAACAACCTTTCTGGGGATAATGATTGTTTGAAAGGCTTGTTTAAAGAAGCCAGGGAGAAGGCATAAGTGTGAGGGGTTAAAAAACAGTTCTTCACATAATCCAGCTTTCCGGGCCAGGAAGTGAGTGAGACCCCCTTCTTTATAGGAATAGAAACGGGAAGAATGCTTGGCACGCTGCTAAGGGAGGCTCTGGGAGAAGGTCAAGCACTGGAGGCTTGAGTCCTTTGCCCTTGCTAGGGCCCAGGTCAGGGGGACATCAACCTACTTCAGCTCCTTCCTCACCAGCTGGTAGGTGCCCAGGTACCAGGTGCCCAGAGAAGGGTCCCCCAGGGCACTGCCTTCACAGCGATTCCTCCGATGCCCACAACAGCCCCTGCACACTCAGTAACCGGCCTCTGACTTCCCCTTAGTGTGTGACAGTTGTGCGTTTTGGGCAAGTGGCCTCAAATCTGGGACGGCCAAAAAAAGTGCCCCAGGAACCAGGAGTTCGTTCGGAGGGAAGGGAAGTGGGTGAGAAGCATGAGAACTCCCTAGGAAGGGCACAGGATAGTCACAGGGGTTAGGTTACTGATGTTAGTTTCCATAAGATCCTTGGGGGATTGGGCCGGAAATTTAATAATCTCTATGGTCCTAAGAGGGCACAAGCCATACCCGCCGAGGACACAGCCAGTGAACCCGCAGCAAACGCGATTCGGTTTCATCACCAGATCCACTCTCGGCCGCCCCGCAGCGACCACCCATCCGCGCGCGCTCGCATTCGTCCACACGCGAGACCCGCGCGCCCCCGCGGGGACCTCCAGTCGCCCCTCGCAGGCGGCGGCCCAGCTACCCGGCCCTCCCCCGGCCGCGGGCTGCAGGGCGCGAGCGCCTCCCGGGGGCTCCGAGACGGCTCAGGCGCTGATCTCCACCGGGCCGGCCTCGTCTTGCTCGCGGATCAGGTGCACGCCGGCAGTCCGCAGTGTGCGCGAGGCGCTGCGCGAGCGGCCGGGCGAGCCTGGGGCCCGGGGCGGCGACGTGTGCGTCCGACCGGTGGCGGGGGAGCGCGCTGGGGACCGCGGGTAGCGGCGGGCGGAGCGGATGGGCAGCCCCGGAGAGCGGCCGGGTACTGCCGGCGACACGGAGTAGCCTGGCGGGCCGGGCTCTGTCGCGCTCCGATCTCGAGACTCGGGCGTGGGGTTCTCGTCGGGCTCTGGAGAGTCCTGCAAGGACACGCACCGCAGGGATCAGCGAGAGGACAGCCAGCGGGTCTGGGAGCGCGCCTGGTGTTCGAGGGCGCTGGGAATACTCAGGTGAAGGAGACACAGTTCCCTCCCAACTCCCACCTCTTGGAAGGCCGCAGTCACAGGTGGTTTTCGGAGCAACACATGACACTTAGCATGGTGCCTGGCACATAACGTTATGCTTACATAATGAGCATAATGAGGTGCTCAGTAAATGTTGAAATGCATTAGCGTGAGTGCTTTGTCCCCTTATTCTCTCTTTCCACCTGCCTTGGACAGCCTGGGAAAGAGTTAGTTGTGGCTTAGTGGGGAAATCGCCAGAGTTGATGTCCAAAGCCTAGCCCTGCCATTTGTTTACTTGTTTGATCTGGGCAAGTCATTTCACCTGTCAGCCTTACATTTCTAATCTCTGAAGGGAGGATGACACAAACATTTCTCAGGGTTATTCTGAGTACTATAAAGAGACATCAATATGGTATGGCTACCTATCACCAGGCATGTGGTAAGGGCTCAATGCTCATTCGTCGGGCACCCAGCCCAGAGCCGCTCACCTTGTCCTTCAGGATATAGAGTGCCATGGGGCTCTTCCGTTCCTGCTCTCCACTTCGTGGGAGGGTGTCTGCTGCATAGGGCAAAGAACAGGGTGGCTGGCCCAGGTACAGAACCCTTCCACCAGCCAGCACCTAAACTCTTTGCTCCCCAAGTGGCCAGTTGAGGCCCCACCACAACCTCCACCAAAGGATACCCAGGGTCCTACCTTGGCTGCACCTCTCCCTGCTCTGCAGTCTTCGTGCAGTTGGTGGAGGAAGGGGCCCTGCAGAGCTGGCTTCCTTGTCTCCCAGTTCTGCCTTTTCCCAGCAGCCCACTGATCTGAGTGCCGCTGGGACGGGTGAGTGGGTGGCTGGGAGCTCACCTTCGGGTTTCAGGCGGTCATCATTCTGATCCATATATTCCAGGGAGTTTTGCTTTTCCAGCTTCCTCTTCTTCCTGCAAGTCAACCCACCACCCATGAACAGAGCTATGGAGTGTGAGCAGCAGAAAGTCTAGGGTGGGCACACGAGGGGGATCTGATGGTTGTAAAAGAGGTCTCGTAAGAGGAAGATGGACTGGGTGTGGTGGGAGTGAGATACTCTGTAAACTTTGGAATGAATCGCATCTAGGTTTGCATCCTGAGTCTGCTGCTAGTGTTGTGACTATGGGCAAGTCATTTAACCAATCTGAGTCTCAGCATCATTATCTGTAAACTGCAGATAATCATACTTAAAAGGTAGCACTGCAGTCACAAGCACAGTGCCTGGCCCACAAAAGGTGCCCTACAAGTGAAACCATCATTAGTCGTGCTGGGGTTGTTGAGGGTTGAGAACACAGGCTGTGGTTCTGTCTATGACACACACAATGGTAAGATGGATCTCCTGGGAGGAAAGGCATTTAAAGAAACTAAGAAAAACATAGAGCTTGGGGTTCAGTGGAGTGAAGGATTAGGGTGCTTGGGGGGTGGAAACTGGAGAGTTACCTAGACTTTTTGGAGGGTTTCCAGCAGGCACAGACTGTCACCAAGGTCACAAGAAGGAAGATGCCTCCTGTGGACAAGATGATGTAGAGGGAGCTTCTTCCTAGGGAGAGGTGGAGGTGGGAGAGCCTTCAGAGGGGGCATTGGGTGTGGTGAGGAGAGCTTCCTGAGGCGGAAGGAAGAGGAAAGGAGCCCCAGGCAGCATGGCTGGCCAGTGGCGGAGCTTGCCCAGAGCCCATTTCCCATCAGTTGCTGTCCACCACGGAGAGTTGACCCATCTCTGCCTCTCTCTCCCTCCAGTGGCACTCTCTCTGGGATGTCCCTAGCCCCTTATTGGCACCTGCCTCTCAAGATTTTGAGTCCTGAGGGAGGGCATGCAGGGACACTCACTGTATACGGTGATCTTGATGGGCAGGCTGCGGCCCTGGCTGATGGGGTTCTCTACCACACAGCTGTACAGGTTGTCGTCCTCCATGAGCACACGGGTGATGGTGAGCACCTTTTGGTCAGGGGACAGGAGCATTCTCGAGTCATTGAGGAGGGGCTTGCCATCCTTCAGCCAGGTGTAGCTGGGCTTGGTGCCATTCTCGTGCGAGCAGTTCAGGGTGAAGTCCTCGCTGAGCTCCAGCACAGTGGTCGAGGCCACTAACACCTGTGGTCTTGAAATGGGCACTAAGCCCCAGGAGTTGGGGAGCCTGTGAGCCATGGGCCAAAAAGCATCTCCCTTCCCCATTATAATTCTCTACTTTCCAACACATCACAACTCAATTTATGGTCTGAGAGGCCCCTTCAGAAATCGTCAGTCCAATTCTTTGCCATAATCCATACATCCAGCTATTCATTCATTCACTCACTCATTTATTTACCAACTATTTGTTGAGCACGTGCTAAGTTCAGGAAGTACAATGCTGAACAAGACAGCCATGGACCCTGCCCTTACTTTCCCTTCCTTTCTTCCCAAACACCTTTCCAAGATGTCTTAAACTGACCCAGTCTGGAACGTATTTTAATTGGGCTAAGTCTACGTGCAACTGTCTGTTCAAATATTGGCTCTATCACTTACTAGCTGCGTGACTTTAGGCAAGTTACTCAACCTCTTTGTGCCTCAGTTTCCCCACATGCACAATGAAGATAATGATATAAATATCCCTAAATTATTGTAAGCATTAAATGAGTCAATATATGCAAAACACTTAGAATAGTTTCTGGCACATAGTAAGCGCGCTATGTGTCTTAGCTCTGCTTATCTGCCAACTTCTAATGTCGAATGGGCTCACTCTCAGCTCCCAAGTAGCTTTTTGTGTTGGTTTTCCTGCGTCCAGCTAGAGTGCTGGGCAGACCTTGCCCCAGTCCCAGTCGCTAGTCCCACCTCTTTCCCTGCCAGAGCACTTTACCATCTACAGTGAGGTTGATGGTCTTCTCCCCGGTGAAGGTGTCATCTGTGATGGAGATCTCCACCTCATAGGTGCCCTCATCAGCCAGCTGCAGGTCGCTGAGAAGCAGGGAGCCATTTTCAAAGAGGCGGATGCGATCTCGATAGTCTGGCCGCAGGGTGCCAATGACCTCTGTGCCAATAGACTGTACCACAGTCACTGGCTTGTCCCGCTTCAGCTGCCATTTTACCACAGGCTTGTCGCTGCTGGTGCTGCTGTATTGCACGGAAAGCAGGGCTGACTTCCCCACTGTGCCATGGATCAGGCGCACTGGGCTGGTGATGTTCACCCCTTCCAGGGGCTCTGTGAACAGAGGCCCATGGCAAGAGAGCAGTGTCAGGCCCTTTGCTCCTTACCCCACTCCCACCTTTAAGTTCTCTGATCTCTCCATGCCTCACCCTCTGGGCCCTTCACTCCTTGTCAGTCTTTCCTTTTTACCCTTTGGTGCCATCTCTTCTCCCACTGTAGCTCTGGGTGCCTCTGCTACTCCATCTTCCCTCATACACATCCCACTACCTCAGTCTTTTCTTCCCTCTGGCCCTCCGCCTCTGACGGTTTTCCCTATTGCCTTTCTCTTGAGGAAGATTCTAGCTAACCCACATCCTATTGCTCCATTCATAGAAATAATTACTGAGTATCTCCCATGTGCCAGGCACTTTCTCTGTTCTTGGGATATATCAATGAGCAAAACAGAAAGACATCCCTACCCAGTGAAGCTTATAGGTCATTAGACTTGAGGGTGAGTTTGTCCCATTTACTTCTTGATTGGGGATAGGAAGAGTGGGGGGATGGAGAAAGCATGAGAACATAGATTCACAAAGAAAGGAGTGTGCCACAAGATGGTGCCAATAAAGGGGAAGCTGAGGAGACTGAAGACAACTGTACCACTTTCTAGTCATACCAAGAACCTCCCCTGTCCTTGCCCCAGCTGCATGTAGCATCTTAGTAGAACTGCTCAGTTCAGAACAGTCCTGAAACTGTGTAGACGGCTTTGGAAATTCACCCAAACTCCAGCCCAATGTGCATCCTCCACGGATGAGGAATTTGGGATGGGTAGAACAGAGTTTGGAATGAGAAAGCCTTGTAAGACTTGGCTCCACCCCTTCCTGGCTGCATGGATTTGGGCAAAGGATCTTGCTAGGCCTCATTCTTCTCATTTAGAAAATAAGGATCCTAACAATGACAATGACTTGATGACTTCCTCATCAAGTTCATGAGGTGGTAAAGCACAATATGTGTGTCAGTTACTGTGTAGGGGAGGGAACACAAGAATAAACATCAGAGATTTGGGCTGTATTGTTGGCTTGTGACCTATGAGAAGTCACTTATCTGTTCGGTGCTCAGATCTCCTATAGGTAAAATGAGTGGTAACCTGGATGGTCTGTCTCATGGGTTCATTCCAGCCCTGAAACTCTGGGATTTTACCATCTTGTCCAATGGCTGTCCCATCCAAAGATACATCTCATATGTTAGAGATCTCTTAGGAGCTTTGGGGCCCAAACAGATGCTATTCATTGCTGTCACCTGGCCTTGTAGAGAAATACGGCCACCCAAAGGAGGGTCTTCTGGAGAGGATGGCAGTTGGGAACAGGGCTGAGTTTAGCTGAATAAACACATACATGTCAGCTTCTTCTTTTGACTGTCATTGCCCCTGAGGTTCCCTCTTTCTTTCTCACCCCTATTTCCCACTCAGCTACTGCTGCAGTTTAGAGGTAGGGAACCTGAGCTATACTGTACCATTCCTTATTCCTGGTGCCTAGAGGACCCAGACCAAACCAGGAAGCAATTCAACTAAAAGGTTAGTTGTGAAGATCAAAGCAAATTTAATTTCCTAAACATACTCAATTCATTTTTGGAACAAGTACTTTGTTAAGTAGTGAGCTCCTCATCTTTGGAAGTGATCAAAGAAAGTCCAACTGACTACTCTTTCATTCCTCTCTGTGTCAGTTTCCTCCTTTGTATAATCAGGTGATGGGACCAGATGGTCTCTGGAGGCCTCCCCAACTCTGACATTCTATGATCCATTACCTGCCAGGTATGTTAGACTCATAAAACCTTAAGCATGGAAGAAATTACTCTAAGGATTAAAGCTGCTGTATGTATGGATATTATATGCTTGTTATTGAGAGGAATCTTAATTGGGAGGCTATAGAATGGAAAAAATCAACTGTTTTCAAATATTTTCTATTAAAGGTGTTTTTATTCCCACAAAACCCTGTATAAAAATGAAAAGAAAGGAAATTTGGTTCCAGACCACCTGCTTTGGTAGAAGACGTGGTGGAGACCAGGGTCTTGTCCTTTCCAATAACTTGGGGAGCTACTAGGAATCCCTATGGCTCTGTGTATCAGACTGAAATGCATTTGACCACATGATCCTTAAGCCCTCCGTTGAGCTTCCCCTGTGTCCACTCTCTTCCGTCTCATACAAGGTCCCAGTAATCCTTTTTTAGGTCATTTGCCCCTCAAGTCTGTTCTTTCTGCCAGTTTAAACTTGATTTCTTCTGGATAAAAACATTGGAGAAGATAAAGCTTAGGGATTGCCCTAGCCCTCCCCTTCTCTAGTGGATGCCATCCTCATGCCTGTGAATGTGGGTACGCCCACGAGTTGCAAGGTATATGTACATGTGTTCAGAAGTGAATGGAACAGTCTTTCTCAGAAGCTGACAGAGAACATTTTGCTGAGCAAACACTTTCCCAAAACTCTGTTTCTCCAAAATTGGAGTTGGTATTAAGTTCAGGGTTCCACAACTTTCAAAGGACACAGGGAACTGGGACAAGTGCCCAAACAGGACACAGAAATGATGAAATGGCTAACAACTACAAACCGTGTAGAAATGAAAGGGATTAGGACTATTCAACCTTGAGAAGCGATTAACTTAATCATTGTCCTTGGTCTCTGAGGCATCATTATATAGAAAGTCTCTGTTCCCACCCGAGGCTGAACAAAAGGAAATTGATATGGAAGCAAGGTGTGCCTCTCAACTTAAATAATGCCATATGGGTCAGGTAAATGGCCCCTGGTCAAGCAGGATTTTGACCTACTCTGACACCAAGGAATGTCAAACTTTGAAGTATAAGAATGTACCTGCCAATAGCCTTGTGTTCCTTTAAGAGTCTCTTCCTTGAAAGAAATCATCGTCTACTCATTTTTGCTTCTTTTTGCTGGGTAAAAGTTTTCTTTTACCAGTATTTACCTTAAATTTACCTTTTAAAAGTGCCAATGAGATGGTGCCAAATGTGTATTCTTGAATTTGGTCTATATACACCTAATCAATACCCTCTAACACCACGGACTGCAGTTATGTCACTTTTTATCTGAAGGGGTTTTTGTCTTGTTTGGATCTGTCTCCACGAGGAAGTCCCTCCATCCCTTTGGGCATCACAGATACCCTTCTCTAGTCTTCCTCCAACTATGTTATTTCTTTTTTAAGGTGTGGTAACCAGAACTGCATACAATAATCCAAGAGCAGCACAATGCATGGTTTCTAAAAGGTCAAAAATATTGCTTTCGGTTTTTACTATCCTTCCTAATGAATGATGCTCTGGGAAAACAACCCCCTCCTCTGCTCCTAATATATAGGGGCACCACTGATTGTACACATGTTGGGGTTATTGTGTTTTATTCTTATGCTGTTATCCTCTTGAGACCCACAAAGACCTACAAGAGTTCGAAGTCGTTTTGAATGTCAACCACTCAGAAATGTAGGAGAAAATCAGGAAACAGAAATTGTGAAGAAGGCCCTCGGGATCCAGGAAGAGAGGAGTCTTGGTAGCTTTTTGTCTACACTCTAAAGAATGTGGATGTTCAGTAATGCGTACCTAGCTAATAGATATCAAGATGGCACACAGAGATTTTCCATGTTTTGGATTGGAACAATCACTATCGTTAAGCCGTCAATTCTCGAAAACTGACTTAGAAATTTAATATGGTACCAATGAAAATCCCAGGAAGTTTACTTTGTAATATTGGCACAAGGATAGACAAATAGATCAATGGAACAGAACAGGGAGTCCAAAACCAGACTTATATCTGATCACTCAACTATAATAAAAATGACTCTGCACTGCAGTCAGGAAATGATTTTGTTTTTTCAATATATAGTGCTGGGCCATGTAGGAAAAAAATGAATCTTGACCCTTCCCTCACACCTTATACAAATATCAATTCCAGACAGATTGTAGATCTAAATGTGAAAAGTAAAACAATAACGTTTTAAAAAGAAAACATAGAAGAATATCTCCACATCTTTAAGGCAGACACAGATTTCTTAGGACACAAAACTGATACACGTAAAAGAAGAAAATGATACATTGTGCCTACTAAAATAAAGAGCTTCTGTTCATCAAAAGACGCTATTAAGAGAGTGAAAAGGCAAGGCATACAGCAGGAGATATTTGCAATACATATATCCTATAAAAGACTCATATCCAAATATATTTTTTAAACTCCTACAAATCAGTAATTGTTTTAAAAATCCAGAATACTCATTAGAAAGCGGGCAAAAGACTTGGAACAGGTACTTCACAAAAAAGGATATCCAAATGGCTACTAAAGATATGAAAAAGACACAACTTCATTAATAATCATGGAAACACAATTTTAAACTACAATGTGATACCACCTCATGCTCATTAGGATGGCTAAAATGAAAAAGAGAAGATACAATTGTTGGTGAAGATGTAGAACATCTGGAACTTTCACACACTGATGGCAGGAATGTAGATTGATACAACCACTTTTGAAAGCAATTTGGCCATATCTACCAGAGCTAAACACATATAAAACTCAGCAATTCTACTCTTAGAAGTATATCCCCCAAAGAAATGTGCACATCTGTTCACCAAAAGACATGTCCTAGAATAAATTTTAACAACTCTAGTCATAAAGCCCCAAAATGGAAAAAACCAAAGTGTCTATCAAAGTTGGATAGATAAATAAATGATCATATATTCCTACAATGGAATACTATACAGCACTGAGACCAAATAAATTACAGTTCAAAAAATAACATGGATGAATCTTGCAAATTTGGTGTTCAGTGAAAGAAGACACAAAAGAATGCATATATATCATTCCATCTATATAAAGTTCAAGTTTAAGTTCAAAGTTCAAGTTCCAAGTTCAAAGACATGGAAAATTAATCTGTATTAGAAGTCAGGATAACACTGTAACCCTGGGGGAGGGCAATAGTAACTGAAACAGCATGGGGGATGCTTCTGAGGTGCTGAAATGTTTTATTTCTTGATCTGGGGGGCTAATTACATGGGTTTGTCCACTTTTCAAATGTTCATCAAACTGTATCCTTATGCTAAATGTATTTTCCTGTGTGTAATTTTCAATTGCAAAAAAAAAAAAAAAAAAGACAGCACCTACAATGTGGAGGTGATCTTAGGGCTAAAAGGGCGGAACCTCAGCAAGAGGCTTCTTCCTATTGGGTCTCTAGAGGATGAAATAATTCTAGGATCCTAGAGAGTAAAATCTTGCAAAGCATACATCTAGATTATGGCATGTAGTTTTATGTCTGTAAGTTACTATACTAGTCTCTAGAAAAGCCTTGTTTGAATATTCCATGAATTGGGCTGTGATGAATTTAGGAAAGCCTCATTCATCCATATTTTAGAGACAGAGCCTTAAAGACTGAGCATGACTTCTCTAAGATTAGCTTGGTGGTTGCTGCTATAAGCACAAGGGATTAAGGTAAATCTTTGGGAGCCAGGGCCACAAGGTCCAGCCTCCTCTTCAGTGCCAATCTTAAAAACGACATTTCCGAGCCTCCCTTGCAGTTTGGTATGGCCATATGACTGAGTTCTAGCCAATAGAACCAGTGGAAGTGATAAGTATTAGTTATAGGCTTGTATAGTAAAAAGCTGGTATTTTCTTAACTAATGTATTGAAGATGGCAGAAATTCCTTATAGAATCTCAGCTCTTTATTGTTCTTGAGTCTACAGCAGTACAATGGCCTGATCCTGCATTTACCTCTTACCTGCCATAGGTCATAACTAATATCTTGTTAGCATCGTTTATATTTAGAATTTTTGTTGCTATATTTATTGTTACATGTTCCCCACACAGAAGATCCTTTGTCACCTTTTGTTTTTGCTTAGTCACAGTGACTGACAATATCTTTCTATAAGTTTTTCCGTACCATTTGATGATTTGAAAGAGTTTAGGGACATCTGTGATTTGTATATTTCATTCTGCACTTCCTATTCCCAATTTACCGTCTCTATGTCTTCAGCTCTCCTTATTTCCTCAATTCATAATAATTTCCACTGAGACTGCTCTCACTAAGACTAATAGTAACCTCTTACTTGCCATAGCCAATGGACTCTTTTTGGTCCTTCTTATACTGGACCTCTTTGAAACCTTTGATGTTGATTCTCCGGAAAACTCCCAATTCCTTTGACTTTCTGGACACCACAGTCTTCTAGTTCTCCCCCGTTTCTCTGACTATTCCTTCTTGGTCTCCTCAGTGGGCTCTTTTTCCTCTACAAATCTGGGGGTTACTCAATGTTCCATTTTTAGCCCATTATCTCCTTCTAGGTGATATTATCCATTTTCATTGTTTTGAATCTCACCTATGGGCTGATAGCTTTCAAATACCTCTCTCCAACCCTGACCTGCTTGCCCCCCAGCTTCAGGCTGTTTAACATTTTCCCACGGTGTCGGATGTCTCATAGGCATTTCAACTTCCACATGGACAATACTAATTATCATCTCATTTGAGGTGATACCCCCAACGTTGTACGGGTCTTATATCCCCCAACCCTATCCCATTTTTTGCTTAAACTTTCACACAAAAACTCTACCTCCTTCTCTGAATCCTCCCACTTTCTATCAATCACTGGATCTTGACTTTCCCTCCAAAATATTATCTCAACATGCCTCATTCCCTCCGTCTTTATTCTACTTCCAGTCCATGTTATTTCTCTCCTGAACTATTGCAATAGCCTAGTTATGGATTAATTGTGTCTCCTAAAATTCGTATGCTGAAGTCCTAACTCCCAGTACCTCAGAATGTGATCTTATTTGGCAATGGGGTCATTGCAGAGGTAATAAGCTAAGCAGGTCCTACTCGAGTAGGGTGGGCCGCTAATCCAAAGTGACTGGTGTCCTTAATAAAATGGGAAATTTGGACACAGACATAGGCACAGGGAGAGTCATGTGAAGATTGAAGTTATGCTGCCACAAGCCAGGGAACTACCAGAAGCTAGCAGAGAGGTCTGGCATAGGTCCTTCTCAAGCCCCTTCAGAGGGAGTATGGCCTTGCCAACACCTTGATCTTGAACTTTTAGCCTCCAGAAGTGTGAGAGAATCCATTTCTGTTGTTTAAGGCCCCCTAGTTTGCGGTTCTTTGTTACAGCAGCCCTAGCAAGCGGATACAGCTTCCTTTCCTGTCTCATTTGCCTCCAGTTTCCTCTCCAACACCTCACTGCAGAGTGAGCTATCTGAAATACACGCTGGCCTGTCAGTCCCCAGATTAAAAACCATTCAATCCCCTCCCTCTCCATTGTCTACAGATTAGTTTCCACATTTTATTCAAATGATCTCTGCATCTGTTTGCCCAACTAAATTGTGAATTCCTAGGCTCTCTGGAATAGTGTGCATGTGTGTGCACATGCACATGCTCATACGCACACACATAAACGCGTATATTTAAAATAAGATCAATTCTCCAAGGAGTTGGTAGGGGGCGGTACAGGAGGTAGGTGTCTATGGCGTGGGGTGAGTTATGAATAGATTTGAGTCACTACCCAAAACCAAGAGACTTAATATCTCAAAGCTTCTTTCATCTCCCTTGCTGTTTTAAACTCAGAGAAGCCAGGATGGGGGGTTGGGGAGGCACAAAACTAAGATTTCCTTCACCCCTCCAAGCCCCACCATAATCCCTTGGAAAGAATGCCGGACTGGCCCACGCCAACACGACATCCCATAAGAGATGGCTCATTGCCCTCCATCTAATGTACTGAATGCCGTGGGAGCTCCAAAGTCATGCTTTGGAGGGGGGCAGGGGCCGGGCAGGAGGCACACAGAATGAAGAAATACATTCAACACTAATGCCTGAATTCACTGAGATGCTTCCCACGGCAGGGGAGCTCTCTCCCCTCCTCCCACTCCAAAGGCATTCTGGCCCTCAACGCTCCCCTCCCTCACTTTTGAAAGCCCTGGATCCCCTCTCCAGACCCTTTCTTACCCTTCTGGTCTCCTACCTGTCTGGATCAGAAGAAGGTAGATAAAAGGAGCGAGGCGCAGGGCACTGAAGGCTCTGGACAGGGCTCCTCTTTCTCTCTTCATTTTGGGTGGCGTTCTCCAGCTCTGATGCAGACAATTAGCATGATTTCTCCACTCTGGGCACGTCCCTTTGTACCACTCGGAGTTTCTCTGCCCGAACACAACCCTGCCAACTTCCCTCTGAATACACAGAGCTCTGTGTATTGCTGGACTTGTTCTTTCCTCTCTTTCAGACCTGGCATTTTCTAGTTTCAAAGCCCTACATCCCCAGTTCGGAAGGGGGTATCTGCTTAGGAGATAATGTCGGGTGTGGATCCAGTGTGATGGGCCCCCGGGGCCCAGCAGTTCTTTACTGTCTGCGTTGAGCCCCACTCCCAGGGGGAGATGAGGATCTGGGCTTAATGAGGGGACTGGGCTGGGACATACACTAAACTGGAGCTTGTGTCCCAACCTATCCTGTCTCCCCCTCACCCTTCTTGTTCCTGTGAAGGAGGGCATGTGCCAGGAACAGACCTCCAACAAGCTCCGAAGAGGGAGGAAGAGGAGCTTTTAAAAAGCTGGGGGATGACAGACTCCAGAGAACTGCTGAAGAGATGGAAAATCCTGTTTACCCTAAAGGAAGAAGATTGGAAAATGGCTTGAATTCTATTATTTTCATACATGTCCTGGTCTTACTTGGGATTTTCTCTCCTATCGTAGAATCACATAGAGGCTAGAGACCTCATTCCAGAAGCCACCTTGTTCATTCCCCTGCCTCCAGCCTATTTTCTAGAACATGTCCGAACAAAGATGAAGGTAATACCCTAATAGCCAGCACCCTGGGGTTCTGTTATCAGCTTCACAGCCTAGCCATCTCCTCTTGTCTCGAGGCTGTGATGAGGAGAAACACCCTAGCTCTACTGTGACCCCTCATTACCACGTCCACACTGTCTCATGAGGGCTGTCAGTGGAAGGTATGCTTACAAACTGTGTGATCTTGGGATGGGCTCACAACTTCGTTAAATGTCTGATTTCACATCTGTAAATGGGGGAAAGAGTAGCTTGCTTGTAGGAATTGTTGGGAGGTTGAACAAGATTTAGTACAGAGAGTGCCTAGGAAAATCTTTGTTACAGAGATGACATTTTAAACTTTTTTTTTTACCTGCCTCTTCTTCTTTCTCATTCCTATAGGGATCTTTATATCTTGTGAGACCAAAGTTTACAACTCTCCTCTTGATGATCTCTAAACCTGGGCTTAATTTTGTAAAAGCAGCAGTTACCTGTCAAAATATTCTCTTTCCAGCCTGAGTAGGCCAGGTTTCTAGAACTGAAGACTCATTGCACAGTCCATCTGAGTCGAAGGATGAGGAGAAGAGTTGGCAAGCACTGGTTTTGAACTTCATGGAGGAACTCCAAAAAATATTCTGAAATATATAAATGAGATTTTTTCTTTTGCGCCTCTGTGTCTATTACTTTTCGCTAGACAGCTCAAGGCACTAGTCTGCCTCTGGAAGAGTTAATGTTGCTTCAGCAGGTATACAATGAAAAAGAGGAAGCCAATATTCAGCTTCTGACATCTGAAATAGTATTTTAGAGTCAGCAGCAAGGTGAAAGGCTTGAAAGCCAGTCTTTGTAAAAGACAAAAGGATATTTTAATTTCTTTTATCTACCCCTTTGACGCATCATGAGTAGCCCGTGGACCGGATCTTAGAGTTCTTTTGTAGTGTAGACAAATGACCTTTTTTGCTTGTGATGGCTAGGGCTTGAGGCTTATTGTCTGAGGGTAAAAGGAGGATATGATGTTCAGGAAATAGCCTGAAGTCCGTCTTTTTTAGCCTGAAGGACTGTGGAAAGAAAAATGTGATAGAGGGAGAGCTAAGAGGGATCTAAGTTCTCAACATCTCCCTTCCCCTGCCCTGGGGGTGGACCATAGGCTCCTTATACCTGTGCAGAATATACTAGTGCCCCAACGTACCCACAAGCTCCCTTGAGGGCCCTCAGAGATGCAGAGAGGGTAAAGAACTGGCACAAGGCTGAACATGGAGCAAAGGGGCTACACTATGCAGGCAACAGCTGGGGACACCAGCTGCTATGGTGGGAGTCAGCATGAGCTCATCAGACCAGTGAGCAACGTAGATTCGTGCAGAGACCAGTGGGAATCCTGATAAGGCCACATAGGTCCAGGGACGCTGTCTCCCCCTGTTGCCACAAGGTTACCTAAGCCACACCACCTACACTCACCCTAACCCTTCTTAGAGAGGAGCTGGGTTTGAACAGGAAACTGGAAAGACTGAGCAATTGCCTAAGCTGCCCAAGCAGAATGTTCAAATGCTTAGGTTCAACTGAGTTTACCCAGATGGATTGCATTTAGGTTTCTTCTCCTTCCCTGGGGGTGGGAGGCTTACCGGAAGATCACAGCGACTGCAAAGGCACAAAGGCCCTGAAGTTCCTCTGCATGTCTGAGTGGAGAATGAGCAATTTGCAGTCCTGCTTCAGATCTTTTTAAGATGAGGAGACCTATAGAACCTTATGTCATTTGCTTTTGTGCCTTTCTCTCCTAAGAAACAGAGAGCTCTTTGATCAAAGGGCTGTGTCTTATTTGTCTCTGTGGCCCCACTTCTTCATACAGGGCGGGTACATAGTTGGTACTCAGCAGACAGTTGCTGAATATTGAATGAATGAGAACTTGGGGGACTTCTCAAGCAGCTGAATAGAATAAAGGACAACTGAGGGGGGTGCTGGGGCAGAGGAAGGAGAGCAAGGAGGACATCAAATGACGGCCGATGACAGACAGTGTGTGAACACGTATGAGGCACCCCTTTGTGAATGCCCATAAATAAGTGGGATTCACTTTGAGGGGGCCACTGGTCCAATAGGCATTTGGTTATTAGAGACATAAGGTAACAGTCAAGCTAATTTGTTCTTGCACATAACACATGCAGTTGATCTCAGCTGTCCCGGCTTCCCTTGAGTTATCCTTCCACGTGTGCTGTGGGTTTCTCCCTGTGGGTATGCCTGTCCCATCTAATTGTTGATAACACAGGCTGGGTTTTTTTTTTCTTCAGGGACCACCCAATTATGAACATTACATTTGTTTAACTTCAAAAGTATATTTATACTTGTCAGTCTATATGTCCTACTCTTGGATCAGAAAATGTAGTTACTGTGGCTGTCTCCTCATTAGCCTGGAAATTTCTCTGGGGCAGGGACTGTAACTCTTCATTCTTATGGGTCTCCTCACAGAGCCCAGTTCTGAGTTCTGCATAATGTGGTTGCTCAAACAATGGGGTAGACGGACTGCTTGAGTGGCAGCAGTAACGCCCTTGCTTAGGCAAAGCCTGTGCCCCTTCCTCCTCTCAGCACTTCAACACCTTCATTTCCGAGGGTGCTGTCCTTTTCTGAGCAGCATGGGCCAGTCCTCTTAGCTCTTCTGCTGCACACAGTTGCTTCAGGCCGCTCCTCATTTGGCACCCACTCTGCGACCCTGGGCTCTCGAATCCTCACCTCTGCACCCATGGCAGCCCTGGCCTGCTGTACTCAGATCTCCATGCTGAGCCCTCAGACAGTGCCCCTGCAGCTCGGAATGGAGCCCCTGCCTTAGCACACAGATACACTCACACACACACACACACACACACACACACACGCACATCTGCCGGCTTAAACTCAAAAGTGTTCGGTCCCTAGAACAGGAAGCAGTTAGTGATTTTGACTGAGTCATCACCCTATGCAGACCTCTGTGGGAATTGGGGGAAAAAACCCGGCTGGGGAATTGTAAAAATGAGCTCTGTCTTCAAAGAACTGATGGTCTAGTTGGAGTGACAGAACAATCACAGGGCTACAGACTCACCCCACAGCGAGAGGCATTTGAGATTACCTTGTCCCACTTCTACATTTCTCAGCTGAAGGAACTGAGGGCCTGAGAGGTTAAGTAGTTTGTCCAGAGATAAACCATCTAACGATGGACCCTAGACTCCCAAAGTTACTTAATAGTAGAGGCAAGAAGTGGTAAAACCACACACACACACACACACACACACACACGAGTGATATGTAAATAAGTATCAATCTTAATAACTTTACCATTAGATTTAAGAATGTCCCCACCCACTTGGCCTGTTCCGTTGTCTCCAGGCTCCAGGAAGAATGCTCTAGCACTGACAATACTACCAGAGAGGTTTTGGCCTTACCAGTACCATAACATCAGTGGTGATTTTTATATTTAGCACTCTCCCTCTCCTTCCCTTCATTCACTTCCTGTTATTAATTGAGTCATACTTGTCTCCTCCACTAAATTGTGAATAGCCTTTGGTAACAGAATGAGAAAAAATCTTCTAACAAATGGCACCCAAATTCCTCTTATAGAGGGAATTGTCTTTAGCAAGAAAATGTCTAGATATGCCACATGGAGTGGAAGGTAGGGCCTTAAGCATAAAGAGTAACAGAACAAAAAGATAAACTGCTGTGCATAGAAATAAGCAGGAATTTGGGGTTGGGAAAAGAGCAGACAGGAGAGAAATGAAGAAGGGGAGCAGTGGGGGAGCTGAAGAAAATTGAAGAACAGCTTGTGTTGTTACATTGTAAAACCCTTCTTCCTCCTCTGTTTTCTTCAAAACTTCCAGAAAAGATTACCGGAGGCAAATGCAGTATGCATGTTGCTTCTAGCTGACAGAATATGGCAAAGGTGATAGGATAGCCACTCCCTTGATTAGCTTATGTTATACAAGACTCACTTAGCAGACCAGAGGGAGAGACTGTCCTGCTGGCTTTGATGAAATTAACTGTCATGTTGCGAAAGGGCCACATGACAAGGATCTGCTAGTGGCCTCCAGGAGCTGAGAGCCACCCTTGGCCAACAGCTACCAAGAAAATAGGGACTTCAGTCTATGATCACAGGAACTGAATTCTCCCAACAACTACATGAGCTTGGAAGAGGACCCCGAGCTTCAGAAAGGAACGTTGACCAGCTGACACCTTAAATGAAGTCTGGTGAAACCTTGAGTAGAAGACCCAGCCAAGCTGTGCCTGCATTCCTGACCCATGGAATCTGTAAGCTAATAAATATATATTGTTTTAAGCTGCTAAATTGGTGGCAATTTGTTATGCAGTATAAAAAGCTAATGCAGATGTGTGAAAGAGAGAGAGTGTGCGTGTATGTGTGTATAAAATACTGACACAAAGGACTGAGTTTCAGGTCTGGTTCAACATGGGACGCAAGAGGGACAGCACATATAGAGCAGTGAACTGATTTCTGAATGGACTAATTCAGCTGAAGCAGGAGTTTGGAGTCAGAGATGGTCCTGAGAACCTAGGCCTCCCCCAGAGGCAGACCCTGAGGCAAGAAGTGAAATAGTCTATTCGAAATGTGACCCCAATAAAACCAGGTAGTACACGGGGGGAATGAGACATGGAAAGGAAGGAAGCCAATAAAGGTTGCATACCAAGTAAACTACTATCATGGGCAGCTAGAGTTTAATCCTGTTGGGGAACTCTGGGAGATAATGAAGAACATGCCTCAGAGTTATCCCACCAAGGGGCAAGGGAGCTGGGATATTTATCCACCAACTACCATCAGATATGGGCTCAGAGGGAAGGGGAGGCTAATTCCCCAGACTTCTGGCCTGACCCTCACATGGAGGCATCCTGTCCAAAACTTCCACCCTTCTCTAACTGCTCTGTGTGTAAGCTACTCCTCACTTTACTCTGTCAGTACTTTATATCTATTTGTTCATTTGATTCTCCCAATACCACTTTTTAGGTAGAAATTATAACCCCATTTTGCAAACAAGAAAACCTAAAATTTCAAAAAGTTAGCAACTTGCTAAGGTCATATAGCTGCTAAGTGGCAGAACTGGATTAGGAACCCAGGTTGATCACCCACAAAGCTTAGACTCTGACCACCTCCCTGACCCATCAGGAGGAAGTCCACTCCTGTGTGTTTGCGCCTCAGTCCTGGTCTAGCCTTTTACCCCCAGTAGCTACTCTCTGACTACGCTCCAGGACATAAGGGGGCCCTCTCTGCCCACTCCTGCTGCCCCCTATTATTGCTGAAGTTGTTTTTGATTCTTTGTTCCATAAAATTATATATGAATGGTGCCAGAGTTGTTCCTACCATAAGTTCAATTTGCCAGAATGGAGAGAGAAGGAGGACTCGGGAGGGCAACACTAGCCAGAGAATTTGTAGGGCTGCAGCGCATTGCCCGGGAAACAAGGAACGTGTGTGAGGCTTTGTGCTGAGAGGAGGCAGGGCCTAGCTGCTCCAGCAACCACCCAACAAGAGACTGCTTAGCCAGCTCCCTTTGGAACAAAACAAGCTTTTTGTGAGTATGGACAGTGAGGAATGGCCCTCCCCAAGGACATTTTTTTCTTTCCTTTCTCTTTTTAATGTTCTCCTAGGCAGCCCTACTCTGGCTCACTTCTGAGAAACATCAAATAGAAATTGGAGGTGGGGTCAAATGCTCCTCCTGGCCTTCCCAGGGCTTTCATCCTGAACATTGGTGTTGCTGCCTGCAGATTTCTGTGAATGTGAGGAGTCACTCAGAGGAAAAGTGTTCTGCAGAGATATGGTGTCTTAAAAATGTGTTGGGTTTGTTGGGGGAAATATGTGATCCTGGGGTGGACTGGGGTCCTGGGTACATTTTGGCAAGGCAGAGAGGGGGTGCTCCCATTTCCATACTGCAAAACTGAAAAACATCAAAGCCTTTTATGCTGAGAGTAAATATTTGATTTCTGAATAGAATTCCCGCCCCCTCGGAAACTGAGAGGAACTCAGGCTTGTGTCCACGGTTGCGGAACGTGCCCTATTCAGCAACTCTCCAGAGGAACAAAGAGGAGGAATGAATTGGCATTAAAGTGTTGGAAAGATCCAGCTTTTGCTGACCTATTTAAGATGTAGCGAGGACACTCTAGAGAACACCTCTGGAGTTCTGTTCTTGTAAAGCTATAACGCTCAAATAAAAACAAGTTGAAAAATCATGGGGAAGCCACAAATTACCCTCAACTTGTGAAAGGCTTCATTGTTTCCCCTCTCCTAGATCCTCAGATGGTGTCCTCCCACCAACCATAACCCAGGGAGGGTTTGCTCCCATCCTCCCTCTCTTGCTCTCCTCCAGAAGAGGGAGGCACAGAAATGGAAATCAGCCAACTAGCATCTAATAATTGCCTACTGTGCGAACTGGACTCCATGTGCCAGACATTGATAAGAGGAGGAGGATCTGGGAAAGGGAGAAGGTGGCACATTCAAAAGTGACAGAATGCAACAACATGGACAGACCTAGAGGGTATCATGCTAAGTAAATAAGTCAGAGAGAGAAAGACAAATACCGTATGATTTCACTTATATGTAGAATCTGAAAAACAGAACAAATGAACAAACAGGACAGAACAGAAACAGACTCATAGTTACAAGACACAAAGTGGTGGTTACCAGAGCAGGGAGGGGTTGGGGGGCAAGCAAAATAGTTGAAGGGGATTAAGAAGTACAAACTCTCCATGATAAAATAAATAAGTCATAGCGATGCGATGGACAGCATAGGGAATATAGTCAATAATATTGTAATAACTTTGTAGGGTGACAGATGATAACTAGACTTGTCATGGTGATCATTTCGAATGTATACAAATATCGAATCATTGTGATATACATCTGAAACTAACAGAATATTGTATATCAATTATACTTCTATTTAAAAAAAGTACCAGAAGACACAGTCCCTAAATACTCAAATATAGTTGAGAAAGCTGCATCTAAATCATTAAGTATAATTGATAATTCATTTGCATTGCCCCTTACAAATTGTCTATTAAAATATCATTTTATTTAATCTTCTAACAACTCTGTGTGGTAGGAATTTTCTTTTTCAAGGAGGAACATGAAGCTCAGAGAGGTTAAGTAACGTGCTCAAAGTCACACATTTTGTGAGTCAGCATAGTTCAGACTCAGCCTGTGCTTCTTGGTCTAGTGTTCATACCACATTCCTGAAACAGGTTGCCTTCGGTCAGGCCTGGAAGTAAGAAGTTGGTAGAAAAAAGGAAGCCTTCGAGACAAGATGTGAGAGGAAGGAGGAAATGGCGGGCAACAGGATCATAAAAAACAAAGCTTAGTCAGCAAGAGAACAATTGGGTCCCCCGGAGTGAGTGCAGGGACTCCAAGAAAACAGATATTTGACACACAGGATTCAAGATAGGGAGAACCAAGGTTTCTTAAAAGAAAGCCCCAGCTAAGTTAGCAGGGAAGGTAGCCTTGAAGACAGGCCAAAATTTTCACCCCTTGTTTTATTGCTTATAGGGTCCTGCTTTGTCTCATTTACAGATCCTTGCCAGCGTCAGCCTTGAAGAATTCTGCATCTGGTTTGCAGCCCAACAAGCTAAGGAATGTGATTCATCAAGATTTTTTGGTTGTAAGTGTCATAAGTTCAACTTGAACTATTTGAAGCAAAAAAGGAGGAATTTTTTTGTATCATGTAACAAAATTTTGGAGGGAGTGGGAATAATTGGAAATAAGATTCTTAAAAGCCATTGTTGTTATCACTCATTGTTCTTACTTATCTCTCGGTGTCAGCTTCATTCTCTCAAGCTTGCTCACACTTTTTTTTTTTTTTTGGCTTGAGGAAGATCTGCCCTGAGATACCATCTGTACCAATCTTTCTCTACTTTGTACGTGGTATGCCTCCATAGCATGGCTGATGAGTGGAGTAGGTCCGTGCCCGGGATCCGAACCCTTGAATCCCAGGCTGCCAAGGTGGAGCACACGGAACTTTAACCACTCGGCCATGGGGCAGGCCGCCCTGCTTACACTTTTTTTTGATGGGGGCCGTGGTGGCCAGACAGTCTAGAGTATCAATGCTGTCTAATATAATTCCTGTGATGATGGAAATGTTCTATATCTGGGCCGTCAAGTACGGTAGCTGTTAGCCACATGTGGCTATTGAACACTTTAAGTGTGGCTAGTTGGACTGAGGAAATGAATTACAAATTTTATCTAATTTTAATTAATTTAAATTTAAATAGCCACATGTAGCTAGTGGTAACATATTGGACAGTACAGCTTGTCATCCAGGGAGGAAAAGATTTTTGATGAAGCTAGTAAGAAAGAAAATCTTGGTGAAGGACGACTGTGGTTGGACTAGCATAGGTCACATGCACAGCTCTGGGTCAATCACTATGGACAGGAGAATAGAATGCTATCCCAGGCTGGGCCACGTGCCTAATCATGTGCAAAAAAATCAGAATCTTCTAAAGGTAGAAGAAATGACTTCTATCTTGCTTCCTAAAAAAAATTAGCAAGCATTTATTGAAAACCTATTATATATCATGCATTTCATATATATTACCTTAATTTTCACACAAAAAATCCTGAAAGGTCCATTGTTCCCCCATATTACAGATGAAGAAACAAAGACATATTGTGTGACTTGACCACAAATAGGAAATTGCAGAGCCAGAATTAAATTCGTTTGTTTCCAAAGTCTCTGTTCTCTGCACTATAATATGTTGTCCCTAGAGATTCGGGATATAGAAGATGTTACTATTAATAGTGGATAATTATAACAATCATAGCAGAACACAGAAAAATGAATGGTTTGGTTTTCTCCAAATAGTTGCCTTGAGTGTCTTGCTATTTTTTGAAAATATTTTTGAGATTCCTCTTTTGAAATTGAGTTTAGAGCCCGCAACGTATTTTTAAAGTATCTTTAATGACTATAATTTTTATACTTTAGGAGTACATTTTCTAGAAAAGTCAAAAGTATGTTGAATAATATAGCTGTTTACATTTACATAAATATTATATAGATGTATATAGATACAGATATTTATAGATAGATAAAAATCATTTTGGCCCCAACTAGCTTTAACTTATGGCAAAGTCTCCTATCTTAATGAAGCTTCTTTGGCTTCAAAGAACAGATATCTCAGTGAAGTTACCATCAGAGGAGAGGCATATTGCCTGGACTAGATTTGGAGAGTGCAAACACTGAGGCAGCTCCTGGAACCAAGTTTTGTAGGTAACTGCGTCTTTCTGCTTGTCTGCTTCATTCTCCTAGCTTTACCAGTTGACTCCTTCTATTTTGCTCATCTCAGGGTTCTCTATGTTGCAAACAATATAAAATCTAATGAACATTGGCATTAACAATAAAGAACTTCATTGGTTCACATATTTAGAAAGTCTAGAGGTGGGGTAGCCTTGAGAGTTAGCTTAATCCAGAGGCTCAAAAATGTCAACAGGGAAGAAGTACTTTAAATCGCAGGTAGACCATCTCCTTGAAATGCTGCAGGTCTCTTTTATGGAAAAGAAAAGAGTAATGATAAGTCTATGGATTTCAACACCAGGAGTTATATGCCTGAGAGCCGTCAGTGCCTCTGTCTCTGAGCCTAACAACACTCAGGGTGTCGTAGCTGGGTTCTCCAGGAAGCAGACTCTGAGACCGAGTTTCCTGTTCAGGATGTTTTTCAGGGAGTGTGCTTGAGATTGACACCTGTGGAAGGGAGGTGGGGCAAGCAGGAGGGGGCAGAGGGAGAAGTTGAGCTGTGATGCAGGCTGGATAGCCTCAGCCAAGCCCACAGGGAGCCCTGAAGCTGAAATGATGGTCCATCAGAGTTTTTCCAAGTTAGGCAGAAACAGCCAGCCCTTTACATCCCATAACCATAAGTCACTGGATGTGGCTGCTCCTCAAAGGGAGGACGAGGCAGCTCTCTGAAGCTGAGGCAGTGCCTGAAGAGCTGACTGCCAAAGGACTACACCATCCCCAAAAGTACCTTCCTTGAAGGGGTATCTGGGAAGTGCATCTCTGTGTCTATCCTAGTTGAGCTTCTGTTAATGTAGAGAGACACTGAGACTCTTATGTTAATTTTTTTATGACCCACCAAGAGAAAGGAGAAAAGACTTCTGCATCCACAATAAAATCAGAGATCAGTACAGCAGAGGCTATTGAGATGGGGCTTAACTGGAGCAATCTGCTATTGGTGCCATTTACAATGAAATGCTGCTGCAAAAATCCGGTCTGAATAGGCAAGCAGAAGGACCCTCACCAATTATTCCAGTCAGAAAGGTTGTTCTGAGAGGTGGATAAGGAGGAGGAAGAACAAAAGAGGATAGTGGTATGGTCTACTTTCGGGAAACAGCCCAGAACATTGGTTGGCCCTGGGAAATCCTGCTTGAATTTGGGAGAGAGTGAAAGTGAGTATGACTCAGCTGCCTGAGGCTGAGTTCCCAGCATCCAGATCCCATGAGCATGGAAGTAGGCAGGTTTTCCACATTTAGAGAAGTTCTCCTTAGGATAGGCTCTTAGGACACAACAGGTGACCAAGTTTTCTAATTTGTTACAGGTGTGGGTCAGTGAGCCAAAATAGGATAGTGGTGACCAAAAAGCAAACTGTCCCCTGGTGCTCATCAAACAATCAGTTCTGTGTAGAGTGGACCGGTGCCAAGGACCCAATGACTCAGGGCTTTGTGCAGAGATGGTCAGGATGCCCCAGCCACACACATCAGAGATTATCCAGCCCTGATGAGGAGTGCTCTGGAGCAGGGCCTCAGGTCTCTGGTGCTAGCAACATCCATTCTTTTATGTTTCTGAAGAAGATAGACATTTCTAAGCAAATAGTTTCTTTGCTGAGGAACTAACTCTGGCAATATAGAAGATAAGCCTTGTGAAAAGGTCAGAAAATGGGAGTAGGGCTCAAGAGGTGAGCTCTCTGGATACAATGAGAATATAGATTCATATGGAACCACTGGCACAGCTGCTAGTAGGAGGCATAGACCTTGAGCCAGAGGTTAGAGAGAGCAAGGAGCCACCTAATAACATTTTTTTCCCAGTGTTGGGGGGTGTGGGTGTGTGTGTATGGAGACATACAAATCAACGTCCCTCTGGCCGTCTCAAGCGGTGGCCGTTTTCTGTTCCTCACCCTTTGGGTGGAGGTGGGATATGTTTCCTTCTTGCCTCTCGGTTTCTCAGTGATATTTATAAACCATTTTCGCTCCTGTTTCACCCTTCGCTTTGAATCTAACGTTGTCAGACTATACCACTCACTGCTTTCCAAGTTATACTCGTCTACCAAACTCCAGGTCTTTCCCCCAAATTCCTTGATGACTGTTGCTCCTGGCTCTCACCAACACTATTCTTATCACATATTTTGGTGATTTCAATAACCTCAGGAATAATCCATCCAATGACCCCGCATTTCTATAACCTCTTCTTCTCCTGTGATTTTGTTCTTTAACCCACCTCAGCACTCCCTCCCTTGGTCGTACCATAGACTTTGTCAGTACCAATATCTGCAGCCCCTCCATACTCTTTCAAGCATCCCACTCTCAGATCACCACTTCTTATCTTTTTCAGCGTGTTCTTTCTAGTATCCTGCTCTAACAAGACCTAGACCCCCACTGGAAGCTACAATCCCTGGATCCTACCTACTTTACAATGTCCCTTACCTACCTCTCGTCCTCCCTTCCCACATTACCTATCTTAAATTCCACGGTCATTTAATTACTCCCTTACACTAATCTTCAACTTCCTTTCCCCTTTCTTGCTTGATGGTAATATTTCGGTAAAACCTCAACCCTGGCTAAAATTAAAATTTCCACTTACCCTATGCCAGTAACCATGCAACTGAAGAAAAGCACTCAACCATGCTGACTGGTCTCACTTTAAATTCAAAATCATGAACCTCACATGGGTCCTTAATGCCATCTGGCAATTGTACATGTCGCTAGTTCATACTTCTGCTCTTCTGGACAACTATTTTATACCTTATCTTCCTTCCCCAAACCTCCAACATCTCTTCCTCTATTTTATTAATTGATGAACTTGCTTCCTATTTGTATTGTTATCTGTTTTTATGTAAGAAATTACCCCCAAATTTAGCATCTTAAAACAACAAACATTATTTACAAAGTTTCTAGCTGGATAGTCTGGCTCAAGGTCTCTTATGAGGTTGCGGTCAAACTGTTTGCCAAGACTACAGTGTGTGAACACTTGATTGGGACTGGAGGATCCAATTTCAAGATCATTCACAGCGCTATTGGCAGAAGCCTTCAGTACTTTGCAATGTGGGCCTTTTTATAGGGCTGCTCGTGACATAAATATCTTCCCCCAGAGCATGTGATCTGACAGAGAGCAAGAGTAAGAGCAACAGAGAGAGCAAGAGAGCAAGAGAGCAAGAGAATGAGAATGACAGTGAGAAAACAGCATCTCTTATAACCTAATCTCTGAAGTGAGATACCATCGCTTCTGCCATATTCTATTGGTCACACAGACCAATTCTGGTACAGTGTGAAGGGGGACTACACAAGGGTGTGAATACCAAGAGATGGGGATCATCAGAGGCCATCTTACAGGCTGGCTACGTTACTATTTTACAGAGAAAACAGAACAATAAGCAGAGAACTTCCACAAGCTCCCACCACCATATTATCCAATTAGCAGGATATACTCTATTTTCACTATTGTTATAGTGAACTGTCCCTCCTGCTGTTTACAGTGATTCCCTCCACTTGTTCTCTAGATCCCATTCCCTCTTGCTCACTTAAGGACATACATGCAAAAATTCTCCCATCTCTCTCCCGCATGTCAGTTTTCTCCTGTCTACTGGATAATTCCCAACAACAAAAAACATGTGCTGTGATCTTAAAGATAAGAATCCTCCTATGATCCTACCTCTCCTTTCACCTACCCATTTCTGTGTCCCTTTACGAGAAAACTCATTGAATGAGTTGTCTAAAATTGCTGATTCCAATTCCTCCTTCCCCTCTCTTTTAAGTCTACTCCGATCAGGCTTTTGCTCTCCAACTAATCCAAAAACACTGCTCCTTTAAAAGTCATCAATGACTTCCACATTGTTAAATCCAATAGTCGATTCTCAGTCCTTATCTTATTTGACCTATCAGCAGGCTTTAACATGGATGGTCTGTCCTCTTCAATGAAACATTTTCTTCACTTGGCTTTCAAGATATCATACACTCCTTGTTTTCTTCTTTAGCTTACTGGCTGATCCTTCCCAATCTCTTTGCATTCCTCTCCTCTTCTTCTCAGCCTCTTCAGTGTTGGAATACCCCAGGGCTCAATCCTTGGACTTCTTTCCTTGTCTGTCTACAACTCGGTCTCTTGATGATTTCATTTAGTCTCATGGCTTTAAATCTATAGGCTAGCAACTCCCAAATCTATATTCCTAGACCAGAAGTCTCCTGTGAACTCCAAACACTTTCATCATACTCTTTCTTGGATGTCAATTAGATAAATAAAACTTAATCTGCTTCAAACTGAACTCTTGATCTTCTCCCTCACAAACCTACTCCTTCCACCATTTTCCCCATCTCAGCAAATGTCAGCTGCTCAGGACAAAATCACTAGCATTGTTCTTGACTGCTCCCTCCCCCCAACCCCACACATGATATCCAATGTTCAACAGGTCCTAGAAGTCCTGTCTCCCAAATATATCCAGAATCCAACTACTTCTCACCATCTCTACCACTACTTCCCTGATCCAAGACATCATAATCTCCTATTAGGATTATTGGAATAGCCTCCTAATTGGGCTACTTGCTTATACTCTTGCCCCATTCAGTCTATTCTCAATACAACAGCCAGAACAATCTTTTATAAACCTAAGTCACGTCATGGCATTCCTTTGCTCAAAACCCTCCAATGGCTCCCCCATCTCAATGCCTTTCTGTGGCTTACAATGTTCTATATGGTTGCCTGCCCCCTAACTTTTGACCTCCTATCTCAACACTCTCTCCCTCTCACTCTGTACCAGTCACACTAGCCTCCTTGCTGTTTCTCAGCCAGGTATGTGCCTACCTTGGAGCCACTGTACTTGCTGCTCCCTCTACCTGGAACACTTTTTAAATAAAACTCTCCCTTGAAGATTACAGTAGCTTGTTCCATTATCTCATGGAACTTTGCATTGGAGTCTGCTCAAAAGTACCTCAGTGAAACCTTCTCTAAGTCATCCTATCTAAATTTCATCTCCTCTCTCCCCGGTATATTCTTTATCCTTTCTCTCCTTTTACTCGATGGTACTGATCAGCATCAGACACATTTATTTACTTATTTATATGTTTATTTGGTTACTTCTCATTATATTGTAAATTCCATAAGCAAGGGATATTTGTATGTTTTGTTCACTGCCGTATATTTCCAGTGCCTAGGATAGTACTGGTATATAAAAAGCTCTCAATTTTATGTTAAATGAACTAATGAATAGGTATTTCACAGGGATAATGAAGTGTCCCACGATTACAGCAGATCTTGGACCAGAGAGAACACTCACGAGGCTGAGATGTTCAAATATAAGAATATGTATGAAACAGCATGTAAACGCAATGAGGTGTACAGACGATCAGTACGATTTATTGCTGGCTTAGTTTGTTCCTTGAGGAAGCCTTGCCATGCCCGCCTTCTTCCATCTTTTCCCGTGCTTCCCTCAATCGGGATCCCAGTCAGTCAGCTCTTCAGCCCCACGTATCCCTTTTCCTGAAGGATTTGCGATGGTTCAAAGCTGGGAATATCAATGCACGGTCGGCGGGCCACACCCTGCTCACCCGTTACCCAGCAGCCAACGTCCCCTCCGATTCCCGCCCAGCTCCGCGCGCCGTCATAAGCCCCACCCCCTCAACTAGGCAAAAAGCGGAAGTGACGAACCTCCTGAGCCCAAAACCCCGCCCCTCACGCTTCCCCAGTGCCCGGGAGGTGACGCAAACCCGGAAAAGGCGGATACAAGGCTACCGAGGGGCGGGACGGGGCCCGGTAGGGCGGTCCGCCTGAAAGTGGCGGTTTTCTAGAGTCGTTTGTCGTCTTATCCCGGGTAGTTTGAGTTTGTGACCCCGAGGCCTTAGAAGCGGACTTTTATCTGGCCCGGGACTCCCTGCCATTCGGCGCTTCCCCCATAACCGGACACCGATTATTTGGACTCTGCCTCAGACCCAGGTTCCCACCCCTCACCCTCCCAACCTCCTTCCCTCTGGCTGCCACGGTCCCTTTCCCACCGTGCTGCCACCGCTGGGCACAGTCTTCGTTCTCTCAATCAGATACTTTTTTCTCTTCTCTCTCATCCCCATTCTTTCCAGAAGGCAGTCTTTAAACCTTTCCTTCCCTCTTTATTTCTTCCCCCTTCTTTCCTCTTTCCTTCCTTTTCTTCCAGAGTCCTTGTTCTTCGATTCCCTGTCAGGCTACTGCCTCCTCCAAGGCTCCTCTCCTTTTTAGGGGACTGTGGCTCATGTGTTAGGAGGTGGAGATTTTAACGCGGTCATTTGAAGATTTTAAGCTTTTCCTTTCTCCTAACCAGGAGGCACAGATGCCAGGAAGTATGGCCCCCCTCAAGAAGACTGGAAATACCACAAGGTTGCCCCTGGCTTTAAACCCCCTGAAGAGCAAGGACGTGTTGGCAGTGCTGGCTGAGAGGAACCAGGCTATAGTACCAGTTGGGGCATGGGTGGAACCCGCCTCACCACATAGTTCGGAAATCCCAGCGTCTGTGAGTGTCAGTTTGGACCAAATATGGGGGGTTCGTCCCTCACCTTTTTTTCTTCTTATTAGCCTTCTCTGATTTAGATAAAGATGAACAATCTGGGCGTGCTGTTTCTATTTTGTTGTAAATAGATATATTCTTGCATTAGGATTAAAGAACAAACGTGTAATTGCCAAAATTTGCTGCAGCTTTAGTTGGCACAGATATTTATTACTCACCTACTGTGCATGTCACATTAATTGATTGCTCACAGTTTTTGATAGGTTTGGTAGTGGAGATTCAGGCAAAATGCAGTGGGAGAATAAAGGAGGAAGAGATTAATTCTGAGTGCGATTCTGAGAAAGCCTAACTATAAATTCCATGAGGACAGGAACATTTGTGTTTTGTTCATTCCTGCCTTACCATATAGTAGGTTTTCAGGAAATATTTGTTGAATGAATGAGGAAATATAGCCTGTGTTGGTCCTTAAAGAATGGAAATGCTGTAAGTACAGGTTTGCAAAGTTTACATGATAATTCTCAGATATACTAATTAACACGTGAGGACGATTTTGTAAGATTTTTTTAATAGTCTTTCACCAAATTGTGCCCCTTAGCCATTTGTTCGAATTTTATTGTCAAACTTACCACATTATATTTATTTACTTATTTATTTTAAAAAATTGTGATTAATTTTTATTTTTTTATTGAGGTAACATTGGTTTATAATAGTAGATAAATTTCAGTCATACATCATTATATTTCGATTTCTGTGTAGCCATCATGTTCACCACCCAACAACTAATTACCATCCATCACCGTACACACCATATTATATTTATAGTAAGTTTACATATCTACCTTTCCTGATGGAGCATGAGCTCCTAGAGCACAGGGGAAAAAAATCTTACTATCGTCACATCTGTACTTTTATTTTAGTGCCTAAGAAATGTAGGCACTCAGTAAACATTTATGGAATGCATAAAATGTGTGAAGGTCTTCTGACCTTCTGAATGTGTAGACAGGGTGCTGAATGTGAGGTGCAAAGTATGAGCTATGTTTCTTTAGTGGTCCTTGATCTCAGAGAAGAAATGAGACATGTTTAAAGTAAATGTTAAATAACAATGCAGTGTTATATATTCATTTATTTTTTCTTCTTAAAGCTTGGCCCTGAGCTAACATCTGTTGCCAGTCTTCTTTTTTTCTTCTTCTTCTCCCCAAAGCTCCCCACCCCCTAGAACATAGTTGTATGTTCTAGTTGTAGGTCCTTCTAGTTGTGCTGTATTCATTCATTTTATTTATGTTTGTGTGTATGTATGTACATAGTCATCCATTTATTCCTACTCTGCCTATTTCCAGAAAGGATTTTAAGAGTCTGGCTAGTATATGATTAAATTCTAAGATTATAATACTTAATCAAAGAAGAAAGATATGACTTTGGGTTGATGTGACCCAAGGAAGTTTAATGAAGAATTCAAATAATCAAAGAAAAGATGGGAATGATTCTCCAATTAAAGAGAATGGGGAGAATAGGAAGTAAGCGAAGTATATTCGGGATTCTAAGGGTAGATTAAATTGATTGCAGTGGAAGGTTTAGTAGGGGTATGGTGATTGATAGGATTGTGGAAAATAGAGGTGGTAGGAAAACACAGGAATTTTGGAAGAGGGACTGACTCATTCATTGTTTAATATTATGGATGTAATTGTAACAATTTAGGCAGAAGTATAGCATCAAGACTTGTTTAGTGGTAAGGAATGGAGAGGGAAAGCCTTAAAAGGGGTGGTTGAAGTGGGAATGAAAAAGGATAAATGCAAGAAACATCCCAGAATAATCAGTAAGATTTGGTACAAAGGTATTTTGGCATTTAAGTTATTCACATCTCTTTTTAATTGTTCAAGTTATGACATCTTTATATTGTCAGTAGCATCAAAATGCGTAAAAAAACCCAAGATTTTCTTTTTCAGTGTTAGAAAGAATTGAGTGTCATGTTCCCACACATTAACTCAAAACATTAAATTCTTGGAACTTGTATAAACATGTCTCCTTTCCCTCGTTTAAAAAATTCTGATCAGTACCAGTAAAAGGCAGTTTGATCAAGTGTCAACAGAACTCTGTATTGCTTTAGCATATACAGTCTGGAGAATCCACTCTTATTAATAGATGGAGCTTTGTCAGCTCAGAATAGATGCTGAATAGTTACTTGGAAAGCTTGGTTACCATAAAATCATGTCTATTTTAAAGGGAAACTCTTAATCATTTTTGTCCCCCAAATTTCAAGGAGCTATCAGGATTCCTAAAAATGCCGTAGCTTCAGACCCCATCCCCATTAATTAAGTTAGCATCAAAAGACACTACTCTCCTATCAGCATATATGGCTGTTGCATTATTTTGTAATTTATTCTGGTTACCTATTGTGTAACAAACCACCTTAGAATTTAGTGGCATAAAGCAAACAATACTGGTGTCAGAAAATTGAGCAGGACACAGTGGGGATGTCTTGTCTGCTCCACAATGTCTGAGCCTTCAGCTAGAGTGGCCCAAATAGCTGGAGATGTCTGGGACAACTTGACTGGATTCTGGCTATTGGTTGAGTTTCTTGGTTCTTCTTCATGTGGCATCTGCTGGGCTAAAATATCAAAGGGTTTCTCACTCACATAATCTGGCACTTGGGCTAGGATGACTAGAATGGCTTTGGGCTGGCTGCACATCTTTCTCTTTCTACATTGCCTCTCTATTTGGGTAACATGGGCTTCCTCACAGCATGGTAATCTCAGGGTAGAATTCTTATATGGTGGCTGGTTTCACCTAGAGTGAGCACTCCAAAAGCCTTATGTGGACGTTGCTTTATTACCTTGCTTCGAAGTCAAGGAGCTAACACGTCTGCCTCATTCTGTTGGATATACAGAGCCAGACTGATCAGTATAGGAGACGACTACACAAGAGCATAAATACAGGGAGGCTTGATCCATTGTGGGGAAAAGGGCAGATAATCTTTGGAGACTAACTGCTACATAATCTAAGCATCACTTCCATCATATGTGAATTATCCAAATGTGTTCTTTGATTAATGTGAGAAACACTTCATTCTATATTGCCGCCTTGGAGAGTCCATAGGGTACAAAAAAGGTGTGAGATATTAGTTGTACAATTGAAGCAATATTTATTTTTGTTTAACCCAGTATTTCCCAAATTTATTTGACTCTAGGAACCTCCTAGTATCCCGTGGGACAAGTGTTCTCAGGTTCCAGTTGCCTTACACAGTGGTATTTGCTAAGAAAAATATGTTTCTAAAATGTGGTACACTCTTATCTTTAGTTTACAATTGAGATCCGCAGTTTGGAATCAACCATATACTTCAATAAGATGTTTGATAGTCTCAGCCTTGGGGTCAAAGGGGGCGGACAGAGGCAGCAGAAGTAAAAGAAAGAGGTAGGATGGCTTAAACATGTCTGGGGCTTGTGTTAATTTGGGTCAGTTCAAGCTTTGCTACATATATCTCTCCTTTGGAATTACTTTACCTAATTATTCTTTGATATTTGTTTTGTACACTCTACTCCTATGTTACAGACTCTTGTAGAATAGTTTATGGGATAGAGTTCCTGGAAAATTTAATTTTAATTGGAATTTAAATTCATTTGATTTTGAGAATTTATTGACAACTTGTGAAATAATTTGAAGCATGCTTCAGGATTAGATTTTGGAATCACTGTTAGAAGAAGGGTTAGGTAGGAGAAGTGATGATTTTATTTAATTTGAAGATTCCTTATTAAAGAGAAATGTAGTCAAGAGAAAAGCAATACAGTATAGGGCATAAGTGTTGGAGTCCGAGAAACTTCTAGCTCTGCTACTTGTCAGCTACAGTAGGATCTTAGGCTACTGCTAAAGATTACTTAATCTTTCTGAGCCCCGCTTTCCTCATCTGTAGCATTAAAGATTAGAATACCTGCTATGGAGGTGGTTTTGAGGATTCAGTGATATGATGTAGTTAAAGTGATTGTCTTGTAATAGATCTTCAATGATGGTAACTGCTGTTATTACGATGACTATGATTGTTATTCAAAGCACTTAGAGGAGGTAAATACTGATCAGGGACTCAAGTGGGATAAAATGTTCCAAATTGTTTAGAATGTGTTCTGGGATTGAGCATTACATAAATATTCAGTACCTTTATGTTTATGGCTCTGTGTTTTGTTCTATGCGGAAACAAAGGAGAATTAAATGCATTTCCTGCCCTGAAAGAGTTCATAATCTAATGGAGCAGTCAAGAAATACCGTACTCAGTTAATGTTAATGAGAGGTACCATAGCATCAGAGAGCGCAGAGGAAGAACAGATTGTAGAAGGTACTAGGAGGAGGGTATTAGATGGTCTTGAAGACTGAGTAGGCCTTTACTAGATGGAGATGACAGGAAGAGCATGCTAGGTTAAAAATGGAACATAATTCTGAGTATGAAGGCATTTTATTATAGGACATGTTTGGTGAGTGGTGAGCAGTCTCGTGTATCTGAACTGTTTTACTCATTTTAGAAAATGTAACATGAGATAGATTTGAATTGGTCATTAAGAATTAATGAAGACACCTTTAGTTCTCAGTTCAATGAAAAATTAAGATTTGATTTGAGTACTCACAAATCCCAATTTTTAGTGTGTGATTTGGTTTAAGTTCTTGGTACACTCACTAGCTCTGTCTAGATTATTGGCTCTGAACTCCTGTAACTTCCTTATTTTACCGGGAATTTTGGACTGTAGACTGAATTATTTTTTCAGGGTTGTTTTCTTGTCTGCTTTGTGTTTATAACAGAGCCCTATTGGGCAAAACTGCTGACATTTAAATTCCTTTTCTATCTTTTGGCTTTGAAGACTTCAGCATATATGATTGAAGAGGAGCTAAAGGAAGAGCTAAGAAAAAAACAAGAAGCTTTGAGGCGTTTTCAGAGACAAGTCAAACATCGAGTAAATCAACAAATTAGGCTGAGGAAAAAGCAGCAGCTTCAGAAGTCTTACGAAGCAGTAAGTTCAAAAGTGTGCCAAGTAAAGACTACATAGAAAGTGTGTGTTATGAGATAAGCTATTAGCCAGTAACAGAATCATTTTCCTTTGATTCTATGCTTCATATAATCTGATCTACTAGTGAGGGCAGTGGATTTGTATGTAGAGAAACCATGTTTCCTTCCTATGTTGTGGCTGGCTCATTCTTTGCTTTCATTAAGTAGTTAAAAACAATGTCAGAGTTTTGCATTCAGACTTGGGTTTGACTTCTAGCTTATGCTGTCTTACTAGCTATGTGACCTTTGGCTAATTACTTAACTTCTCTGGACTGTAGTTTGTTCACCTATGAAAGAGGGATATGATACTGGTCTCATAAGATTGTTGTGAGAATTAGATGAGATAATGTAAATTATTAGCACATAGTAGGTGCCTGGTAAATGTTAGTTCTTTTGACAGCTAAAGCTTCCGCCACCCTCCCCCTGGCCCTGATTTAAAATCCTCTGGGCTGCCTAGAGGCATTATATGATTGCATTGGATTGGAGTGGAATCTCACTCTTCCTTCCTTTGTGTAGGCAGAAAAAGAAAGCTCTATAGCCATGCAGTCTTCAGATCCAGCACACTTAACTCCTAAAAGAACAAGTGTTTTTCCAAACAATTTGAATGCTGCTATTGGAAGTGCTAGGTCACTCCTTTCTGAGATGCTTGGGGATGGAATAGAAGATAGAGAGAATCAGAATGAATTATTCCTACAACAAGCCCAGGCTGTAAGTACATCTTCATTTTATTTTATGTCTATGATTTTTTTAGATATATGACATCTTAAGGGTATGGAATAGAGATTAGGAGGTATCACATTCAACTTCACTTTTTATTACCTCCTTTTTTACCTTTGTAAAATGGGGAATGATGTTTATTTTTTATGTATATTTTAAGTTTATAATTATTTCTTTTTGGTAAGACATTTTAGAATCATCTAAAGAAAGGTGCCGAAGTGTTAGAATTCAAAACTTATTAGAAAGAGCTTTAGGTCAAAGAACATAGATTTTCCCAATTATACTGGAATTATGCTATGGATAAGTTACCAACATTTTGAAGCATATGGACAGAAGTGATTCCTAACCTGTATTTCAAAAAGGTTCAGTACATACATGGGGCAGTTCATTCATTATTTTTCTTTTTTCTACACTTTGATATGATTATCACAATAAATAGATCTGTAGATCAAGTAATGATAGCGTAAACTCTCAACATATTCAGTGTTTTGAAAAATATAACTTTTATTTAGTGATTCATTTTATGTACCTGATATTTAAAAATTAACCACCATGAATAGACTCATTCACTCAAATCACTGGATGCCATCCTTTCAGCTCCCTTCTTAGTACTTGAGCTTTTGTCTAGTTGATAGCGTATTCTTCACCTCTAGTGTGGGAATTATTCTTCATCTTATCACTTAAAAATGTATTCCTAGGGATAGCGACAAGAGGGAAAAATGTGGAAAATGATGATTATATGAAAATAAAAGTCATCTAACTGCCTAAGCTAACATGCTTAGTCATAAGTATGAAGCAAATCAGAGTGGCTACACTACCATCAATAGAGAAAGCTTTAGAATAGAACATAACATGTTATGTTAACAGAACTATGACTTTTGTATTGTTTGGTTTATTAGTAATCATTTTTGTAATCTTTTTTTGTTTTCTTTTTTAAGACTTTGAACAATTTGTTTAGCAAATATTTATTGAGCCAGGCACTGCATAAAGCACAAGGGATAGAACACTAAGACACACACAGTTCTTGCCTGCATGGTGCTTGCAGCTATAAATCCTGCTATAGTGAGGATTTTACTTCATCTGTATGATACATGACTAGACTCATCAGTCTGCAGATATAGGAATATACTGTGTTTAATAAATTAAACACTGTAAGGATACTAATGTGTGAAATAGGACCGCCCATGGGTTTACATTTCCAAATAGAGATACAACGCTATTAGACCTCTAATCTGTTAGATAATAAAACAGAGATATTTGCTGTATTTGGTGATAAAATTGTGCTATGGGAGTTCAAAAAATGTTAAATTCTAAGGAAATAGTTGGGGAAGAATTCATGGAAGAGCTGGAATTGAGCTGTATATTTTGAATTGGTAAGCTGGATTGAATTGGTAAATTCAAGAAAACTTTGAGATAGAAGGAACAGTTAAAACACTAGAATATGTAACGAGCTTGGTATATTTGGGAATAAGTGATGGAAACTTTCTAACTGATAGTTTATAGAGAATAATGGAAAATGAGCTTAGGTAGATATGAGGAAAACAGGTTATGAAAAGACTTAAATGTTACAAAATTTGTAAAAGTGTTTGCACCCTGTTTTTTTCTTATAAGGTGAACTGCTAAAGAACATTCAGTGACTTAAAGTACTTTGAGCCTCTGAACTTTTGCCCGTACAATGCCGTGATAGTAGATGCTTTTTAATCTCATCGTTTCTGTTGCAATTTTTATCCACTAGATGTCACTAAGAACTAGACAATGAAACTGGTCAAGTGCTGACTCTCTTGGTTTATCTAGAACTGGAGAGTAAATGGTGAAGGTAATTCACCTTCTGAATGTTAGTGGACTTCAATTTTCTTGTATTTTGGAGCTATAAAAGCATAGAATCTTGTAGTTAAAATAGTTTTAAAAGTTCATCTGACATATTGAAGTATTTAAGGTTGAAATAATTTGACATCTGGGATATACTTCAAAATAATGTAAGAGTAAGGTGAAGTGAGAGGTTATAGATAGAGCAAGGTTGGCCAGGAACTGATAATGTTAAAGCTGGTTGATGAGTATGGGGTTCATTATAGTATTCTGTCTACTGCTAAATATGTTAGAAGTTTCCAATATGTTTGAATTTATTTACATTTTTTTATTAAATGTTGGAAAACACATTATCTAGTCTAACCTATCTCTCTCTAAGGAATTTTTTTAAAATTGAGATATAATTGACATAAAACATTTTATTAGTTTCAGGTGTACAACATAATGATTCAATATTTGTATACATTGCAAAATGATCGCCACAATAAGTCTAGTTACCATCCGTCACTGTACATAGTTAAAAATTTTTTTCCTTTTTTTCCTTGTGATAAGGACTTTTAAGATTTACTCTCTTAGCAACTTTCACATATACAGTACAATATTATTAACTGTAGTCACCATGCTCTATATTACATCCCCATGATTTATTTATTTTATAGCTGGAAGTTTGTACCTTTTGACCCCTTTCACCCATTTCACCCACCTCCCCACCCCCTCTTTTCCCTCTGAGCTTAGTTTTTTGTTTGTTCGTTCGTTTTGTTTTTTAGATTCCACATATAGGTGAGATCATACAGTATTTGTCTTTTTCTTTCTGACTTGTTTCACTTAGCATAATGCCTTCATGGTCCATCCATGTTGCAAATGGAGAGATTTCAGTCCTTTGTTAAGGCCGAATAGTATTCCATTGTGTGTATGTATACACCACATTTTCTTTATCCATTCATCTATCAATGGACACTTAGGTTGTTTCCATATCCTGGCTATTGTAAATAAAGCTGCAATCAACATGGGAGTGCATATATCTTTTCAAATTAGTGTTTTCATTGTCTTTGGATTAATACTCAGCAGTAGAATTACTGGATCATTTGGTAGTTCTACTTTTAGTTTTTTGAAGAACTTCCATACTGTTTTCCATATATATATATATATATATATATATATATATATATTAGAGATATTTTTAAACATGTCTAATATATACATATGGCCATCTAGTTTCTGCTAGAACACTTCCACTCTTGGGCAGCTCGTTACTTTTTCAGACTGTTATTTCATTTTTAGAGGGCTTGAAATTATTAGAACTATTTTTTCAATATATTGAGTCAAAATCTTCCTCCTTTTACCCATTGGTCCTAGTTTTGCATTATGAAGTAATAGAGAATAAAATACAATGGTCATCTCTAAGAACACTTCAAATATTTAATTATAGCTATCATTTTTCTTTTTTGGGGTTAGTACATTCCTAATACCTTTAGTCGTTTTTCATATAACATAATTTCCAGATTCCAATCTTGGTTGATTTCTTCTAAATGTTATTTAGTTTTCAATGCTCTTTTCAAATATGACCCTCCCAACTAAACTCAATGCTGTGTTCCAAATGTCATTTTGCTAGGACCTTTCTTACACTACCCCCTCACCCCCAAATTTTCCACTTAAAATAGTTGATATTACATACTTGTTCTAAGAGCGGATAAGATTAAGCACCTAGAGTTAGAAACTAGAATCATAGAACTAGAAGAAATTTAAGTGGTCACATAAAATAGAACTAGCCTAGCTCCCTGCTTTTGATTAGGACTGATATTTCTCTCTTGGGATTGAGTTTCTATGGTGTCCCTTGATAGCTTCATTTTGGTGGGGAATTGAAGAACAACTGATCATTGTTTCATTCTCACCATATGAAACTTTTTATCTATCTATGGACAATTAAGTTCAACACTATTTCTTTTCTAGCATGGATTTTCCCTGCTTTCTACTTGTGATGGCATTTAGGACCCATCTGGATACTCTAGGATTATCTCCTCGTCTCAAGATCCTCAACTTAATCATATCTACAAGGGCACTTTTTCCTTATAAAGTACAATTTACAGATTTCAGGGATTAGGACCTAATATCTTTGGATCACCATTATTCAATCTACTACAGTCCTCATAGCAGGTCACTGAAAGGGCCTTTGGGTTGAGGTTTGGTGAAGGGTTATGGTAATAACAGAAACAGAATGAATGTAATGTATATTCCAACTGCTGGGCCAGTTGAAATATCCTGCTTAAGAGAGTAAAATCAATCTGTGACTCTAATAGGGGTTTGGATTTGATGGGAAATGACGATTTTCTACCCTTATTTTAAATCTGTTACAACAGGTATTTTGAATCCTTGGTCACATGGTGCAGCCAATAACGTTGACCATATGTGGCAGAGTAAAACCAGGCATATTCATGGCTCTGTATTTTTTCATAACCTCAGCTGCACATGTATCTCTTTTTGCATTGTGATTAACTCTGTCTTGACCCCTTTAGCCACTCTGAAGCTAACCAAATTTAGAAATCCCCCTGTTAGTAGAAGAAAGTAATGTTTCAAGCTGATTTCTCTGGCTAGAAGTATAGAACTTGTAGAAGCAAGGACAAAACAGAGGTGATATGCTTTAAGAAAACTGGTCTGGTTGTAGTGGGAGAGAGAGTTTTTATCTCTAGCTTGCTATTAGTAAAAATCATAAAATATCTATTTATATCTGTGAATCATACCCATGATTTCCCTTGAAGGGAGTATTGATATCATTGAATTTTCAGTGGATGGGTTAGAACTGGTCCTGGCTTTGCCATAATTTCACTGAGTAGTGTAAGGATATGCTTTCTTCCACATGATGCAGTGCTCAGCCTAAAAATGATACTTTATTCATTTCTATATTTTCCTTAAAGGAACATTCTGTGCAGATTTGTGAAATATAAAATAGGCTGGGCTTCGTTGAAAAAGAAATCAAAATAGGTGCTTACTGAAATTGCTAGGTAGAGGTAAGGAATGAACACAAAGTCAGCATATTTAATATTAATACTCTTTATCAGCTGTTACTTAGAGTACTTGAAACAAATTGGTTCTGTCGAGATGTTTGAGTTTGTGTTCTAGGTTAACTTAGGAACGCTTCCTGGAAGAAGGGAGATTTGAGAAAAGACTTTAAATAGCTGCAGTCTTCGAATGTTAGGCATGAAGAAGGGATTCATATAAATGGAAAAAAGGATTTTAGGGGGACTAGGAATAGAGTCTTCCAGCAAGAAGTGATAAAAGTGATTAGGCATGCAAGGGCCAGTTGAAGAAATAACTCCTTATTGAGAAGATGGATGGAAGGTAAGGAATGTGTCTGCTCAATAATTTCAAAGTGTGTTAATTCAACCTTTTAGCTTCTGATATTTTTGTGTACATACTTAATATAAAGCATACATTATTAGAAATGATTTGAGTAACAGCACTTAAATCAAGTTATGAAATGCAGTCTCTTAAAATAACCAAACTAATCTTGTAAAAACACTATCAGATCAAAGTTTCCTTTGCAACTAATCCTCTTGTCTTAGGTCTGGCATTTTTTTAATAATAGGGGCCTGTTTTCCTGTTGGAACCCTTAGTGAATTTGGTATTAAGACTTTAGCCTGTTTTCTTTGCTTTTTTTTCCCCTTTCCCTGGCAGCTTAGTCAAACCATGAAACAGGCACGTCACCAGTTGGCATCCTTTAAAACTGTGAGTAAAAATGCATCAGTGTTTCCAGATGGTAGAAGGAAAAGCTCTCCCACCCAAGAGGTAAATTAATTTCTAATAAATTCTTTTTAAAAACGCAGATAAAAATACAGATAAAGATTTATTTACATCTCACAATTATTTAGAACTGTAAAATAATTGGAATAACCTTAAATATCCAATAGTAGGGAATGGTTAAAAAATTGGTGTATCCATATATAGCCATTCTAAAAAATATCATGCTTTCAAAGAAGATCTGAAGACAAGAGAAAGTGTCTGTGATATAAAGTTAAGTGAAAAAAGTAGGATACAAAATTCTGTACAATATAATCTCAGTTAAAAAAATTCATTCAGCAAGTATTTAGGGAATGTCTGCAATTGCCAGACATTCTTCTAGAAGCAGTACTTACAGTGGTGAAAAGATAGACAAAGATCTCTCAAGGAGCTTCTATGCTGTAGGGAAGCGTATAATAAATAAATATAGAATATAATTTCAAATGAGAAGTGCTATGAAAAAAGTAAAGCAAAATAAAGAGATGAGGAGAGCATGTTATGTGCATAGACAAAAGCCTGGAAAGAAATGGACCAAGAAGTTAATACTGATGATTTCTGGGTAGTGTTAGTACAGGTGATTTTAATTTTCTTCTTTTTGTTTACTTTAAAAATTTTTCCATAATATATATATATGTATATTTTACTTTCTAAGCAGGAAAAATCAATACCATTATTCTTTAGAAAGAAAGAGGGGCCGGCCTGGTGGTGCAGCGGTTAAGTGTGCACGTTCTGCTTTGGTGGCCCAGTGTTCACTGGTTCGGATCCCAGGTGCAGACATGGCTTGGCAAGCCATGCTGTGGTAGGCGTCCCACATATAAAGTAGAGGAAGATGGCCACGGATGTTAGCTCAGGGCAAGTCTTCCTCAGCAAAAAGAGGAGGATTGGCAGCAGATGTTAGCTCAGGGCTAATCTTTCTCAAAAAAAATAAGAAAGAAAGAAAGAAATTCTTTTGATTCAAAATATAAGGTGAGAGTGGAAAATTGGAGCATAAATGTGGAGCCAGACTTAAAAGGATATTAAAGACTATATTTATAAAATGACATTGTTTTGGTGCCTGCTTATTTCAGTATTCACAAATTTGGATGCTAAACTCATGTATTTTCCTGTGTTTACTTACTTTTGACATTAATTTCAAGTTTTAATAGGCAGCATCGAGTAAAATGCACCATTAGTCTTTTTAATTCTATTACTTATTTATTTTTTGCCATCATCAACTCTGTCTCTTATTTAGTTCTTCCTCAGTTTTGTTTCCTAATTGGTATTCTTTTACATTTTCCTAGATTATATATATATGTTTTATTTTTGCATTTTTTCCTTAAGTATCTCAACACAACAAAAACATTTGTCTGAAATGTTTGCAGTTCTATGATGTCTCCCTCTTCAGTGATAATTAAGAAATTTAAACGTAAAAAAAACAATTAGGCATTGGTGTGTGTCCACATATGGCATTCCATCCTAGATGCATTTAGTGTGGTTAACTTTTTCTGGCATTGCGTTGTTGTGACTCTCAAGATAGGGTTTCTTTTGTACTCAAATTCTTCTCAGTGGCTTGGTATCTTGACAGTTTTCATACCTACCATGGATTTGGCTGTACTGTAGTTTGGGCTGTTAGACTGAGTCAGGATATTGTTAGAATGAGGTGATTGGACACATTCTAATAAACCAGAAAAAAAAGGGGTTGTCAGATCCTAGAGAGTGATATTTTGTATTGTGTGGAACATGTTCAAACCTTTCAACTGATATTTTTCCAGAATGAGTACTGTTCACAGGTCTGACTGAAATAAAAATCCAGTAGAAAGGAGGAGGATTAAGTCTGTGATAACATCCTTGTAGAAACCAGTTTTACACGTCAGAGGTGCCATTTAAGTGTAATTTATTATTGTTATGATGATGATGATGAATTCAGGCTGGCTGCTTGCTTCCGAAGAATGCATGTTTGTTTTTCAGGTAAAAGAAACTCCGTATAATGGAGAATGATCTAAGAAATTAGTGAAATTTTTCTTATAATTTATGTCAAGCAGGTATTCTTTCCCTCAAACCTGAACAGTTTTCTCCCTCCTCGGTTTGTGCAGTGGGAGTCAGCTGGTCAGAAAGGAGAACAATCTATAACCCAGCTGAACGCTGGTTTCATTTCCTTGTTAGACTTATTTTTACTGACATTGGAGTCCGTCTGGTTGTTATTGTTGTTCCAGATTTGGAGATACAAATAGAAGATATACTTACTTGCCTACTGTCAGGTCACCAAGACAAAACCATAAGCCTTCTGAAATTGTTACTGGCTAGGAGAGGGGCAAATTGTCATTTATAAAGTTAATATGGCCTCCTAACTAGCCTATTTCACTCCATATGTTTGATCTATGAGTGATTTGTTTGTACATTTGAAGTAGAATGCATATTTATTTTCCTTTATTCTATGTTAGACTACTGTAACTTTCCAAGATCACTTCAGATCTTTTACAAAAGTTCGACTTAGTATCATGAGCATATTGCTTTCTCTAGACCATTTGTATTTGTATTGGTTTTTCTTTTTTTTCTGGAAAGTACTTTGTGGGAAACCAGCATTCTTCAGGATAAATATAGGAACAAGAGGAGAATTACCCTTTATCTTTTAAATACTGTACACTACCAGAAATGTATAGAAAATCAGGTAGGGAAATAAAGAGTAGAGGGAAAAATAAAGGCTTACTAGAACTATCTACAGCTTATTAAGAAGGGGTTTAAGGGTTAAGATTGTAGTGTCCAGCATTTTTTTTAACAGTTTTATTATGATATAATTCACATACCACAGAGTTCACACATTTAAAGTGTACGAGTCAGTGGTTTTCAGTATATTCACAGGGTTGTACCACTGTTGCCCAGTCTAATTTAGAACATTTTCTTTACCTCTGAAAGAAACCCTGTACCCATTAGCTTTCACTCCCCATTCCCTGCCTGTCCTTACCCCTGGTCCTAAGCAACCACTAATTTACTTTTTCTCTCTATAGATTTGCTTATTGTGGACATTTCATGTAAATGGAATCATATAATATGTAGTCTTTTGTGACTGGCTTCTTTCACTTTGCATAATATTTTCAAAGTTCATCCACATTGTAGCATGTGTCAGTTCTTCATTCCTTTTTACTACTGAATAATATTCCATTGTATGGCTATATTATTTTTGGTATAGCCATTCATCAGTTGATGGACATTTGGGTTGTTTCCACTTCTTGGCTTTTATGAATAATTGTGCTATGAGCAATTGTGTCATGTTTTTGTGTGGACGTTGATTTCTCTGGTAGTGGAATTTCTGAATCATATGGTAACTCTATGTTTAATATTTTAAGGAACTACCAAACTCTTTTCCATCAGCAATATGTGAGAGTTTCAGTTTCTTCCCATCCTCTCCAATACTTGTTATTGTCCATCTTTTTGGTTGTAGCTATACTACTAGATGTGAAGTGATATCTCATTGTACTTTTAGATTTGTGTTTTCCTGATGATTAATGATCTTGAATATTTTTTCATGTTCTTATTGTCCATTCATATATCTCTTGTGGAGAAAATGCCTATTCAAATGTGGTGCCCATTTTTTAATTGGGTTATTTATTTTTTTCTTATTGAGTTGTAAGAGTTCTTTATATATTCTGGATGCAAGTCCCTTATCAGATACAGGATTTGCAAATATTTTCTCTCATTATATACATTGTCATTTCTCTTACTTTCTTCTTTTCTTTTTTTTTAAAGATTGGCACCTGAGCTAACAACTGTTGCTAAGCTTTTTTTTTTTTTTCCTGCTTTATCTTCCCAAATCCCCCCCGGTACATAGTTGTATATCTTAGTTGCATGTCCTTCTGGTTGTGGCATGTGGGACACCGCCTCATCATGGCCTGACGAGTGGAGCCGTGCCACGCCCAGGATCTGAACTGGTGAAACCCTGGGCTGCCACAGCGGAGGGCGCAAACTTAACCACTTGGCCACGGGGCCAGCCCCTCACTTTCTTAATGCTATCATTTGCAGCACAAAATTTTTAATTTTGGTATATAGTCCAATTTATCTATTTTTTCTTTCATTGCTCATACTTTTGGTGTAGTATCTAACAAACTATTGCTTAATATAAGGTCATGAAGATTTCTTCTTTGTGATGTTCTAAGAATTTTATAATTTTAGCTCTTCAGTTTACGTCTATAGTCCATTTTGAGTTAGTTTTTATATATAGTGTGAGGAAGTGTTCTAACGTAGTTCTTTTGCATGTGGATATCCACTTGTCCCAGTACTATTTATTGAAAAAACTATTCTTTCTCCATTGAAGTGTCTTGGCACCCTTGTTGAAAATCAATTGACTATAAATATGAGGGTTTATTGCTGTCTTAACAGTATTGTCTTCTGAGGTCCATGAACAGGGAATGTCTTTCCATTTATTTAGATCTTCTTTAATGTCTTTCAACAATGTTTTATAGTTTTTAGTGTAGTCTTGCACTTCTTTTGTAGTGTCCTGTTTTTATAATATTTGACTATGCTGAACTTCTAAAATTATGTTAGTAGTGTGCTGAAACCTAGGATTTTATTGCAGTCACATTGTTTCTGCCTGTAATAGATACATTTGGGTTTTTTTTGGTGTTTCATTTTTGTTTGTGTGTTCTTTAGGAACCTGAGTCTGAGGAGTCTTCATCTATTACGGTAGACAAGAAAGGGAGAGAGAATTTGTTTTGGGAGGGCTGGCAGGATCTCCTTTGTGAAGACAAGGACAAACCTTTCAGCAGAGTTCAGGTAAAGCAGAGTAAGAAGAGAGAGTATAAGAGAAATTAAACTAATTATGATTTGGACTAGGGGTGCCAGTACTATCGTACTGGTTTGGGATTGTAAATTCAGGTTCTGTTAAGTTGATCCAAGACTATAATTTCACATTTCTTTCTATTAATTTGTTTGACTGCCATATCCTTTTAAGATTATTTTAGGAATCTCATGGAAAATCTAGAGCGTTGTTACTACCTGGCATTCTATATTTAATGTTTATGTTCACTTTTAGAAAGTACACTTCAAAAATCCATTATTTGCTGTGATGGAAGAGAAAGAACTAGAACGGTTAGCTCTTCAGGGCCTTCAGGATATTCTGCCAGAAACCCACGATTATCTTCCAGAAGCCCAAGGTGATCTGCTGGAAACCCAGGGTGATTTGACAGGAATCCAGAGTGTTGAGCTGGAAGCCCAGAGTATTGAGCCAGATACCCAGGCTATTGAGTTGGAAGGCCAAGCCATTGAGCCCAAAGCCCAGGCCATTCAGCCTAAAGCCCAGGATGTTAAGACAGAAACTCAGGGTATTATGCTGGAAGCCCAGAGTACTGAACCAGAAGATGAGAGAATTGCATTGAAAATCCAGGATTTTCAACCCCTAAATCAGGCTTTTCTCCCCAAAGACCAGAATATTCTACCCACATATCAGGACCAAGCTTTTCGACCCAAAGACCAACATGTTCTCTCCAAAGACCAGAATATTCTGTCCAAATGTCAGGACCAGGATTTTCCACCCGAAGACCCGGATTTTCTACCCAGAGATCAGGTAAAATAGAATGGAAGGGAGATATAATAAGAAGGAATAAGCTACTTAAGGTTTGGAGTGGGTTTTGCAAGGCCTATATTATAGCTGATTTGAACGCTCATAGTTGGAAAAAATAGTTCTCCTGATTGATTTCTCAAAACTTCAGGATTCTCTGTAAGTGTTAAAGTATTATCAGTAGCAGGTTACCCCTATCTGGAAAATTTACTTTTTTTGTATCTTCTTCATTAGGAAAATTATTTCTGGCAGCCATCATCTGCTTTGACAGCTGACAGATGGAGAAAGGAGTGGCCCACGAGTGTCTAACAGTATCTTTTATCCAGGTTCCAAGGCCTACCCTCCACCAGGGATCAGTTAGACTGAAAGGAAGAAGAAAGGGATCAGCAGGAAGTAGATTACTTAGGGTTATGGGTGGGCTTACATGGAATAGAGTATAATGATTTATTTTATTCCATAAGATGTCCGGTTATACTCTGACCTCAGTTAATTCTAAAATTCTCACTATGGCCGAAAGTATTATCTGTTAACCTGTCTTTCTTAACTGAACAATTGATATTTGTGTTTGTTCTTTTTTAGAAAGCAAATTTGAAGGAGCCAGCATCAATTTTGATAGGTGGGAGAGAGAGAGAGGCGTTTCCTCTGGATGTCCATCAGGATCTACACAGGCATGAAGATCAGGCCTCCAGCAGGGGCAAGGTAGAACAGAAAAAAGAGAGACCGGTAGGAACTGAATTGTTTAGGGTTTAGGTTGCAGCTTGCAAACACTGCTCTCAGCTAGACTTCAGAATTGACTTCAGAATGGTTTTCTGCTTTATTCCATAATATTTCACATTATCCTGAGTTCAAAAAATTACCCTAAGGCTCTCAATAAAGCTTAGAATATTATGGGTATGATATTACTCTCACTGGACAATTTACAGTTTGTGTGTTTTTCTCTTTTAGAAAGTACACTTCAAGGAGCCATATTCTGATACCACAAATGAGAAAGGGAGAGAAGACTTTTCTCTAGCAGGTTATCAGTATCTGCCTCCCAAACTCCAGGACCAGGCCTGCATCAGAGATCAGGTAGAGCAGAATAAAAAGAGATAGGAAATAAAGTAACTGGAGTTCATACATTCTCAACAATTGGGCTAAAAGCATAACATCCTTAGAGTTCTTACTGAAGCTTACAATATTATGATTAGCGTGTTGCCCTCGTTAGACAATTTGTTTTCTGTTTTTGTTGTTCCTTTAGAACATGTTTCTCGAGCAACCATCATCTTTTATGAGAGAAGATGGAGATGAATTGCCTCAGGAGTATCATCAGTTTGTTAAACATAAAATCCAGGACCAAGCCTCTTCCAGAGAACAGATAGAGTGGAACACGGTGGGAGGACTGTCTACCTTCTAAAAGAGTAACAGATGAAATTACTTAAGATTTGGGCTGGAGCTTGTCAAGCTAGCTTGCATGTAGGATACATAGAATTAAGGCTTCTAGAGTTAGTCTAAGAGTATAACGTCTTCAGTTATTTCAAAATGTGCCAGTTCTAAAGAGTCCAGATGAGAGAACATACCTCTGTCGTTTAGGTTAAACAAGGCAGGTTTTTTAATAATGTTGATTGGTTAGCAGTAAATTGTTCTTCCTAAACTCAGGTCCTTGAGCATATTTGGCCTTATACATTTAGTCTTGTAAATGCTGAAGGATTCTATTCTTGGTCAGCTGAAGCAGTACAACAAAACCAGGTATCCAGTTTGCAAACCAATTATGATGAAGGACAAAACAAGCTGTTTGCTGCCTCAAAACTTCCCAAACTTCACCACCTCTTTGTTTGTGAATGGAGTTATTGGGAACACCAAATAGGAGTACGTGTGGCAATGATGTCGGCTTGTTGACTTAACATTGGGAAAATGCTAGTAATGTTATAAAAAAGAATGCCTTGTTGCCTTATCTTCTTTCAAATGTATTGTTGAATAGAGAGTTACCCCATGCAAAAATTTAAAAAGTGCCAGAATAGTCTGGGATTTGCTTTAAAATACTCCAGGAGAAAAGTGGGAGAAGAAACAGATGAAAAAACAAAATTTCACTAATTGTTGGAGCTGGGTGATGAGCATCTTGGGATTTATTATACTATTTTTCTACTTTGGTATACGTTTGGAAATTTCATATTAGTCACATGTGTGCACACACACCCCCGCCCCAACTGTGTTGTATTATCCTCCCATAGTATCAGACTGGGGTTGTCACTGAAGTCTGTGTGATTGTCACTATCCCATCATTTCTTCTTAGTCATTTAATTTTGTATTTTGTTGTCCCGTTAGAACAAGTGTCTCAAGCAACCCTCATCTTTTGAGAAATGGGAGATTGAAAGAGGAATTTCTCCTGGAGTGCCATCGGTATGTTTCCCCCAGTATTTAAGACCTAGCCTCTCCCAGAAAATAAGTAGAGCAAGATGTAGTGAGGATTAAGTAGCGGAGAGTAAATTGCTTAGTTTTTGGCTCAAGATTGACAGGGCGCTATAGTAACTGCTTCAGCGGTTTAGTGTTAAGATCAATAATAATGGGCAAAACTATAATGTCCTCTTGTTCTGTGATGTGTAACACCGTTCTGACCTATAGAAACTACTTCAGCTTCTTCACTGAAGCTTTTACTATTGCTCTGGCACGATGATCCTAACTTGGACAATTCGTGTTCAATGCTTATGTTGTCTTTTAGCACAGAAACCATGGACAAGCATCACATAATATGACAGATGAGAAATGAGAAAGGAATTATTTCCAGAGTGCCATGAATAAGTGTTAGATAAAATTCAGGATCCAGGCATTCCCAGAGAGCAGATAGAACAGAGTATAGTCAAGAATAAGCAACAGAAAGTAAATTAGAGTTTGATCTGGCTTACCAGAGCTATGCTACTAACAACAATAATGATGATGATGATAGTGTTATCTCTTATTAATACTATCAATAATATTAATATTATTATGAATAACAACTTACATTCATTACGTAGTTACCATAGCCAAAATAGTTCTAGAACTGTGTATCTGTTGTCTCATTTAGTTCTCACAATAATCCTGGGAGATGATACTGTTATTATCCTTGTTTTATAGGTGAAAACTTATGACTGCTTTGTGGATACAGTTAAGATCCATGAGAGTGGCAAGAAGTATAATGTTTACTTTTATGCCATAGTGTTTCAGACTATTCTTACCTATTTAGATTACCTCAGGGCTGTCACTTCAGCCTAGAGAATTTTCACTACCGTTATGTCACTGCTCACACAATTTGGTGAGTGCTTTTGTATCTTTTAGAGCTTATACTTCAGGCAGCAGCCATCTGTTGGGACAGCTGAAAGATGGCGAGAGGATTTGCTTCTGGATGGCCCTCAGCATCTGCCACCCAAGCACCAGAGAGAGGCTTCCAGAAGAAGACAGGTAGAGGAGACCATAGAGAATGAACAGTAAATTTAAACAGGATTATAGGCACCTACTGAGCTGGGAGCAGTAAGGCTGAGCAAAAATCAGATTCTTGTTTTGTTTCATGGTGTTTAAAACCTATCCTGACCTAAGATTAGCTCCTTTAGGGCTCTCACTGAAACCTTGGGTATTATCAGGAGCACTTGTTGCCTATTGGAAAAACTATATTTGGTATGTATGTTCTCTTATAAATGGTGGCCATTGTCTTTATGGTGTGAGAGAGGAAGAAATGAGTGGTTTCTGAGGGGATGGGGGCCGGAGGATCTTCCACCCAATGACAAGGACTAGCTCTCTACATCAGTAAGCTCGTAGAGCATAGGAAGGATCACCAAGAAATAAACTATTCAGAGTTCATGCTGGAGCTTGTTAGGGTTATATTGCCTGAGTTTTGGTGTATTGAGTTAAGATCTGTAGTTTTTCAAGCAAATGTTACAATACCCTGGTCTACTAAGATTTTTCCATGACTTAACTGAAGTCTGGTTTATTCCCATTAGAATTTTACCAGTGTCTGGGTAATTTCTATCTTGTAGTTTTATGTTATTTTAAAAACAGCCTTCAGGCAGCCAGCATTGTTAGGCTATATGAAAGAGATAAAGAGAAATTTCCTCTTGGCCCTTTTAATAGAGCAGAAAGAAAAGGAGGCATAAAGGGAGAAAGTAGGATTTGGGCTGAGGTTTTAAGGACTAAACTGTAGCTCTTTTGTGGTTTTTAGTTTGGGTCTATGAGGTTGGCCTAAGGGTATACTGTCATGTTTCATTCTACATTGTCATTTGTATACCCTGAGGTATGCAAGGCTCTTTCCTACCTCAGGCCTTTTGCATATGTTTTTTCCGTCTACTTGGATATTCTCCCCTTTTTTCTTCACAAAGCTGATCTCTCTTCATCCTTCAGGTTTCCACTTAAATTTTACCTCCTTAGAAAAGGCTGCTCTGAGCATCTTATCAAAAATAGGTCTCCACTCTTCTGCTTTTCTCTTTCTTCGCATTCTGTTTGCTTCCTTCTCAGGACACAAACAATTGGTAAGTATTTCTTTATTTACATGAATTAACCTGGAAGAAAACACTAACAATCAGAGGTTAAAGGGAAGTTGAAGTTTATTTCGTCCAGTTACAGTCTGTGGGATGTAGGGAAGCAGTGATCAAGGAGGTCTTGAGTTGGTGTTCCAAAGAGGGAGGGTAGGGAAAAGATTATATGGGCTGAAACAGCAGGTTGTTGGCTTCAATCCAAATGACCACTGACGAAGAATAGGGTCTGCAGACATGGTCTGGTGGTCTGACCACTGGCGTCAGTCTGTCTTTGTCTTTATCTTAATCAGCATAATAGGAACATTGGTAAAAGGTCAGTTGCAAAACATAATGTCACAAGTTAAGGATTACTGGTTACATATACATTACTCAAGTTTCCATTTCTCCTGAGAAACTGACGTGGGGTCAACAGAAAAGAATTTAGGCCTCAGTTAGCAAGAGAAAGTGCAGTTTCTTTTATAGCATTTAATATTTACCCCTTTCAATTGATACCTGTCTATAGGCAGTGCAAATGATTGATTAAGGGGGTTAATTAGATTAATTGTCCCATTTTGAGGCCAGAATGGCCGCTAGTCCTCATGATGGGACTTCCTCTCTGCTTATGTCAGAAGCATCAGAGACAATTATGACAAATCCTCTATGCACTTTCTCAAGAAGGAAGGGATCTCATTATACATCAGTATATATAACATTAGGCATAGTCTAGCAGGTTGCATTAGCGTAACTCGAGCAGGTGTGGTGCGTAAGCAGTGTGAGACACACATCATTATTATTTTAATTATAATCCATAATCTCATGCATATAATTATTATTATTATGACAAGCTGAACACCTGAGCACAGTAGTGAACCCAGACCATCAGGTAACCAACTGAACAGGTCGGTAAAAGGGAAATGAAACCAATTAAGGGATCCAGGAACTGGTTGACCTTTTAAGGATTTGGCTAGTTTTAAAATTTTAGAAGTTTCTAGTTCTACCTGAGGAGAAGTATTGATCCAAGTACAACAGAAGGTATTAGCCACAATACATGCTTCTCCTTGAGCAGCTAGCAAATAATCTAAAGCTATTCTATTATCCACAGTGACCAGGGCCAGAGAATCTAAAGATTTTTGTTGGGCTTAGACCTAACTATCCTTCTCATAGTCTGGAAGAGGTTTCTTATCATGTATTTGATGGGATTCAGGCAGGCCGCCCCAAGATGTGCCACTATGTTATGCAGACTATTTCAAGCTGAAGACAATAAAGGCTCAAAAGCCTCAGGAAGAACATCCGACCTTCCCCCCCAAAACTGCCTAAAGGACTTTAACATAGAAGGCCTGTTCCAGGAAGGAGCTCATATCATGTGATAGCTATAGTAGGATGTAAAATAGGTGTGATAAAAGGACACCAACAAACCCATTTTTTGGGCCTAGCAAAACCTGTTTAACATTTGCATTCCATCTCTATGTAGATTGTCTTCCTCCCCTTTGAAGTCCCAGATCTTTAACCCCAATGTCCTCCTTGTCTGTAGCTGAGCATACTTAAACAGGCGGACTTAGCCAGATGGCTGAGTTACTCAGTTTCTTCTGGGTTTTTCCCATGTATACATGCTGTTAAATTTTGTTTGATTTTCTCTTGCTAACCTGCCTCTTTGATTATTTAACCAGCCATAAGAACCTTAAGGAAAAGCGGTGGGGGGAATTCTCCCACTTCCCCGAAAAATTCATTCCAGGCTGTACTGATCCCAGCCAGGATCCCAATATTCTTCCTAACCTGGCCCCTTCCCTAGGGTTAACTCCTCCTGGTAAATCACACCATTGAGAGTGACTGTACCTGTTCTTCATAGTCGGCAGATTGTCATCAGGAAGATCATCTACGATAGACAGAACCCATTTTTTCGAAGAGCTAGAAGCAAAATAAGGGTCAGATTGTAAAATTATGAATGGTATGGTTAAATACCCAAGCAAACAGGTGCCTTCCGTACACTGGGAATCTAGGCAGGGAAAACCCCATGCCTGTCCTCTGTGTCCACAAACAAAGATAGATATATCCAGAGGGAGCAGGTAAAATTCCAGTACCTTCTTTAAACTTTATAGAGGCATTTACAAGTAGTAAGGTGGTTAGATTTTGAAACCATGGATAAGAAAGAGGCAAAGTGAGTTTCCCTTTGGTATACTTATGAATAGACAGAAGTGTGAGTGACCCTTGAGATTATGTTTTTTCTTTCTTATCCTTGTACGTCATGGTGTGTCTCGATCTTTATCAGTTCAGTTGAATCTCTTAGATGTTAAATATAGGAGGGACATAGGCTGGGAAAAAGATACAGTTTTTACAGTATCCTCACCAGATGGTACCATGACTGACAAGGTACAAGGGTAGATGCCAGGGTCATTTTGTTTATCTGAGGGCATGGGAAGAGGAATAAATTGAGGCTTTGTCAAGAAAAAAGTGGAAGGAACCAACTGAACTTGATAACTGAAATTAGGTGGTTTGGATTTGAAGGTAACCTTATACTTGGATATAGAGGAAAAATTAGTAACAGGAGTAACCAACAGATCATTACTCCCAGATAAACGACCCAGAGGGAATGAAGTGGCATATCCAGTGTTCAGTTAAATATCCAGCCGAAGCCAAAACCTGCGAGAACATACTATAGCATTGTTTTTCCTTGTAAGGCCACAATAATATAAAGAAAAGAATATAACTAGGCAAAACATGTCTGGGAAGGGTATAAATGCCTAGTCCCGCATCTTGGGTGAGCTGTCTACCTCGGATGTCGTCTGCTTCCTGGCCACGAGAGGGTGCTCTGGTTTTGGTTGGTTTCAGTCTCTTCTCGGTGACAGGTTCAGCAGTCCATTTAGAAGTAGGATCTGGAGCCTTTTTTAGATGAGAAACTTGTATCTGTGAATCAATGCCTTGTAACTTAGCTGTGCATGGATTGGTTAAAAGTACCTAATAGGGTCCCTTCCACTAAGGCTGGAGGGAGTTCTTTAATTGACATCTTTTCTAGGATACGAAGTTACCAGACTTTCAATCATGTGGGTGGCCTTCATCTCCTGGCAGCACACTGTTAAAGAAATCTTATAAAGTTAGAATTGGCCTGTAAGAGATTTGACAGTTCTGTATAATTGTGCACAAGATCCCCCTTTAAGAGGGTTGGCTGATAAGAGTCCTTCTCCGAATGCATTAGTCAACCAGTGAAGATCTTGAAAGGAGAAAGTTTATTTTTACCTGTTAGAGTTGAATGGGCGTTGAGCAATACCAGGGGCAAGGCTTTAGGCCATGGCAAAGTAAAAGCTGAGCAGATTTTTGCTGGTTGAGTTTTAATGCTACTATTTGTGCTCCACGAGTTCAGAGGACTGAGGATGGTATGCATAATTGAAATGCTGATAAATTGGCCAGATTTTACACATATTTTGAATAATTTGTCCTGTGAAATGGGTACTGTGATTGCTATGAAGCTCTTGAGGAACTCCCCAGGTAGGAGTAATTTGTTCCAGTAGTACTTTGGCTATTGCCGTGGCAGTGGCCTGTCTGCATGGAAAGGCTTCAACTCAATGTGAAAACATGCACTAAGAACTAAAACATAAGTATAACCTTGAGAAGGGGGAAGTTGAATAAAATCCATCTGCCATACATCAAATGGACCATCAGGAAGAGGAAAATGCCCCTGTATTCCATGTACAGATTTAGCAGAATTATACTGAGGACAGATTTTATATAACTGATAGACCTGATGGACAACAGCAGGTAAGGGTCCCCAGGTATATTGTTTAGCCCATTGGATCATCTTATCAGTGCTCCAATGGGTCAGATCATGAATGAAGGTTAAAATTTCCTTTTGAAGACTCCGTGGAAGAACCAGCTGCTGATTGGGCCCCTTCCGAAGGTGCTGGTCAAAATCAAAGTAACATCCCCGTCCTTCCCATTTCCTCCTTTCTTCCTCCAGAGACAGTGCTTGTGCTTTAAGCAAGTCTGATCCAAATCCAGATTTGGAGGCTAAAGAGAGACAGGGGCGTTGGGAGCATAGAAGCAACCTTTTGGGAGGCAGCTGACTTGGCAGCAATATCAGCCATTTTGTTTCCCAAGGACTCTTGATCTTGGCCTGAGGTGTGACCTTGAGTTTTCATGATTGCTACACCTCTAGGGACCTGAATGGCATCAAGCAATGCCAAAACATAATTTTTGTTTTTAACAGTTTATCCAGCCGAGGTAAGAAAACCTCTCTGTTTCCAAAGCATGCCAAAGTTGCATGCCACCCCAAAAGCATATCAGCTGTCTTTGTAAATATTTGCATTTTGTCTTTGGCCAAATTGCGAGCTCTAGTAAGTGCATGCAGTTAGGTCTGTTGAGCAGATCTGGCGTCAGCTAGTGGGACAGATTCAATAATTTCTGCTAAGGAGACAACTGCATATCCTGCATAATATTCCCTGCAGGGTCTTGTAAGTGGGACCCATCAGTGAACCATTCATAATCAGCATCAGGTATGGTGGTTGCTTGGAGATCTCACTGAGGTAACAAGCTGCTCAAAGTAATGCAGTCAAGAGAGAGATTTTTGTTGTGGAGAGGGAGTAGGGAAGCAGGGTTAAGTAGGTTGCAGGGAGAAATAATTAAATGAGGCAAGGAGAGGAGAAGAATTTCAGTTTGTCAGATGGCTAGGAGAAAAATGTTGAGAATTATGTGAGTTAAGGAGAGATTCAACAGAATGAGGAGCATGAATGGTAAAGGGGGATCCCATAACAATTTTTTCTGTACCCTTAATGAGAACTGAAATGGCAGCAACCACTTTGAGGCAAGGGGGAAGTCCCTGAGCAACAGGGTCTAATTGTTGGCTGTAATATCAATAGGTCTTTTTTGTCCTCCTTGAGGCTGGATAAGAACACCAAAGCCATTTCCAGCCTGTTCATGGGTAAACAGGTGAAAGGGAAGATAATAATTAGGATGTCCTAGTGTTAGGGCTAGAGTTAATTGAGTCTTGATTTCTTTAAAAGATTGTTCAGCATCAGGGGTCCATTGGATAGGGTTGGGAGAGGAATTTTTAAGGAGATTATAAAGTGGCTGAGACATTGAAGAAAAATTAGGGAGGCAAGTTCAACAGTAGCCCATGTGTCTGAGGACTCCTGAGAGTTGTCTTTTTATTTTGGGAAGAGGGAAAGCTAATATGCTTTGCAGAAGTCAAGATTGAGGCCTTCTGGAATTAGGAGGTGTCCTGAAAAGTTTAACTGAAGTTAAATGAAATTGAAGTTTTTCCCTAGAAACCTTGTAGCTGTTAAGAGACAAAATCATGGAGCAAATGAAGGATATCAGTAAGGCAGGCTTCCTGAGAAGGGGAGCAGAAAAGTAAATCACATATTGGAGCAAAGTAAATTCGCAAGGGAAAGAGATGCTAGCCAAATCAGCCTTAAAAATTTGGGAAGAATATGTGGAGCTTTCAGTACATCCTCCAGGAAGGACAGTCCAGGGGTACTGTTGCCCTTTCCACGTGAAGGCAAAAAGATATTGACTGTCAGGGTCAGTGCTAAAGAAGACACTACAGAGGTCAATAACAGTAAAATGTGACTATCGAGAGGAACGTGGGCCAAAAGAGTATGAGGGTCAGGAATCACAGGGTATCAGGGAATTACTGTGTTATAAATGGCCCTAAGGTCCTGAACAAATTGCCATCCTCCATTATTGGGTTTGCAGATTGGTGAAATGGGGTTGTTACAAGGACTGGTGCAGGGAGTGATTCGTCCCTTTTGTGTATCATCTATTATAGGCTGTATGCCAGCAAGGGCTTCAGGGTTTAAAGGGTAGTGTTTAATGTTAGGAAGGGGCTTATTAGGATTTATTTGAATCTTAAGAGGAGGAGCAGAATAACTATGTCCGATGTCAGTGTTGGACTGAGCCCATAAATTGTCAGGTATCTCTTGGGTAACTGGGTGAACAGTGTCAGCATGGCTTACTGAATAGATGGAAATCTAAGTGGGAACTGTTTCTGTAGCATAATCTCCTGGTGAGGAAAGTTCAAGCATCATTTTTCCCTTTGGAGAGAAAGAGATATGAGCCTTATAGGTTTCTAAAAAGTCTCTCCCAAGGAGCTATATGAGAGCAGACAAGACAAGGAAGAAGCTGTGGCTTCCTGCTAGAGGCCCTAATTGGAAGGGGATAGGTAAAAACTTAGGTACTGATACAGGATTGTTATTGACCTCGACCATTTGAACAAATTCGGAATTCTGGGGAGAGGACATGGAAAGTGTGTCAGGGTTGAGGACAGGAAGGGTGGCTTCAGTATCAACCAGTGCTTGAACTAAATCATCCCAAATTTTTGTATCTATTTCCCCTAATTAGTCTGCTTTTAACAGGGGAAATGTCCCCTGTAATTCCCCAAAGCAGCCCTATTGTTGTGAAGGAGGCGGCTGAGGGGCCTTGTCAGGCTGGATGGAGTGCAAGCCACCGTTTATATTTTAGACAGTCCTTTTTAAAGTGTCCAGTACATTTGCAAAAGAAGCAAGCTTTTTAATTCTGGGGTCCCGAAGGATTTGGGGCCCCCTTTTTAAACTGTTTTAGTTGTAAAGTCCTAAGTTTGGCAGTCTTTTCTTGGTAGTCTAAGACTCGGGTTGTCTTGTTTCCTCTATCATTTTCTAAAGTCTTAGATAATTGATTAACTAGTGAAGCTAATTCATTAGGCTGTTTAGCTGGGTTTTTTTTGAGGAAGATTAGCCCTGAGCTGAGTACTGCCAATCTTCCTCTTTTTGCTGAGGAAGACTGGCCCTGAGCTAACATCCATGCCCGTCTTCCTCTATTTTATACGTGGGACACCTACCACAGCATGGCTTTTGCGAAGCGGTGCCATGTCCACACCCGGAATCCGAACCAGCAAACCCCGGGCCGTTGAGAAGTGGAACGTGTGCACTTAACCGCTGCACCACTGGGCCGGCCCAAGGCTGTTTAGCTTTAAATCATGTTGTTTAATCCGAGTATTGAGCACATCGGAGAGACCTGCCATAGCAATGGAATTAAATAGATATTGGGGTCTCATCAGTTAGCTCTTTTATTCCTGATTTTTTTTGAAATTTTTTTCGAATCTATTGAAATAATCAAGGACAGATTTGTCCTTTTTCTATACATAGCATTGGATGGCTTTCCACTTTACTTGAGGGGGAAAAATTTGGGGTAGAACCTTGAGCAGTTAGGTGGCTTGTTTCTGAGCCTTATCAAATCCTTGGGCCCCTGCAAGTTTAATATCGTCTCAAGGTCTTTTCCAAGAAACTGCCAACATCCATTTGCACGCTACCACATTTCCAACTAGCATAAGTATAAGCTGGTATAGGTTGGAGAAGCCTGGCTGCTAAGCATTTATAATCAGGCTGAAATGGTGTTCAAATTCATGAGAATTAGTTTTTGGATTTGGAAAGTCCTTTACCAGAGCCAAAAGTTCAGATTTGGTCCAAGGGGCATAAGTATCCTGGCAGTTATAATTTCCAGTGGGTTGGATTTTAAAAGAGACTGTTAAAGCAGTTTTAGAATTACCTGAAAGATTTAGAATTTCTGAGGCAGAAAAGAAAGGCAGCTCAGACAGAGTAGAAGAAGAAGAGGGAAGAGAAGGGTAGAGTGGAGAAAGAAGAAGAGGGATTGAAGGCAGAGAAGGCTCAGAAGAGTCACGTGCTCAGGGTTCAGAGGAGAGGGAAACTTCTAGAGACAGTTTAGTTTCACTTTTGTGAGTTTTAGAATCTTTTTCTAATTTAACTAAACGCTTGTTAAATTTGGAATTGTTTTCTCTAAAGGAGGCAATAGTAGCCTCATAATCCCACTTGGAAGCTTCACCATACCAACCAAAATAAGCTTCTGTTTGTTTTTGAGAAGTTCTATATTTTCGTTGCTCCAATTGTGTGCGCAAGTAAAGCAATTTAGGGATTTCAAAAGAGCCCCATTGAGGCCATTATAATTTTATTTATTTTATTTTTTATTTTTTATTTACTTATTTTTGGGGGGAAGATTAGCCCTGAGCTAAGATCTGCTGCCAGTCCTCCTCTTTTTGCTGAGGAAGACTGGCCCTGAGCTAAATCTGTGCCCATCTTCCTCTACTTTACATGTGGGACACCTACCACAGCATGGCTTGCCAAGCGGTGCCATATCCGCACCTGGGATTTGAACCGGCGAACCCCTGGCTGCCAAAGCAGAATGTGCAAACTTAACCACTGTGCCACAGGGCCTGCCCCATGGCCATTGTAATTTTAAATCATCCTGAGTTATCTTGGTCAAAAGATCCAGCCATCTACAGCTGACTTTTCTATATTTCTTATACATGTATCCAACTGGAGTACCTGAAAGAGATATTTCTGCCAGAGAAGACTAGAGTAGGGGTTCCCTATGGCACTCACCTTTGAAGACGTCCTTTCAGTGCCCTAAAAATTTGTAAGCTTCCCTATGACTGAAAATGAAAAGGCTTTTTTTCTGGAGGAAGCAGTCTCAAACCTTGACCAAGGCAGGAGGTTCAGACCGTGGACTCTTTACCTGAGAAATCTCTCAGAGCTGCCTAGAACACAGCTGAGCACAACAGGCTCTTGCAGGTGCCTTGCTTTGGTTTGAGGCGGCCACAGGAGAAGAGGAGGGTCACAGATCCCACTTCTGACACCAAATATGTTAAACCTGGAAGAAAACACTGAGTCAGACGTTCAAGGAAAGTTGAATTTTATTTCGTCCACTTACAGTCTGCAGGCTAGGGAAGTACCAATCCAAGGAGATCTTGAGTGGGTGTTCCAAAAAAGGGTAGGGAAAAGATTATATGGGCTGAAACAGCAGGATGTTGGCTTCAGTCCAAATTCCCTAGTGACTGTTAACAAAAAACAGGGTCTGCAGACATGGTCTGGTGGTCTGACCACTGGTGTCAGTCTGTCTTTATCTTGATCAGCATAATAGGAACATTGGTAAAAGGTCAGTTGCAAAACAAAATGTCACAAGTTAAGGATTACTGGTTACATATGTATTATTCAAGTTTTCATTTCTTCTAAAACTGATGTGGGGTCAACAGAAAATTTAGGCCTCAGTTAGCAAGAGAGAGTCCAGTTTCCTTTATAATGTTTAACACATTTCCCACTAATCTGTAAGCTTCATGAGGAGAAGCACCATGCCTATTTTGGTTGCGAGTGTATGGACAGCCTTTAGCACAGTGCTGGTACCTGGTAGTCTCTTGCTAAATATGTTTTGAATGAATTAGTCAATCAATCAAACATTTATTGAGCACTTGTTAGGTGTTAGCCATTATTTAGATACTAAATATCAGACATACAACTATGAACAAGACACAGCACTGACAGTCTAAAGAAGAGAGACTGACGCATAAGCAGATAATTATGAAGCAACGTAATTAGTGGTATATGGCATTAACTGAGCGTGGAAGAGGTGTACCTAGCCCTTACTATTCAATTGAGGGTGCAGCGTTGGTGGTGGGAACCTCTTCTTGTCCTTCTGCCACACTAGCCCTGAAAATCCTCTACCCGGGATCAGTGTTTTCTCTTAGGCTCCCAAGTAATCCAGCCTTATTGGAGAAAACACTTTAATAGTGTAGACTTATACCACATTCATGCTTAAGATTTATGATCACAGCTGGGTCCACAGTGCTGCTTAGCATTTTTCTTATTTGCCTTTTGTCAGCGCCCCTCTCATGGCCCACACTGATAATTCTCAACCTTAAACACTTCTTAAAGTTCTTGCATATTCCCATACTCTCAGACTTTCATAAAGAAAATGGAAGCCATCACACAATAACTATTTCAACCATTAACTTTTTTGCCATTCTTAACCTATTCCTACTGTCAGAGGAAAAGTTGTCTCTCTTTGGATCTATATTCTGGATTCTCTTGCCACCTTTTCTTCTGGGTCCCGTTTTGAATATTATATTGTGAGACTCTGGTTTCTGTTAAAATTCTCTGAAGAATGTTGCATCTTTTTTGTTTGTTTGTTTTAGCAGGCGATCAACCTGATTAAGTTCAGCCTATAAGTTCTGTTTCACTTTCTGTGAACAGTGGGTCCAGTGTTAGTTCCGTTCTCAAAGCTTTTATTGTATTCTTTTAGGTCTGTTTCATGCACACATGGTTCAGGGGTGGTTCTGGGATATGTGCCAGTTCATACACAGGATTAAGGGACCTACTTTTCTAGCTCACTCTTCTTTCAAGATACCCACCCCCTCCCTACACTCTCCAGATCCCATGGGCTGCATTTCCTAGAATTTTTAGTTACAGTTAGTGAGAGAGAGAGAGACATAGTGGGGTAATTCCTTCATCAGTGCTGGAAGTTGGTTTTTTAATGTTTTTGAAGGGAGAAAATAATTTCATTGTTGTTGTAGTAAAGGTACACTGAACCAAATCTGAACCAAACCATTGCTCCTAGGGGAGAAACAGAGGTAGGCTCCTGTGAACCTCTGACCACATTTTGGTCAACTAATCAATATATAACCTTGCTTTATGTGTCTTTATGTTTAAAGACACCTTATTTAATATATGTTGTTGATTCATTAACATTGAACTTAGGGCCAGCGGCACTGTAGCTCTTGTCTGAATGAAGCTTATCTAATACATTATTTTCTCTATAAGGCACATCACAGCCTTCTTATACTTGGAAATACTAGATAGTACTACAGCACTGTGCTTAAGGGCCGTTATAAACAATGAAATCACCAACAAAAAGCACAACAATGCAGAAAACTTGACACTAAGTAAAACTTGAAAAGGATACTTGTTTACAGTGTGAAGTATGAAACAAAGGCAGAGCATCACCTTGTTCAACCTCAGCTAACAACGTGCTCATCTGGCAACTCAGATTTTTCATAACTCTGTGCAAGTCTGCAAATGACCGCAAAAGCACCAAGAGTATTGATTTGGCAATTACAAATTTTAGCAACTAGGCCAATTTACAAATAAGGAATATGTGAATAATGAGGATTTCCTATAATTTACATACCATACAATTAATCCATTAAAGGGTACAATTCAGTTTTTTGGTATATTCAAAGGGTTGTGCAAACATCGTCACAATCAATTTTAGAACATTTTCATCATCCCCAAAAACTCCTGTACCCATTAGCAGCCACTCCCTTTTCCCCCCTCATCCCCACCCCCAGCCCTTGGCAACCACTGATTTCTGTTTCTGTAGACTTGCCTATTCTGGACATTTCATATTAATGATATCATGCAATATGGCCTTTTGTGACTGGCTTCTTCACTTAGCATGTTTTCAAAGTTCATTGACTTTGTAGCATATAGCAGTACTTCATTCCTGTTTGTTGGATAATATTGCATTTTATGCATATGGCACATTTTATCCATTTTTCAGTTGATGGACATTTGGATTGTTTCTACTTCTTGGCTATGAAGAATAATGGTACTGTGAACAACTGTGTACAAGTTTTTCTGTGGATATATGTTTTCATTTCTCTTGGGTATACACCTAGGGGTGGAATTGTTGGGACATACGGTAACTCGATGCTTAACCTTTTGAGGAACTGCCAAACTGGTTTCCAAAGTGGCTGCACTATTTTTCATTCCCATCAGTAGTATATGAGGTTTCTAATTTCTCCACGTCCACACCAACACTTATTATTATCCATCTTTTTAATTATAGCTATCTTAATGGGTGTGAAGTGGTATTTCATTGTAATTTTGATTTATATTTTCCTGATGGTTAATGGTGAGCCTCTTTGCATGTGCTTATTGGCCATTTGCATATCTTCTTTGGAAACCTATCTGTTAGATCCTCTGCCCAATTTATAATTGGATTGTCTTTTGATTATTGAGTTATGTGAGAACTCATAATATATTCTACATACATGTCCCCTATTAGTTATATGATTTGCAAATGTTTTTTCCTATTCTGTGGATTGTCTTTTTACTTTCTTTATGGCTTGCTTTGTAGCACGAAAGTTTTTAATTTTAATGAAGTCTAAATTATCTACTTTTGTTGTTTGTGCTTTGATGTCATATCTAAGAAACCTAATCCAAGGTCATGAAGATTTATTCTCTTAAGAGTTTTATATCTCCTACCTTTAGGTCTGTAATCCTCTTTGAGTTAATTTTCTCATATGGTGTTAGGTAGGGGTCTAACTTCATTCTTCTGCATGTGGATATTCAGTTGTACCAACACCATTTGTTGAAAAGACTATATTGCCCATTGAATTCTCATGGCACTCTTGTTAATAATCAATTGATTGTAAATATAAGGATTTATTTCAGAACTGAGTTCTATTCCATTGATGTATATGTCTATTCTTAGGCCAATGTCACACTGTCTTGATTCCTCTAGCTTTGTACTAAGTTTTGAAATCGGGAAGAGTGAATCCTCCAACTTTGTTCTTCTGTTTCAAGATCGTCTGAGCTATTCTGGGTCCCTTGCATTTTCGTATGAATTTAAGGATCACCTTGTCACCTTCTACAAAGAAGTCAGCTGAAATTTTGATGGAAATTGTATTAAAACTGTTGATCAAATTTGGGGAGTACTGCTGTCTTAATAATATTAAGTCTTCCAGTTCTGAACATGAGATAACTTTCTGTTCATTTAGATCATCTTTAATTTCTTTCAACAATGTTTTTTAAGTTTGAGTATAAAATTTATACTTCCTTTGTTAAATTTATTCCTAAGTATTTTTTGATGGTATTATAAATGGATTTTTCCCTTAATTTCATTTTCAGATTGTTCATTTCAAGTATCTAGAAATACAATTGCTTGTTATATAGTGATCTTGTATCCTGCAGCATTGCTGAGAGATAAATAACGTTTAAGCTAAACAGATAAAATTAATTTTAAGCTTTTATTTATAAAAGTTAGAGATCATAATTTGCCTCGTATAATGTCCGAGTAGGTATACCAAGTTATTTCATAAGGCTTTCTTAGTAATATGGGAAATTACCTCCAGTTTCCTCCCTGCCATATCAGTTGATTGTTATAATACTTTCGGGCTTTTATTCTCTGGACTCACACCCATCAAGAGAGTTGTATAAGTTGAAACTGAGTCTAGATTTGAGATATTAAGGGATCTGGCTTTTTATCCTGGATTCAATCCCAAGCACTCATGATAGAGCAGTTTCACTTTAGGAGAAGTTTCATTCTGAACATTTTGATTTGTTATTAGTTCATCCATGTTTTTGACCTGAATCTTGTTCTTTGGTTTATTGTTTTTTATTTGGTTAATTTCTTCAAAACTGCTCTCTTTCATTCTTTTTGGATTTTATTCTATTGGTTTTTTTTTGTTTTTTTAATCCAGTTGAGCTCAGGGTTACAGGAAAAAAGAATCAATAGATGAAAATATCAAAAGCATGCATGGGGCTAGCTGTTGGCAGTTTTTCATTTTGTGTGACTGGACATTCTAACAGGTTTATGATGAATATCAATCAGGATTGAACACTGAATTCCAAACTCCACTGGCACTTCAGTCTGGAGTAGATCAAGAAGAAGACAAGAAAGAGGTATGTAATGATATCTGCTTTTGGACATCAGTATTTATACTATGATAGTATATATAACAGTTTATGTGAATAGAATAGTATTACATAAATATGTAAATTGGAAACAATTTGTTGTGTCCTAACACATTAAGAGCTAATACTGCTATTTCATAGATAAGGCAAAGAAGTTGCTTGAGTCATTTTAATATGTTGGACTTCTCTTCCAAACTCCTAGGATGTAGGGTACCTTGATGTAAAATCTGATAGATTCTGATCCTAGTGAATTTCTCCAGTTAGTGATCTTTGCCACAATAACTCATTTAAAGGAAGAGTTTTAATTTATGGTTTCCTTTTTTAAATTTTCAATAGTTTAAACCAATAGTTTTTAACACTGGCCATGTACCAGAATCATATGTGGAGCTTTTTTCAAAATACGCTTGCCTGGACTCAAACCAGATATACTGAATCAGTATCTGAAAATGTAGGTCTGGGGCATCTGTGTTTTTAAAAAATACCACTGATGAGTCAGCATCATGGTGGAATGAACTTGCCTGGGACTCTCTCCCCTCCAACATACAACAAAAAGGGACATCCATAGTCCAACAGAAGACATCCTAACAACACAGAAACATTGGAGAGACATGCAGCCACACAACGGAGGGTGGAGAGACTGGAACCCCCCTCAGAGGAGCTGGAATGGGGTAAGAGAGAACTTGGCTCCCTCCCCTAAAGACTGCGGTAGCTGCGGGAGGCTCTGAGAGGGAAGGAGCGGGGGAGGGGTCCCTCATTCACGGGATCACCCAGGACTCCCACGGGCCCTTGGAGCCTATAGGGAAGCCCTCTGATGGGGAGAAAGCTTTCGCATGGAGGGACCTTGTCAAGCCAAGACCCCAGGAGACCACAGAGTGAGAGCTGATCAAGAAATCCTGGAATGCACATGGGAGAAAGTACCCCTACCGCTCACCCGCTCAGTGCAGCTCCAGCCCCTGGGATCTCAGCTGAAGGCAGAGGGCTCAGAATGGGTGGCTGTCGACCCCCACCCAGTGGTGATAGGCTGTACCTGCAACTGAATAATATCATAATGAGAAAGAGCTGACCTTCCAACATCAGACACTACATCAAATCTCCAGACCAAAGAGAAAACGACAAGCACCCAGAACTCAGTCCTGAGAACCCAGAAATATGTAAGCTAAATGACAATGAATTCAAAATAGCTATCATCAAAAAAATGAGGTAAAAGAGAATGTAGAGAATTCAGTGAGTTCAGGAGCTTCTTCACAAAAGAGACTGAAACTATAAAGAAGAATCAATCAGAAATATTAGAGATGAAAGACACAATGGAAGAGATAAAACAAAATACGGATTCCCTGAGTGCTTGAGTGGACATCATAGAAGAGCATATCAGCTTAATCGAAGATAGACATGTCGAAATGCTCCAAATAGAGGAGGAGAGACAACTAAGACTAAAAAGAAATGAAGAAAGTCTCCGAGAAATATCCGACTCAATGAGAAAATGCAACATAAGAATTACAGGTATTCAAGGTGAAGAGAATGAGAATGGAGCAGAAAGCATGTTCAAAGAAATAATAGCAGAGAACTTCCCAAATCTAGGGAAAGAGGGGGAAATACGTGTGGAAGAAGCTTCCAGATCTCCTAGATTTGTCAATGTAAAAAGACCTACTGCAAGGCATATAGTAGTAAAACTGGCAAAAATGAATGACAAAGAAAGAATACTCTGGGCAGCAAGGCAGAAGAAAATAACCTACAAAGGAACCCCTGTCAGGCTTTCAGCAGATTTCTCGGCAGAAACCTTACAAGCTAGGAGAGAATGGAATGACATATTCAAATCTTTAAAAGACAAGAATCTTCAGCCAAGAATACTCTATCCAGCAAAAATATCCTTCAGATATGAGGGAGAAATTAAATCTTTCCCAGACAAACAAAAGGTAAGGGACTTCCTGTCCACGAGACCTCCTCCCACAAGGAATCCTCAAGGCCCTCATACCTGAAAAAGAAATAAAAGGAGAAAGGGGTCGCAAAACACAGAGTAAGGAGATAAATAGGTAGGAAGAATCGGAATAGGATAGCAAATATTCAACTCTAGGATTAGGCTAAAGGGAAGGAAAAAACCAAAAAGAAGACAATCTTGTCACTTTAGTCACAAACTCACAACACAAGTTGGAATAAGATATGAGAAAAACAACTTAGGAGGGGAAGAGGAAAGGGACTGAATTGGTTTAGACTAAGGAAATAAGAGGGCATCAGAAAATGGACTATATTATACACAAGATTCTGAATATGAACTTCAGGGTAACCACTAAACCAAAAAGCAGAACAGAGACACAAAAATAAATAAGGAAAAAACAAAGAAACACATCATAAAAAGCTACATAATTCAGTGAGTAGACCAAAACACACAGGACAAGAAACAAAGGAAATGCAGGAAAACCGGAAAACAAGTGATATAGTGATAGCATTAAGTCCTCACTAATCAATACACATCAATAATCACCCTAAACATAAATGGATTGAATTCTCCAATAAAAAGACAAGAGTGGTGAGATGGATTACAGAACAAGATCTAACAATTTGCTGCCTCCAGGAAACACACCTCAGCTCCACTGACAAACACAGGCTCAGAGTGAAGGGGAAGATGATACTCCAAGCTAATGGCAAACAAAAGAAAGCTGATATCGCAATACTTCTATCAGACAAATTAGACTTCAAGATAAGGCTGGTAAAGAGAGACAAGGAGGGGCAGTATATAATGATCAAAGGGACACTCCATCAAGAAGAAATAATGCTTATAAATATCTGTGCACCCAACACAGAAGCACCAAAGTTCATAAAGCAACTATTAACAAACCTAAAAGAAGATATTAAAAATAACGCAATAAGGGGCTGGCCCCGTGGCCAAGTGGTTAAGTTCGCGCGCTCCGCTGCAGGCGGCCCAGTGTTTCGTTGGTTCGAATCCTGGGCGCGGACATGGCACTGCTCATCAAACCACGCTGAGGCAGTGTCCCACATGCCACAACTAGAAGAACCCACAACGAAGAATACACAACTATGTACCGGGGGGCTTTGGGGAGAAAAAGGAAAAAATAAAATCTTTAAAAAAAAAAAAATAACGCAATAATAGTAGGGGACCTCAACACCCCACTCACTTCAATGGCTAGATCATCCAGACAGAAAATCAACAAGGAAACAGTGGAATTAAAAGCTAAACCAGTTGGACTTAATAGACATATATAGAACACTCCAACCAAAAACAGCAGAATACACATTCTTCTCAAGTGCACATGGAACATTCTCAAAGATAGACCATATGTTGGGAAACAAGGCAAGCCTCTATAAACTTTAAAAAATTGAAATAATAACAATCATAATGCTATAAAGCCAGAAACTACAAAAAAAGAGCTGAGAAAGGGACAAAGACGTGGAGACTAAACAACATGTTATTGAACAAGCAATGGATCATTGAAGAAATTAAAGGAGAAATCAAAAAATATCTGGAGACAAATGAAAATTATAACATACCCTACCAACTCATATGGGATGCAGCAAAAGCTATATTAAGAGGGAAATTCATCACAATACAGGCACACCTTAACAAACAAGAAAAATCCCAGATAAGCAATATCAAATTACACCTAACTGAATTATAAAAAGAACAAAGCCCAAAGTCAGCAGAAGGAGAGAAATAATAAAAATCAGAGCAGAAATAAATGCTATTGAATCAAAAAAGGCAGTAGAAAGGATCGGTGAAACAAAGAGCTAGTTCTTTGAGAAGATAAACAAAATTGACAAACCCCTAACCAGACTTACAAAGAAAAAAAGAGAGAAAGCTCAGATATACAAAATCAGAAATGAAAGAGGAGAAATAACAACAGACTCCACAGAAATACAACAGGTTATAAGAGAATACTACAAAAGACTATATGCCAACAATATGGATAACCTAGAGGAAATGGATAAATTTTTAGACTCTTAGAACCTCCCAGAGCTGAGTCAAGAAGAAACAGACAATCTGAATAGACCAATCACAAGGAAAGAGGTTGAACCATCTTTCAATCTCTTTTCAATCAAGAGATTGAACTCATCTTTCCAAAGAGATTAAGACCATTTGTTTATTGTAATCAAAAGCATCCCAAAGAATAAAACCCCAGGACCAGACAGCTTTCCAGGGTATTTTACCAAACTTTCAGAGAGGATGTAATACCTATCCTTTTCAAGCTATTCCAAAAAATTAGGGAAGATGGAAGACTTCCTAACACATTCTATGAGGCCAACATCATTCTGATACCAAAGCCTGACAAGGCCAACACAAAAAAGGAGAACTACAAGCCAATATCGCTGATGAACATAGACACAAAAATCCTCAACAAAATTTTAGCAACCCAAATTCAGCAATACATCAAGAGTATCATACATCATGATCAAGTAGGATTCGTACCAGGGACAGAGGGGTGGTTCAACATACGCAAGTCGATCAATGTGATACACTACATCAACAAATTGAGGACTAAAAACCAGATAATCATCTCAATAGATGGAGAGAGCATTTGACAAGATCCAACAGCCATTTATGATAAAAACTCAGCATAATGGGGATAGAAGGAAATTACCTCAACATAATAAAGGCTATATATGACAAACCCACAACCAACATCATACTCAATGGGCAAAAACTGAGCACCATCCCCCTGAGAACAGGAACAAGACAAGGATGCCCACTATCACCACTCTTGTTCAACATGGTACTGGAGGATTTAGCCAGAGCAATTAGGCAAGAGAAAGGAATAAAATAAATCTAAATAGGGAGTGAAGAAGTGAAACTCTTGCTGTTTGCAGACAACATGATCTAATATATAGAAAACACCCAAAAATCCATTGGAAAACTAATAGAAATAATTAACAACTACACTAAAGTTGCAGGGTACAGAATCAACTTACAAAAATCACTTGCTTTTCTATACTCCAATAACAAAGAGAACTCAAGAAGACAATTCCATTTGCAATCACAACTAAAAGAATAAACTACCTAGGAATAAATTTAACCAAGGAGGTGAAAGACTTATACAATGAAAACCATAAGACGTTACAGAAAGATATTGATAATGACATAAAGAGATGGAAAGAGATTCCTTGCTTGTGGATTGGAAGAATAAATATAGTTAAAATGTCCATACTACCCAAAGCAGTCTGCAGATCCATTGCAATCCCATTCAGAATCCCAATGACATTCTTCACAGAAATAGAGCAAAGAATCCTAAAATTCATATGGGCAACCAAAGACCCTGAATTGCTAAGGCAATTCTGAGAAAAAAGAACAAAGCTGGAGGTATCACAATCCCTAATTTCAAAATGTACTACAAAACCATAGTGATCAAAATGGCATGGTACTGGTACAAAAACAGGCACACAGATCAATGGAACGGAACTGAAAGCCCCGAAATAAAACCACACATCTATGGACAGCTAATCTTCCACTAGGGTGCCAAGAAGATACAATAGGGAAAAGACAGTCTCTTCAATAAATGGTGTTGGGAAAACTGGACAGCCACATGCAAAAAAATGAGGGTAGACCACTATCTCATGCCATACACAAAAATAAACTCAAAATGGATCAAAGACTTGAAGATATGTCCTGAAAGTATAAAACTTCTGGAAGGTAATATCGGTAGTACACTCTTTGACATCGAACTAAAACAGATCTTTTTGAATACCATGTCTTCTCAGACAAGGGAAACAAAAGAAAAAACAAACAAGTGGGAATACATCAGACTAAAGAGCTACTGCAAGGCAAAAGAAACTAGAATCAAAACAAAGAGACAATGCACCAATTGGGAGAAAATATTTGCAAATCATATATCTGACAAGGGATTAATCTCCATAATATATAAGGAGCTCACATAACTGAACAATAAAAAAACAAACAATCTGATCAAAAAATGGGCAGAGAAGATGAACAGACATTTTCCCAAAGAAGATAGACAGATGGCCAATAAACACATGAAAAGATGTTCAACATCACTAATCGTCAGGGAAATGCAAATCAAGACTATACTAAGATACCACTTTATGCCTGTTAAAATGGCTATAATCACTAAGACTAAAATTAACAAATGTTGGAGAGGGTGTAGAGAGTAGGGAACCCTCATACGCTGCTGGTGGGAATGCAAACTGGTGCAGCCACTGTGGAAAATATTATGGAGATTCCTCAAAAAACTAAAAATAGAACTACTGTATGACCCAGCTATCCCACTACTGGGTATCTACCCAAACAATTTGAAATCAACAATCCAAAATAACATATGCACCCCTATGTTCATTGCAGCAGTATTCACAATAGCCAAGACATGGAAGCAGTCCAAGTGCCCATCGACTGATGATTGGATAAAGAGGATGTGGTATATATACACAATGGAATACTACTCAGCCGTAAAAAAGACAAATTCATCCCATTTGTGATAACATGAAAGGACCTGGAGGGAATTAAGCTAAGCGAAATAAGCCAGTCTGAGAAAGACAAACACCAGATGATTTCACTCATATGTGGAATATAACCAAATACATGGACAAAGAAAACAGTTCATTGGTTACCAGGGGAAGGGGGCTGGGGGGGTGGGCACAGTGGGTGAAGGGGAGCACTTATGTGGTGACAGTCAAGAAATACTGTACAACTGAGATCTCACATTGATGTAAACTATTATGAACTCAATAAAAAAAAATGCCACTGATGATTGTCATGTATCCTCCATATTGAGAACTATTAGAGTTTTAATATTTTTTACTGAAGGAATACAAGCTGCTCAAAGGGCGAAAACATGTCCGTGTATACTAGTAACCTTTGAGTAGCTTATGTCCTTAAAAGAAAATATATAAATCCGGAGTATGAACAGATCACACACAGGATGGCAGCACTTGCTTTTATTGTACTTTGTTCTCTTTAGAAGTATGATGCTCTGATATTCCTCAGTCCTTCCCTCTTCCACACCATTCCATGCTAGGCTTAGAGCATGCTATTGTGGTGTGGTTTTAATTTTGAAAAGTTAAAGTGACTATTGTTCTGTTATAAAATGCCTCTCATATGCTTTCTGTGTTCCTGCTTCTGTGGTACTTACTACTTGGGAACTCAAAGTAAGTATAGTAGATATATCTTATCATATCAAATACAATCTTATTCAAGTCCTGTTGACAAGGGACTATATTAAGGGCAAACTAAATTAGTAGTTCTTTCTCTGATTTGTCAGTAACATCTAGTAGCTATGTGCTTGAAAATATAAAGCTCTTGCTGTATGCGATATTATCTTGAGTCACTATAAATAGAAGGAAATTAAGGACTTATTTCCATGTGACTTCTGTATCATTAGTTTTTTTGTCTATGGCACAAAGTTGTTTTCCTTCCCTGGAAAGTCCTCTGAGAGCAGAATCTTAACAATTTTAACTTCTTTCCTTTAGCGTCAAAAGCAATACCTGAGATATAGACGACTTTTCATGGATATTGAAAGAGAACAAGTAAAAGAACAACAAAGGCAAAAAGAACATAGGAAGAAAATTGAAAAGTGAGTTTTTTAATCCTCATTGTGAGCCTTAAATTATCAGTTAAGATGATTTTGGAAACTAAGTTTTAGAAATAATCAGGCAGTGGTTTGCCTTCTGATCCATAGTGGAAACAACTATGTTTGATCTGGGTAGAAATATTGAAAGATGGTTAAGAGCTATGTTTTTTTTTAATAGACTTCATTTTTTTGGAAAAGTTGCAGGTTCACAGCAAAATTAAGCAGCAAGTACAGAGTTCCCATTTACCCTCAGCCCCATACGTGGATTGCTTATCTCACTATCAACATCCTCTACCACAGTGGTACATTTGTTACAACTAATAAACCTACACTGACACATCATAATTCATATTTTACATTAGGATTCACTCTTGGTGTGTAACATTCTTACAAATTTTGACAGATGTATAATGACATGTATCCATCATTATAGTATCATGCAGAATAATTTTACTGCCCTAAAAATGCTTTGTGTTCTACCTGTTTATCTATTTCTCCCTCAACTCTTGGCAATCACTGATCTTATTGTCTCCATTATTTTCCCATTTCCTGAATGTCACATAGTTGGAATCATACAAACGTGTAGCCTTTTTAGATTGGCTTCTTTCACTTAATATGCATTTAAGGTTCCTCCAATGTCTTTTCATGGCTTGATAGCTCCTTTCCTTTTAGTGCTGAATAATATTTTATTGTCTGGATATACCACAGTTTATTTATCCATTCACCTACTGAAGGACATCTTGGTTGCATCCTAGATTCGGCAGTTGTGAATAAAACTGCTATAAACATCAGGTACAGGTTTTGTGTTAGCATAAGTTTTCAACTCCTTTGGATAAATAGCAAGGAGTGTGTTTGCTGGATTGTATGGTAAGAGTGTGTTTGCTGGATTCTTCTCTTATAAGAAACTGTCAAACTTTTTTCCCAAGTGGCTTTACCATTTTGCATTCCACCAGCAACGAATGAGAATTCCTGTTGCTCCACATCCTTGCCAGCATTTGGTGTTGTCAGGGTTTTGGATTTTGATTATTCTAATAGGTATGTATTAGTATCTCATAGTTTTAATTTTGCAGTTCCCTAATGATTTATGATGTGGAGCATCTTTTCCATATGCTTATTAGCCATTTGTATTTCTTCTTTGGTGAGGTTTCTTCCTAGGTCTTTGGCCCATTTTTTAATTGGGTTATTTGTTTTCTCATTATTGAGTTTTAAGAGCCCTTTGTATATTTTGGATAACAGTCCTTTCTCAGATATGTCTTTTGCAAACATTTTCTCCTAGTCTGTGGGTTACATTCTCATTCTTGACATTGTCTTTCAGAGAGCATAATTTTTTAATTTTAATGAAGTCCAGCTTATAATTATTTCTTTCATGTATCTTGCCTTTGGTGTTGTATCTAAAAAGTCATTGTCATACCGAGAGTCACCTAGATTTTCTCCTGTATTATCTTCTAGGAGTTTTATAGTTTTGTGTTTTATGTTTAGCTCTGTGATCCATTTTGAGTTAATTTTTGTGAGGAGTGTAATGTCTATATCTGGATTTATTTTTTTGCACATAGATGTTAGTTATTCCTGTACCATTTCTTGAAAAGACTATCTTTGCTCTATTGTATTGCCTTTTCTCTTTTGTCAGAGATCAGTTAACTTCATTTATGTGGGTCTATTTCTGTTCCATTGACCTATTTGTCTATTCTTTTGCCAATATCATACCATCTCAAGAGGGAAGTGATGCCTATAAGAGACTCATTTTAGCTTTAAGGACACACATAGGGTGAAAACAAAGGGATCAGAAAAGATATTCCATGCAGATTGTCACCAAAAGAGAGCGGAAGTGTCTGTCCTTATATAAAAAAAAATAGACCATAAGTTAAAAACGGTCATGATAGACAAAGAAAGTCATTATATAAAGATAAAGGGATCAGTTCATCAAGATGATATAACAGTTGTGAATATTTATGAACTAATATAGGAGCACCTAAATACATAGAGCAAATACTAACAGAACTGAAGGGAAAAATAAACAGCAATACATTAATAGTAGGGAACTTTAATACCCCTCTTTAACAATGGATTGATCATCCAGACAGAAAATCAAAAAGGAAACAGCAGGTTTGAACAACACTGTAGACCAAATGGATCTATGCAGAACATTCTGTCCAACACCAGCAGAATACACATTCTTCTCAAAAATGCACAGAACATTCTCCAGGATAGATCATGTATTAGGCCATAAAAAAGTCTTAACAAATTCAAGAAAATTGAAATTATATCAAGTATCTTTTCCAGTGAAAAGATGGTTTGAAACTAGAAATCGGTAACAAGAGGAAAATTGGAAAATTCACAAATACATAGAAATTAAATAACACACTCCTGAACAACCAATGGATCAAAGAAGAAATCAAAAGAGAAATAAAAAAAATCTGAGACAAACAAAAGTGGAAACACAACATGCTAAAACTTATGGGATGCATCAAAAGCAGTTCTAAGAGGAAAGTTTGTAACTATCAATGCATTCATTAAGAAAAAAGAAAGATCTGGGGCCGGCCCGGTGGTGCAGCGGTTAAGTGTGCACATTCCGCTTCGGCAGCCCGGGATTCGCTGGTTTGGATCCTGGGTGCGGATGTGCACTGCTTGGCAAGCCATGCTGTGGTAGGCGTCCCACATATAATGTAGAGGAAGATAGGCACGGATGTTAGCTCAGGGACTAATCTTCCTCAAAAAAAAAAGAAAAGAAAAGAAAAAAGAAAGATCTCAAATAAACAACCTAACCTTACCCCTGAAGGAACTAGAAAAAGAAAAGAAACTGAAGGTTAGCAGAGGGAAGGAAATAAAGATCAAAGCAGAAATAAATGACTTAGAGAATAGCAAAAAAATAGAAAAGATCAACAAAACTGAGTTGGTTTTTTGAAAAGGCAAACAAAATTGAAAATCCTTAGCCAGATTAACCACAAAAAAAGAGTACTCAAATAAATAATAAAATTATAACAATATAATTATATAACAATAATTTATAACAATGTAATTCCTATCTTCTAGGTTGTTGATAGAATTAAATGGAGAAGTTTATGTAAAATACTTTACGTTGTACCTGACATGTAATAAAATCAATAAATAGTACCTATTACTACCACAATGATGATGGTAGTGATTATGATGAAGAGGAGGAGGAGGATAATAATAATGGTAATGATGATCATAGTGAATAGGATGAGCACCAAGGGAGGCCAAACAAATGGAGAAAAGGAGACAAAAATAACAATTCTAATGCTACATGAAAAGTGAGATGGGGCGCTGGCCCCGTGGCTGAGTGGTTAAGTTTGCACACTCTGCTTCAGTGGCCCAGGGTTTCACCACTTCAGGTCCTGGGCATGGACCTAGTGCTGTTCGTCAGGCCGTGCTGAGGTGGCGTCCCACATAGCACAACCAGAGGCGCTCACAACTAGAATATGCAAGTATGTACTGGGGGGCTTTGGGAAGAAGAGAAAAAAAAAAGTAAAAAAAGATTGGCAACAGATGTTAGCTCAGGGCCAATCTTTAAAAAAAAAAAGGAATTGTCTTTGGATGATGGGAAAAAAATCATTTTTTTCTGTTCTTTCTGCGTTTCTTAATTTTTCAAACTTTTAATCATTAGTATATTTGACTTTGGGAGCCTAAGCGATATCTGCATTGTAAGGGGCCCCTTGCTCCTGAATATCCTCTTTCTTTTACGTTAGAGAGTACAAGGACTTTGGAAATTTTTGTGTGGCAATCCACTGGTGAGAATGTTTTCCTGTGAGGTGTTTAATAGTTCCTTTGGTATGTTTTTATTCTCACATGCTTTTCTTCCCTTGTGATAGGTTAATAACACTATTGTCCTAAAAGTAACTTGACAAAAACTGCTGCAATAAAAAAGTGTGTGTGTATATGTGTATTTTGGATTAGGGTAGAGGAGGCTTGGAAAAATCCTCATGAGATTGTCTAGGGCAGCCTTTAGGCAGGATTCTATTTAAATATTTCAAGGCTCTTTTCTGTTCTTAATCTTCTTTAGGACTGTAATATATAATCTGCCTGGATAACAGTTTCAGAACCTGAGGACGTTGGCTCTCGGAAAGTGCGTTCTTATATGTAGGACAGATTTGTCTTAAACTATAACCTGGTGGTTTAGCCGTAATTATGATCTGATCTGTATCAAAAAACATTTCAGTTCTGTAGTGCCCATATGTAAGCATTTTACAGACTCATCAGGCAAAAGACAATGGAAATTTAGTTCAGTTCATTTAACTGAAGCCAAGACGTCCCGTTGTGGGCGTTTTTCTGTCTAACCTAAATCTTCTTATGACGTACCTACCACATGGCATAGTCAATGGGGATTTTTCTTCAGCTATACTGCTGACCCTCTTTGAAAGCTTTTTTATTTAAAGCTTTTGTTTTATTGCAATTTTTCTCACTGGATAACGTTTTTCTTCTTGTACTTATACTCTTGACCCTAGCGAAAATATGAAGGTTTCTGTCTTACAGATGGTATCAGAAAATTAAATCTTGTTGTTGATAGTTTGCAAATAATTAAAAATTATTTTTTTGCTTTTTCCTTGTTGTAGAAACTATATCACTTATGCCTTCTTTGCATGGAGGATATATGATTTAACTTAAATCCACTTTAGCATTCTGAAATAAACAAACATCTGCTTTCTAAACAGGAATTGATAATAACTGCTTTACCTCACCTAGTTGTTATAAGAATCAAATGATATGTTTTCATTCATTTATTGAGCAGCTATTTATTGAGTGTCTGTTAAGTGATGGACATAATGCTAAACTTAGGAAGTGCAAAAACAGAAAGACATGATCCCACTCTTCAAGGATCTTACTAGGTAGATTTCACTGACTAATGGGGAAGCAGATAAATAAATAGATAATTGTAATGCCATATATTAAGTATTATAAGGCAGTATAGGATGTGGTTAAGAACGTGGAGAGTGGCCAGCCTGGTGGCGCAGCGGTTAAGTTCGCACATTCTGCTTTGGTGGCCTGGGGTTCACCGGTTCGGATTCCAGGTGCGGACATGGGGCTACTTGGCAGGCCATGCTGTGGTAGGCATCCCACATAGGAAGTAAAGGAAGATGGGCACGGATGTGAGCTCAGGGCCAGTCTTCCTCAGCAAAAAGAGGAGGATTGGCAGCAGTTAGCTCAGGGCTAGTTTTCCTCAAAAAAAAAAAAAGAATGTGGAGAGAGATGTATTCAAGTCCCAGCTCTGCTACCTATCTGCTGTGTGACTTAGGAAAGTTATCTCCTTAAGCCTCAGTTTCTTCTCTATAAAACAGGGATAATAATGGTACATACCTCATAAAGTTGCTGTGAGGATTAAATGAGAGAACATGTATATGTGCTAAATACAGAATCTGGCAAATAGTGTGTCCTCAGTAAATGTTAGTTGCCAAATATTTAAGGGAAAAAATAACACCATAGTTTTTACTAGTTACATAGTTTTTTAATAACACCAAGTTTTACATAAAATATTCCAGAGATTGGAAAATAGGGAATACTTCCTAAATAATTATAGAGGCCAGTTTAACCTTAATACCAACCGGACAAGGACATTACAAGAAAGCAACGCTACACTAATTTCTCTCATCAACATAAATGTAAAAACCTCAAGTAAAATAAAAAATATTTCTTATATCATTAGAAGAAAAAATTACAAGACAATATGGGAGCACAGAAACTGTGTTTTGAACCCAAAATTGGCAGTATGACATAGCGGAAGGACAGGGAAGACTTCCTGAGCTGAGTTTTGAAGATTAGAAGCAGTAGTATGAGACAAAATGGGAATTGGATTGGGGAAAAGAGTAGTTGGGAAATTGAGGCAAAAGAAATCGCATTGTAAAAGCAGTGACTCATGATATAGTGCTGGAAGGTGAGAGGATGGTGCAAAACGACTGGGCAGGGTTCCACTCTACTGTACACAGGATCGCCAGGAGTTGGAATTGACTCCACAGCACTAACAACAAAAATGTCATGAGAACAAATTTGGATTTTATCCTGAAAACAGGAGCCATTTAGAGGTGTTGTGGGGAATAGATGACTAAAAGTAGATGATAGGCGATTATTGAAGTAATATACTTAGAAAATGAGATGAAATTAATTTTTTAAAAAAGATTATTATGTATTAAGCCCTTACTGTGTGTCAAGTACATTACATAGATTATCATCTCATTTAATTGATAGACAATCTTGCACTGTAGTGGTAGCTACCATATACTGAGGGTTTACAGTGTGCTAGGCGTAGTGTTGACTGTTTTGGAGGCATTGACTCATTTACTGACCTGAATAACCTTACGAGGTAAATGTTATTATTCTTTTCATTTTACAGATGAGGAAATGAGAGCTAGAGAGGTTAAGTAATTTATCCTAAGATTAAGATCTCACTTAGCAATAGCAGAACTGGGATTCAGCCCCAGATTTATTTGATTCCATCACCTAACCTCTTTGAAGTCTGTAACATGGCCTTTCATATAAGCCAGGGACAGTGAGGAGGAGGCAGTTTTGAGAACATAAGAGAGAGAATTGATAAGATTTCTTCAAAGGAGAATTCAAGAATAAGTCCCAGGATTATGGCTTAGGCCACGAGGTAAATGGAGCACTAGGAAATAAGAGTTGCCAAGAAGGAGGAAGAGGTGGAGAAGATAAGTTTAGCTTGGGGCATATTGGGTTTGAGGTGCTTAAAGGAAATCCTAAATAGAGTCTAGTAGGAAATAGTAAGTTATTTTTAGTAGTCATTTCAGAAATCAGTAAGAAGAATACTATCAGAATCAGGAAATGGAGAGACAGAAAGGTTGAACAGAAAAACAAGATCAGCAGGCAGAGATTTAGACTGAGATAGATTAGAACTTAATCCTGTTGTGCCAAAGAGGAAGATTTCTTCTACCTCCTTGAGAAGTTCTTTTTCTTTTTCTTTTTTTGTTTGAGAAGATTAGCCCTGAGCTAACATCTGTGCCAGTCTTCTACTTTGTGTGTGGGTCACTGCCACAGCATGGCTGACGAGTGGTGTAGGTCCATGACTGGGATCTGAACCTGCAAATCCAGGCCACCAAAGCGGAGCATGTGAATTTAACCACTGTGCCATGGGGCTGGCCCCCAAGAAGTTATTTTTCTAACAGGGCATCTCTTTAACCCCTGAAATAAATCTGTTTCTTAATCTTAGAAGCAGAATTTCTTTTATTTGAAAGTATCAGTGTTGCTAATTTCTGTGATTGTTCAAGAACAAAGAATCTATAGAGCCAAAAAGATAGCCCTCATTTTTAGTTCTAGGTCTCTGTTTTAGTTTAACTTTGTAAAGGATTAATAGTGTGACCTTATTATATGGAAGATGAGTGAGTAACAAGAAGAGTTTTCAAGTTGTTGTTGGAATTACAAGAATATATTTTTAATGCAGTTTGCCTGTGATATCACTTTATTTTCAAGATTCTCTTCAAAATGTAAAATGATGTTTACTTGTTGTTAGTTGTGCAGACACCCAGTGTAGCAAGTTTACAAACCAGAACCAGTCTGCAGTGTTTTATATTCTTACCTCTCTTTTACTGAAAGTTTGACACTGGTTTCAGAATACCTTTTGGCATAACCAGAGAACCACTATAATTGTATTCACGTCAATGCCCTGGAAAAAGCAGTATGTTGACATGTTGATTTCTGACCTAGTTTAGCTTCTATTGTGTATCAACTAACAGGTATATTTACGCAGAGGCCTGAAGGGCATCAGAGAAGAATAAAAACTTGTTTATAGATTAATTGTTTATATCAGCTTTTTAAGTTAGCTTTGTTGTTTTTGGTTTTATGATCCTTTCTGAAACTACTATATGGCAATAGTTCTTAACCTGAGAATCTGACCAAAGCTGTAGATTCGTTTCTCAGAAAACTGCCTTTGAGACACTCACATGGAGATGTCCAATCGGCAAGTAGTTATATAGGTTTGAACCTCAGGGGAATGGTCTATGATGGAGCTGTACCTTTATGAGTTACAGGTGGTAGTGGGTGGTAGCTGAAGCAGAGGGCATACATAAAGTCACCTGGGGAGAAGCTGTAGCGTAAGAAGTGGAGAAGGCCTAGTTATATTGTCTTTCTGTTTATGTACTATGACTTTTTGGAGGGCCACAAGCTATTTTAATATCTAAGATTTTTTGCTCCCTTGAATCAGTTTTTGCCCCTTGGGTATAGTATTGTCCCATTTGAGAATGTATGTGCTACATGGATTAAATGACCTAAAGGCCACCATTGACCTTAGAGAGAGTTCTTTTGGTAGAGTGATTGATGGGTCTTAAAGCCATATTGGAGTGGGTGAGGAGATCAGGAAATAGAGACAGAAAGTCTAGACAACGCTTAAGGTGTTTGACTGTGAGGAGAGGAGTAACTAGGGGAAGGGAATGGGACTGATTCCATCATTTCTAGGAACTGCCCTGTTACCAGCACCTAAGGTGTCAAATTTGAAAAACAATACTGATATGTTTCCTTAGCTGTTAGTTTACTGGTATAGAGAATAATTGGTATGGAGAATTATCTTAGTAACTAAGCTTTTCTGTTGTCATTCACTTGGCTCCATTTAAATTTCACCATTGAAAACCTCAATTTGATTCATTATTTACAGAAAAATCTTTTCCAATGTGCCTTTTTTTTTTTTTACAAGGTAAGGAGTTATTGAAGTAAGAAAATATGAATATCCTCAAAATGTTTACTTTATTCTTTACTGGCTCTCTTTGGAATAAGATCTCTGTGTACCTAGATCCCCAGCCAACAGCACCTGTGATCTTAGGCTCATCTTTTAACTTTTATACTCTTTTAATCTTTTCCTTTCATTCTCTTGCTTATTTCACACATTGTATTTTAAGAGAGCAAGGCAACATATATTTTAAAGTCAATCATGAATGACTATGTTGCTGTTTTGGCCTTTCCCCACATTACCTTTCTCATATTCCTAGTACACTGCCTTATGTGCCTTTAAATTTTGATCTTTACTGGTATAAAAAGATATCTCTCTGCCCAAGTTGCAATAATGAGATTTCTCAGCTCTACCCTATTTCAACTTTATAGTGCATTTGAGTTTGAATCATACCATAAAAACTGTATATTCTATACTCTTTGAGGAATACTCAATTTAGACTTACAGTTGTAGCTCAGGAAAGAATGGCAAGTGTGGGAGAACAGTGGTGAGAAAATCCTTGTTTAAAGTGCTAGAGGTGGCCAGCAGTTAGCTGTCAGAGTCTGGATGGACTTAGTTCTGCATACAATACAACTGCTCTGTCTCTTGTACTTTTCCAGTGCCTGATCCTTCAGCCTTTGTAGGATGGCTTCCTGGTTTTAATATATACTTGTGTTAATCCAACTAAAAGGAAGGCTTTAATTCCACTGGAGTAAATAGCCTGCCACAAATGGATGGAAGCCCAGAATTTTCAGCAGTCCATACTCTATTGAAGACATATGAGTGTGAATTGGCCTCATGCTACTATTCAGAAAACAATAGTTCATTTATTTCAAAGTAATTTTTAGCAACTGATATTATCAGCATATATTTATAAGTTCTAGTCTTAAATCAGTCATATTTCATAACAAAAGCTGTTTACTTAGGTTTTCTGATTTTCTCAATGAAAATCCTCTCTACTTGTGGGTGAGGTTTTTTTTTTAAAATCACTATGATTGATGTTCAATAAATTGCACATATTTAAAGTGTAAACTTTTATGTTTTGACATACAGGTATACAAATGAAACCACCACAATAGTCAAGATAGTGAACATATCTGTCATCCCCGAAAGTTTGCTCATGCCGTTGCTAGCCCCTCTTTTCTGCCCCTCTCTACCCCTTCCTCCCAAGGCAACCACTGGTTTGCTTTCTGTCGCTGTAGATTAGTTTTTATTTTCTGGAATCATATATTGTGTGCTCTTATGCTTGGCTCCTTTTACTCAGCATAATTATTTTGAGATTTATCCTTGTTGTTGTGTGTATCAAGAGCTCATTTCTTTTTGTTACTGAATAGTATTCCATTGTATAGATATACCACAATTTGTTTATCCATTCATAGATTGATGACATTTTGTTGTTTCCAGTTTGTTTATTACAAATAAAGGTGTAATGAACACTTGTGTACAAGTCTTTCAAAATATGTTACCTTTTCTCTTGGGCAAATACCTGGGAGTAGAATGGCTGGATCATATGATAGGTATATGTTTCATCTTTTAAAGAAACTGTTAAACGGTTTTCTGAAGTGGTTGTACCATTCTATATTACCACCAGCAGTGTAAGAGTGTTCAAGTTCCCTTACCTCCTCACCAACACTTGGTATGGTCAGTGTTTTTCATTTTAGCCATTTGAATAAGTGTGTATGGTATCTCATTGGTTTTAGTTTGAATTTCCTGAATCACTAAAGGCGTTGAGCATCTTTTCAAGTGTTTATTTGCCATCTATATATCATTTTTTGGTGAAGTGGCTGTTCAAACCCAAATTTTTAAATTGAGTTGGTTTCTTATTGTTGTGTTTTAAGAGTTCTTTAATATAATCTAGATACAAGTCCTTTATCAGATATATGCGTTGCAAAGATTTTTCTCCCAGTCTGTGACTTGTTTTTTAAAGTGCAGAAGTTTTAAATTGTGATGAATTCTTGTATTTTGGTTTGTTCTTTATAGATTGTGCTTTTGGTGTCATATTTAAGAAGTCATTGCCTAACCCAAGATCACAAAACTTTTCTTCTAGAAAGATTACCATTTTAGGTTTTACTTTTAGGTCTGTGATCCAGTTTGAGTTAATTTTCATATATAGTGTGAAGTTTATTTTTTTGCGTGTGGATATCATTTGTTGAAAGCCTATCCTTTTTCCACTGATAATAATGTATTATTCTTTTAATATATTGTTTGATTAGATTTGCAAAAATTTTGTTTAGAATTTACATCTATGTTCTAAGAGATAGTGGCTTATACTTTTCTTGTAACATCTTTGATTGGTTTTGGTTTTAATGTAATACTGGCCTCATAGAATGAGTTGGGAAGTATTTCCAAGTTTTTTGGAAGAGTTTATGTAGAATTGATATTATTTCTTCCTTAAATGTTTGGTAGAATTTGCCGGTGAATCCATCTGATTCTGGACTTTTCATTGTGGAAAGGTTCTTAACAACAGTTTTAGTGTTGATGATAGATATAAGGCTGTTCTGGCAATCTATTTTTCTTGAATAAGCTTTAGTAGTTTGTGTCTTTCAATGAATTTGTCATTTCATCAAAGTTGTTAAATTTATTGACGTAAAACTGTTCCTAATATTCTTGTGTTATTCTTTTAATATCTGTAGAATCCAAAGTGATGTCTCCCCTCTTATTTTTGATCTTAATAATTTATATCTTCTGTCTCTCTTTTTTTCATGATCAGATAGGGTCAAGGTTTATCAATTTTATTGATCTTCGTAAAGACCTAGCTTTTGGTTGTATTAATTTTTTTTCTATCTTTCTGTTCCCTAGTTCATTCATTTCTGCTTCAATATTTATGATTTATTTTCTTCTGCTTACTTTAGGCTTAATTTTCTCTTCTTTTTTTAGTTTCTTAAGGTAGAAGATTAGGTGATTCATTTGATAACTTTCTTCTTTCCTCCTATAGGCATTTAGTGCTATTAATTTCCAACTAAATAGTCTTTAGCAGCATCCGATAAATTCGTTTTCATTCAGTTCAAAATACCTTCTAAGTTCCCTTTGGTTCTTCCTTGATCATGGATTATTTAGAAGTGTGTGATGTAATTTCCAAATATTTGGAGATTTTCCAAGGATCTTTCTGTTATTGATATCTAATTTAATTCCGTTTTGGTCAGAGAAGAGCATGCTATGTATAACTTGAATCCTTTTGAATTTATTAACACTTGTTTTATGCCCCAGAATATGATTTATCTTGGTAAATGTTCCAAGTTCTATAACCTTACAGTAGAAGAATGTGTATTCTGTTGTTCTATAAATGTGTATTCTACTATTCTATTAATGTTGTGGAATATTCTATAAATGTCCATTAGGTCAAGTTCGTTGATGATGTAGGTCAAGTCTACTATATCCTTGCCGTTTTTTGCTTACTTATTCAATCAGTAATTGAGAGAGGGCTATTGAAATTTCTGCCTGTAACTGTGGATTTGTCTGTATCTCTTGGTAGTTCCTTCAGTCTTTGCTTCATGTATTTTACAGCTCTGTTCTTAAGGCATAAATGTTTGGGATTGTTATCTCCTTAATTAATTGGATCCATAATTATGAAATGATCTTCTTTATCCTTGATAATTTTGTTTGCTCTGAAATCTACACTGTCTGATATTAATGTAGCCACTCTAACCTTCTTTTTTTTTTTTTTTTTTAAAGATTTTATTTTTTCCTTTTTCTCCCCAAAGCCCCCCGGTACATAGTTGTGTATTCTTCGTTGTGGGTCCTTCTAGTTGTGGCATGTGGGATGCCGCCTCAGCGTGGTCCGACGAGCAGTGCCATGTCTGCGCCCAGGATTCGAACCAACGAAACACTGGGCCACCTGCAGCGGAGCACGTGAACTCAACCACTCGGCCACGGGGCCAACCCCCACTCTAACCTTCTTTTAACTAGTGGTAGCATGATGTATCTTTTTCTATACTTGTATTTTTAACCTATTTGTTCCTTTTATTTAAAGTGCATTTCTTGTCAGCAGCATATAGTTGGATCTTGACTTTTTGTCAAATCTGCTAATTTCTGCCTTTTAATTGGAGTGTTTAGACCATTTACCTTTAATGTGATTATTGGTGGGGTTTGCTAGAATATATCATCTTGCTATTTGTTTTCTCTTTGTCCCTTCTGTTCTTTATTCCCCTTTTCTCTTTTTCTGCCTTCTTTTGAATTACTTGTATTTTTTTATGATTTCATTTGATCTCCTTTGTTGGCATAGTAGCTATAACTTTTTTTGTTATTTCATTGGTTCTAGGATTTATATACATCTCCAACTTTTCACATTCTACCTTCAAATGATATTATACTATTTCACCTATAGTATAAAAATCATAGTATAAGAATTTTAGTATGCTTTTCTCCTATCCCAACCTTTATGCTATTGTTGTCATACATTTTAATTTTACATACAAAATACATTGTTATTTTTATTAAAAGTCTATTATTATTTTAAAAAATTTAAATGATAAGAAAAGTCTTATATATATAACCTAAAGTATCATTTTTCTTCTATCTGAAAGACAATTTTTAACTTTTCTTGTAGTTGTGGGTATACTGGGGATGAATTCTTTCGGCTTTTGTATGTCTGAAAACACCTTTATTTCACTTTGAGGTTTTTTCTTCCATTCATTTGTTCATTTATTTATGTAACACACTTCTTTTTTTATTGTGGTAAAAAAACACATAACATAAAATGTACCATTGTAACCATTTTTAAGTGTACAGTACAGTAGTGTAAATAAATAAATAAATGTTAGATTTACATTGTTGTGAAATAGATCTTTGGAACTTTTTCATCTTGCAAATCTGAAACTCTATACCTATTAAACTACAGCTCCCCTTTTCCCCTACCCCCAGCCCCTGGTAACTCTCATACTACTTTCCATTTTTATGAATTTGACTACTTTAAACCCTCTTTTAAATGTGATAGATCATACAGTATTTGTCTTTTTGTGACTGGCTTATTTGACTTAGCATAATGTCCTTAAGGCTCATCCATATTATAGCATGTGATAGGATTTCTTTCCTTTTTACGAATGTGTAACATTAATATTCCGTTGTATGTATATACCACATTTTGTTTATCCATTCATCTGTAGATGGACACTTGGGTTGCTTCCACCTCTTGGATATTGTGACTTAGTGCTACAGTGAATGTGGGTGTGCAAATAGCTCTTCAAGACCCTGCTGTCGTTTCTTTTGGATATATACCCAGAAGTGAGATTGCTAGATCATATGGTAGTTTTATTTTTAATATCTTGATGAACCTCCGTATTGTTTTTTGTAGCAGTTGCACCATTTTACAATCCTACCAACAGTGCACGAGGGTTCCAATTTTTCATATCCTTGCCAACAGTTATTTTCTGTTTTTTTGATAGTAGCCATACTAATGGATATGAGGTGATATCTCATTGGGGCTTTGGTTTACATTTTCCTAATGATTAGTGATGTTGAGCATCTTTTTATATGCTTGTTGGCCATTTATAGATCATCTTTGGAGAAATGTCTATTTAAGTCCTTTACCCATTTTTTAAATTGGATTATTGGCTTTTCTGTGCTCTTTTAATTTTTTGGATTATTTTTTCTGTGGTTTATTTTGGGTAATTTCTATTGTTATACTTTCACATTTAGTTCTGCAACATTTAGTCTGCTGGTAATCCCATTAGTGTATTTTTTTTAATGAAGACTTTATAGAGCAGTTTTAGGTTGACAGCAAAATTGAGAGGAAGGTACAGCAATTTCCCATATACTCCCTGTCCTCCAACATTCAGAGCATCCTCCGTTATCAACATCCCTCACCAGTGTGGTACGTCTGTTACAAATGTGAACCTACATTGACACGTCATTATCACCCAAAGTCCGTAGTTTACATTAGGGTTAATCCTTGGTGTTGTACATTTATGGGTTTGGACAAATGTATAATGACATGTATCCATCATTATAGTATCATACAGAATAGTTTCACTGCCCTAAAAGTCCTCTGTGTTCTGCCTATTCATTCCTCTTCCAACTCCGCCTACAACTTCTGGCAACACTGATCTTTTTCACTGTCTCTGTTGTTTTCTTGTTTCTAGAATGTCATATAATTGGAATCATATAGTATGTAGCCTTTTCAGGTTCGCTTCTGTCACTTAGTAATATGCATTTAAGTTCCTCCATGTCACTTTATGGCTTGATAGCGCATTTCTTTTTAGCACTGAAGAATATTCCCTTGTTTGGATATACCACAGTTTATTTATCCATTCATCTGATATCTTGGTTTTTCCCCAAGATTTGGCAATTATGAATAAAGCTGTTATAAATATCCATGTGCAGGTTTTGTCTGGATATAAGTTTTCAACTCCTTTGCATAAATCCTAAGTAGCATGATTACTAGATCATATGGCAAGAGTATATTTAGCAAAGTGCCTGTACCATTTTGCATTCCTGCTGGCAGTGAATAAGAGTTTTTGTTGCTTCACATCCTTGTCAGCATTTATTGTTGTCAGCGTTCCAGATTTTGGCCATTCTCATAGATGTGCAGTGGTATCTCATTGTTTATTTTAATTTGAGTTTTCTTGATGACAAATGGTGTGGAGCATCTGTTCATATACTTATTTGCCAACTGTATACTTTCTTTGCCGCAGTGTCTGTGCAGGTCTTTGGGCCATTTTTAAATCAGGTTTATTTTTTCTTCCTTAGTGTTGAGTTTTAAGAGTTCTTTGTATATTTTGGATAACAATCCTTTATCAGATTTGTCTTTTGCAAATACTTTCTCTCAGTCTGTGGCTTGTCTCTTCATTCTTTTGACAGTATCTTTTGCCGAGCAGAAGTTTCTGATTTTAATGGAGTCCAATTTATCAATAGTTTCTATTATGGATCATGCTTTTGGTGTTGTATCTAAAAAGTCGTCACGATACCCAAGATCATCTAAATTTTCTCTTAAGTTATCTTCTAGGAGTTTTATAGTTTTGTGTTTTACATTTAGCTCCACGATCCATTCTGAGTTAATTTTTGTGAGAGGTGTCAAGTCTGTGTCTAGATTCATTCTTTTGCACATGGATGTTCACTTGTCTCCTCATCATTTGTTGAAAAGACAATCTTTGCTCCATTGTATTGCCTTTGTTCCTTTTTCAAAGATCTATTAACTATATTTATATGGTCTATTTCTGGGCTCTCTGTTCTGTCTCATTGTTTTGTTTGTCTGTATTTTCACCAATACCACACTGCTTGATTACTGTAGCTTTGTAGTAAGTCTTGAAGTCTAATAGTGTCTGTCCTCCAACTTTGTTCCTCTCCTTCAATATCATGTTGGCTATCTTGGGACTTTTACCTCTCCATGTAAACTTTAGAATCAGTTTTTCATGGGCTGGCCCTGTGGTTGAGTGGTTAAGGTTGCGCACTCTACTTTTGCAGCACAGGGTTTCAGCAGTTTGGATCCTGGGCGTGGACCTAGCACCACTCATCAAGCCTTGCTGAGGTGGCATCCCACATAGCAGAACTAGAAGGACATACAGCTAGAATATACAACTGTGTACTGGGGGGGCTTTGAGGAAAAGAAAAAAAAGAAGACTGACAACAGTTGTTAGCCCAGGGCCAATCTTTAAAGAAAGAAAAAAAAAGAATCAGTTTTTCAATATATTGGGATTGCATTGAATCTATAGATTAGGTTGGGAAGAACATAGATGATCATGTCATCTGTGAACAAAGTTTTATTTTTTCCTTTCCGATCTCTATGACCTTTTATTTCCTTTTCTTGTCTTACTGCATTAGCTAGGACTTCCAGTACCATGTTGAAAAGGAGTAATGAGAGAGGACATCCTTGCCTTGTTCCTGATCTTAGTGGGACAGTGTCTAGTTTCTCACCTTTGAGTATGATGTCAGCTATAGGTTTTTTGTAGATATTCTATATCAAGTTTAGGCAGTTCCTCTCTATTCCTAGTTTACTGAGAGTTTTTATCATAAATGGTGTTGGATTCTGTCAGATGCTTTTTCTGCATCTATTTATAGGATCGTGTGATTTTTGTTATTTATCCTGTTGATGTAATAGATTATATTAATTGGTTTTTTCCATGTTGAACCAGCCTTGCATTCCTGGGATAAATCTCAGTTGGTTGTGGTATTTAATTGTTTTTATACCTTGTTGGATTTAATTTGCTAATATTTTTGGGGTTTTTTTGCCTCTATGTTCATGAGAAATATTGGTCTGTAGTTTTCTTTTCTTGTATTATCTTTGTCTGATTTTGGTATTAGGGTAGTGTTGGCCTCATAGAATGAGTTAAAAAGTATTCCTTCTCCTTCTAGTCTCCGAAAGAGATTGTAAAGAATTGGTGTAATTTCTTCCTTAATTGTTTGGTAGAATTCACCAGTGAACCCATCTGGGCCTGGTGCCATCAGTTTTGGAAGTTTATTAATTATCGATTCCATTTCTTTAATAGATATAGGCCTCTTCTCCAGTGTATTTTTCTTCTCAAAAATTGTAGTTTTTAATCTCAAGAAGTTTGATTTCAGTCTTTTTTACATCTTAACTTTTTGAACGTATAGAATATAGTTGTAATAACTGTTTTAATGCCATTATGTGCTAATTCTACTAACTGTCAGTTCTTGGTTGGTTTTGATTGATAGATTATTCTCTTCATTATGAGTTGTGTTTTCCTGCCTCTTTGCATGCCTGGTAATCTTTGATTAGATGTCCAATATTGTGAATTTTACCTTGTTGATTGCTGGGTATCTTTGTATTCTTATAAATTTTCCTGAGCTTTGTTTTGGGATGCAGTTAAGTTACTTTGAGCCTTTGCTTTTATATTTTGTTACGTGTGTCTGGAGCAGTGCTCAGTCTAGGGCTAATTATTATTCCCCAGAACTGAGGTAAGATCTTCCTGAAAACTACCCAATGCTCTGTGCATTTTGAGTTTTTCAAGTCTGGTGGGAACAAGCACTATTCCCTGCTCTATGTCAACATAGAGCACTGTCCCCTGTTACCCTTTTGGATGGTTCTATCCCTATCCTCAGGTCATTTCCTCATGTAGATACACAGTACTCTGCTGTGTGTTAGAAGGAGACCCTCTGTAGATCTCTGGGGTTCTCTCTCTGAGCAGCTCTCTCGTTTCCGATATTCTGTCTTATGAACTCTAGTTGCCTCTGTGTCCCTGGACTTTCAGCTTCATCTCCTTAACTCAGGGAATCCACCAGGCTCCATCTCAACGCTCCTCGGCTGTGTCACTGCCTAGAAACTTTCAAGGCAGTGATCTTGGGCAGTTATAGGGCTCACTTCATTTGTTTTCTCTGTGTCAAGGATCACTGTCTTTTGTTGCCTGATGTCCAATGTCTTGAAAGCCCTTTTTTGTTTTTTTTTGTATTTTGTCTGGTTGTTGGTTGATTTGTTTTTATTTATTCATTTGGCTGTTTAAGGTACGGGGGTGGGCAGCAAATCCAGTCCCTGTTACTCCATTTTAGCCAAAAGCAGAAGTCCTGTCTACTTGTAGTTTTCACCTGAGAAAGCTCTTGTAATTGGATTCTTACAGAAAAACTCTTTTAATAGTAACCATTGATGATTTCCATTTGAGAGGCTATGTATATGCATGAGCTGTAGGATGAACTCAAATAAGCCAGCCGGAATTTTTGAGGCTATTTTAGGGGTGTTAAACTGATTTCCTGACTCCTTGTGTCTGGGAATTTCTTGAGTTATTTGGATCTAGAAGCTAATTCTAAATAATGATTTTATGAAATTCCTAACTCTGTTTTGATTTTATTCTCAGAATTAAGAAAAAGAAAGAGCAGCAACGTTATGCTGAAGAGCAGAGGATACTAAGAATGAGTTTTCATAAAGAGCCAGATTCAGGGGAGAAGATGAGTGAGATATTAGCCCAGCTACAACTTGAGGAAATAACAGGAGCCAGAGAAAAACAGCAACAGAGAGAAAAGGAATACCAGAGGTACTTTGAAAAGTTCTGCATGAAATTCTGGCTCTAGAGGAGACTTGTAAAGAATTCACTGTTCTCATTTTCTTTAAAAAAGAGTTGACTCTGTCTTCTCATACTTTTGGGGATACAGAACTTCACCAAATTTCTTGATTGCCTAATACCTCTCTGGGATAGCACTATATTTTTCCCAGTGCTGTTTCCCAGTACAAAGAGGAAGAGTTGAGGCACAGAGATATGAAACAGGTTTAATAGTTAAAGCTGGTAGTCAAACAAGGACTCATGCTCATTCTCTTTCTTTTTTTTTTTTTTTTTTGCTGAGGAAAATCAGCCCTGAGCTAAAATCTGTTGCCAATCTTCCTCTTTTTTTTTTATGAGGAAGATTGGCCCTGAGCTAATATATGTTACCAGTCCTCCTCTTTTTGCTGAGGAAGACTGGCTCTGAGCTAACATCTGTGCCCATCCTCCTGTATTTTGCATGTGAGATACCCTACAGCATGGTTTGACAAGTGATGCCTCAGTCCACGCCTGGGATTTTAACTTTCGAACCCTGGGCCGCCAAAGTGGAGCATGTGAACTTAACCACTATGCCACTGGGCTGGCCCCCCCAATCTTCTTCTTTTTTTGCTTGAGGAGGATTAGCCCTGAGCTAACATCTGTGCCAGTCTGCCTTCACTTTATATGTGGGTCGCCACCACAGCATAGCTGACGAGTGTTGTAGGTCCATGCCCAGAATCCGAACCTGCAAACCCAGGCTGCCAAAGCAGAGCACGCTGAACTTAACCACTATGCCATGGGGCCAGCCCCTCATTCTCTTTCGAGTGGTTCACTTAGCCTGATCATACTGTATTTTTCTAGATATGTAGAAGCTTTAAGAGCCCAGATCCAAGAGAAAATGCAGCTGTATAATGTTACTTTACCTCCACTATGCTGCTGTGGTCCTGATTTTTGGGATGCTCATCCTGATACCTGTGCCAACAATTGTATTTTCTATAAAAACCACAGAGGTAAGTTTCTTAAAAGAATGGTTGGGGCCTGGTGGCCATAGAAAATAAATAAATAAATCAAAGTAGTGATTGTAGTAATTTAGCATTTATTGAGTGCTTACTGTATATCAGAGACTCTTATAACTCCTTTGCAAAATAACTCTGAGGCAGTAAAAATAATTATAGTGAGTTGTATTTCTCTGTGAGATCTGTTACCTTGTCTCCTTTTATGCTGGGGAAATATTTCCCACTTACTCTACTGTAGGGAGCCTTGGGTTCCAGGTCTTCCTGTAAATGAGGAATATTAGAGCTTGCCTTTTATGGTCATCTAAGTTAGCCCTCTGTCCAGGTGAATTCCTTGTTAGCCAAATATGTCAGTGTTAGCTGACGCAGACTTATTACCATATATATCCACATTAGACTCCAGTTCTGCCAGGGACACTGAAGAGAATGAGGACCAATCTAAACTCTATCAGGAATCCCACCTAGAGAAAATAAGAGTCCTTCCCATTGTCACTAGTGTTTCTGTTTCCTCTCCTTCCTTAAATATATTGATTTACATAGTGTAGAGATTATGTAGGCTTCATGCACACACTGAGAATACTGCCAGTATTTGTATTCCTAGTGCCCCATCTGTGTGATATGAGTTTCTTATCAGTCCTATGAGTTATATTTTAAAGACAAATCTGATCATGCCATTCCCCTACTTTAAAACCCTTAGGGTTTGCCAATACAGTATAAAATGCACGGCATATTTGGCATATTTTCTCTCTGGCCCCAGGTGACACTCCAGCCTATCAAACCTGCTATTTTCAGTTTGTCAAAATTTTTAGTACCTTTTGCATATGACACATTCATTTCTCTGCCTAGAATGCCTTCTTTCCTTTACTCTTATTTTTTGTGTGTGTGGGGAAGATTCGCCCTGAGCTAACATCCATTGCCAATCTTCCTCCTTTTTTTTTTTTCTTCAGGAAGATTAGCCCTGAGCTAACATCTGTCCCAATTTTCCTCTACTTTATATGTGGGATGCATCCACAGCATGGCTGATGAGTGGAGCAGGTCTGCTCCTGGGATCCAAACCCACAAACCCGGACTACTGAAGCAGAGCTCGCAGAATTTTAACCACTTGGCCATGGGGCTGGCCCCTCCTTTGCTCTTATTAATCTTTCAAGGTCATCTTAAATGTTACCACTTCTGAAAATCTTTTCCATCCTCTCCTAGATAGTTTTTCATTCATTCCGAAGTTCATTCTGTGATGACATTTTGTATGTGCTTCTGGTTTGGAAGTATTACACTGCAATTAAGTTATTTTTGGGTCCATCCTCTCCATTATCTTTTCTGTCCTCATGGAGTGCTTGGTATGTAGTAAGTACTCAATAAATATTTATTTACTGTATAGTTAATACCTATGAAACCGGGTAGAGAAGCAGTACTAATAGGAGAGAGGTTGGGGGAGTTGTTTAGAATCTGCCTTCATTCATCACTGTGCAAACCTTTATTTGCAGCGTATACCCGGGCACTACATTCAGTCATCAATTCCTGTGATATCCCTGAGGGGAACTCAGCTCTTCGAGTCGCCATTCATAATTTTGCTTCTGCACACAGACGGACTTTGAAAAATCTGTAAAAAGAATCTGAAGTCAACTGGTAGTATTTCAACCTTCACTTAAAATCAATCCTGAGAGATTATTTAAGAAAAGCTGTTAAAGTGTATGACATGTGTAATCCGGAAAGAAAGACTGTCCCACATAACACCTGTCTCTGTAATTTAGAGTGTAACAATGGTTTCAGTCTCTGCCTTGAGACCAAGATTGATGGTTGACTTCCAAACTTGTTTCTTTGCTGTGAACCATACTGGAACCCGTTGTTTTAAAAGTGATCAGTGAGACCAGTAAGGTTTCTCTTACTTTGCTCTGCTCTGATCAGAAGAGATCATGCAAAATCTTTGAGATTGTCTCATTTATTGTCTTTCTAAAACTGTATCTTTGAGTCTTGATAAAATTGAAAATGTGTGGATGAAGTAGAAAAGATGATGAAATGAGTTTCTGAGCATCAGTGGCCATCTGTATTGCTCTTAGCTTTTCTAGTTGTGTGTAACAATGAGAGAGAAGAATCTGAATTTGATTCACATTTGTTTCTCAGAATTTTTCTCTTCTTTTTTAAAAATTTATTACCTCTTTCAGTGACATTGTACACAGGACTTTTTAATTTTATAGTTTTTATTGCAAAAAAAAGGGCAAATAAACCCTCTGTCATTTGAGCATCTTCTATGTGAAATAATTCTGAATGACATTTCAAAAAGTGAATCTGAAGTCAAAGTGAGTAAAGCCCTGCCTTATTTTCCTATCTTTCAAAAATCTGATAAATGGCATACCTACAGGGCAGATGAAATAAAAAATTGCTACAGTTAGGATGAATTTGTTATTTCTTCACACTATTTCCTGACACAAAATATGAAAAGGTTTAATATTGTGAATTAAAGACAGATACTGACAGTTTCTTTTTCCTACTTTCTCTGACGATCAGTGTTGAAGACGCACCTAGGTTATGTATCAGAAAATACCTAAACATCTAGCCAGGTCATTGAAAATAAAGAGTCAAAATTACCTGTCTGACAAGATTGACCAGATTAATTATCCAGTTCAGTCAATATCCTTAAGTAACTGTATTCTTGGTTTAGCCTTTAAAAGTTATATTTTTTAACAACTTTATTGAGATATACTTCATATACCATATGATTTACCTATTTGAAATGTACACTTCAGTGGTTTTTAGTATATTTTAGGGTTGTGCAACCATCATCACTATCAAATTTTAAAACACTTTTGTCACTCTTTTTTTTAATTTTTTTTCCTTTTGTTCCCCAAAGCCCCCGGTACATAGTTGCATGTTCTTAGTTGTGGGTCCTTCTAGTCGTGGCATGTGGGACGCTGCCTCAGCTTGGTTTGTTGAGCAGTGCCATGTCCGCGCCCAGGATTCGAACCAACGAAACACTGGGCCGCCTGCAGTGGAGGGCATGAGCTTAACCAGTGGGCCACGGGGCCAGCCCCTTGTCACTCTTTTTTAAAGAGGGATGCCCCCATAATCCACTTCTGGGTATATATCCAAAATAATTGAAAGCAGGATCTTGAACAGATATTTGCACACCCATGTTTGTAGCAACGTTATTCACAATAGCCAAGAGGTGGAAGCAACCCAAGTGTCCATCAACACATGAAAGGATAAACAAAATATGCTGTATACATACCATACCAGTGGAATATTATTCAGCCTTAAAAAGGGAAGAAATCCTGTCACATGCTACAATATGGATGAGCCTTAAGGACATGCTAAGTAAAGTAAACCAGTCACAAAAGGATAGATACTGTATGATTCCACTCATGAGGAAGCAAGCGCAGTCAAATTCATAGAGACAAAGTAGAGTAGTGGTTGCCAGGATCTTGGGGGGAGGGAAAACAGGAAGTTGTTTAATGGGTAGAGTTTCAGTTTTGCAAGATGAACAAATTCTGGAAATCTGTTTCACAACAATGTGAATATAGTTAACATTACTGAACTGTACACTTAAAAATTGTTATAATCGTAAATTTTAGATTATGTGTTTTGGGTTTTTTTCCCACAATTAAAAATATTTCAAATTTAAAAAAGAAAAATCCCGGGGCTGGCCCAGTG